>NC_092708.1:362202021-362502021 GCF_047496885.1 Scyliorhinus torazame | reverse complement strand
GTGCTAAGAGTGATTCTACAATGTTCGATAGTGAATACCAGATTAGAAACTTGTCACACCAGGTCAGGGTGTCGGTAACTATCTCAGGGTTAACTATGTCAGGGTGTAGTGTATGGTAGGGGTGGGAATCATTCACGGCCTGTGTGGTAGGGGTCAGGGGGGTAGCATCCGCGCGCAACTGAAGGGATCCAGCTAAGATCCAGGTGAACACGAAGGTTGTCTTCATCTTTCCGTCTTTCTGTCTTCTTTTTCTTCCTCTTGAGTTCCTGAGGTTCCGGAGTTCTATGGACACAAGCATAATATCTGTTACTATTTTGTGTAATATCTTGACTGTTAGCATGTCTGTCTTTTAGTGCCAATTTCCCTTCATAATTGGTCACCATGTGTGACTGCCTCCTTTTTTTTTAAACCAAATATTCGGACAAGACATCTAAGAACATACTGCCGTACTGCAAGCCGTCTCGCAGCCTGTGTCATTTTCCATCCTAGTGTTTGAGGATGTAAATAGCAGAGGGAAGCAACCATAGGTTGCCAAAACCAAACAAAAAGAATTTTGAACATAATGAGCCAAAAATGGGGTGCGTATGGGCCGCGGCGGGTAAGATTTGGATGGAATCCCCGGGTAGGACAGTGATCAATGCCGTATGTGCTCTACCCGAGCGTAGCTGACCAGAGGGGGGTCCTCAGGCAAGGCGGTGACCAATGCCATTTCTCCACTGCCTGAGCAACAGGCAAGAACGGGCAAAAAATGTAGTCATCGTGGAGGGTTGCTGTAAAGGTTCTACTGTCGAACCAGAAAAGTAGTTATGGACGGGGGCTGGCAAGCTCTCCGGTTTCTGCCGATAAGTGTGTGCTGGCAAGTTTTCACAGGTTTCTGCCGAAAAATATGGCGTGTGGCCGTGGAACTTCTGAGTTTACAAACAACACATAACAATAACACTAACAAACAAACATTGAACAACATGCTGCAGGTTCCATCAGAAAGGACACCGTTTCTCCCAAGCGGTTCCTTTTTAAAACATCATCTGGACACCTCAGTTATCAGTTGCGAACAGGGTTGCAAAGGGGTTATCGTTTTGGGAGTCAGACTCAAAGTCATCCTCTTCTCCCGGATGCCATACTCTGGAATGGATGAGGGTTGATAAAGCTGCATGGTGTGACTTGGGGTCTATCTCGTTGTTTCGGTCGAGCCTGTATGAATTGTCACGGTTCCAAAAAGTTGTATCTAATTCTGTGGGGACGGAGTCGTCATCGTAGGGCGATGGTCTTTGGTGGGGTTTGTTGAGGAATGTGATCAGGAAGGGATCACTCGAATCGTGTTCAGATTCGCTGGGTGTGGGTCCTGTTGCATGGGGATAGTAGGGAGGCGTGCTGTGGCTATTGTCTGTGTCACAGTCGCTGTCTCTGCTGCTGCTGTCTGGGCGTTCCGGGGCGGAGTCTAGAGTTCGGGGGTGGAGTCGAGGTCGGGTCCGTGGATGGGTTGGATGTGTTGGGGGAGGGTAGGATGTCGTCCTTTAAATTCGGCCACCAACAGAGCTGCCTGAGGTGGGCTGTAGTGGGGTCAATTCCCTGATGCCCATGACTCCTGGAACAAACAAATGAGCTGATTCCTGTCTTGTTCAGGAACCACATAAAGGGTGTCTTTTAGGATCACACAGTCATGTGTGGTGTGGTCCGTGCATTTTTAAACCTATCGTATGGGGCTGGAAAGCTTCCTTTTAAAATCTCCCTGAGATTACTATCTTGCTTCTGGGCCTGCACTAAATCATCGATATTAGTCAGAGACCTGAACTGCATTCACTGGGGTGATTTCGGGAGAGGGGGGGTTCCAAAAATGTCCATGTCTGGAACCTGTTTTAGCCAGTGCGTCGGCTTTTACATTTCCAGGTGGGGAGGAACGGTGGTGACTCCGAACTTTAATGATGCTGAAAATCCTGTCCTGTGCTTTATCTAAAATGTGCCGGAGCAATGGGGCTGAAGGGAGGGGTTTTCCATCTGCGGAAACAAATCCTCTTGCTTTCCACAGGGTAGGAATTCTGTGAGGCTGTTACAGACATAGAGGGTCTCCAAGTATATGTCTGCTGGGCTGAGGAAGGAATCTGGGTGATCAACAATGTACGCAATGGCTGCTAGTTCTGCCGCCTGCGCGCCTAAGTGTCCTGGTAGTTTTAAGGAGATTTCTTCTAGGGCGCGTCCCTGCGCGTCCTCGACATAGATGCCGCATCCTGTAATGCGCTTCCCGTCTAATAACAGTGGAAGAACCATCCACATAAATCCTTAGGGGTGCGCACGTGTCTGGGGGCTCTGGGGTGAACTACCTATCTTTCTGGGGGGTGTTTTTGCGATAATGGGGCTTTTGTTGTAGTGCGGTGAGATGATTTCACATTCGTGGGGGGTGCCTGGGTACTGAAGGTTGTCGGCTAGGCAAGTGTGGGTCTTGGTCCTTTTAACAGTGATGTCCCGTCCCTGCAAAAGAGGGGTCCATCTGGCTGCTCTAATCTGGCTTACTGTACCGTCCTTAAGTCGTCCGTCTAATAAAAGTTGGGTGGGAGCGTGTTCCGTGAGGATTGTGATGGGGTTTAGTCCGGTGATGTATGAGAAGTATTGAACTGCCCAGAAAACTGCGAGCAGGTGCCTTTCACAGGCCGAAAATCCCTGCTCCACAGGATCTAAAACTCTGGATGCGTAAGCCACTGGTCTTAACTGTTCGTGCTGTTCCTGGAGGAGCACGGCCGAAAGAGTATGGTCTGTGCTAGCTATCTCAATAGCATAGGGGGAAAACGGGTCTGGAACCTGTAGTGTGGGGGCTGCAATGAGTGCACGCTTTAAAATATCTACGGCATCCGTGTGCTGTGGAAGTCATTCCCAAGGGGCTCCTTTCTTTAGGAATTCCGAGAGGGGTGCTGCTTTGGTGGCGAAACCGTCAATATGGTTTCGGCAGTAGCCAACCAGTCCTAAAAACGACCAGAGGGCTGAAACATTCTGGGGAAGGGGCAATTTGACAATCGAGTCAATTCTTTTATGCTCAATCCCGCGTTTACCATGTGTGATAATCGTTCCCAAATATACCACTTTATCTTTCAAAAGTTGGGTTTTCTTGGGGTTTACTTTACAACCAATCTGCTGTAGGAGTTCCAGGAGTTCGGCCAGAAGCTCGATGTGCTCTGCCTTGGTGTCTGTCTGCAGTAATAGGTTGTCCACATACTGGACGTTCGGGGCGAGAAAATTTTGATAATCCATTTGCCAGCTGTCGGTGGAAAATGGAGGGGGAGTTGTGGAATCCTTGAGGAAGGCATGTCCACGTGTACTGCTGACCTTTAAAAGTGAAGGCAAATTTGTATTGGCACGCTTCTGCCAATGGAATGGACCAGAATCCGTCACTGATGTCCAAAACCGTAAAATATCGTGAGTTGAGTCCCTGTTTGAGCATGGTCTCGGGACTTGTGGCTACCGTGGGGGCTGCTGCGGGGGTGACTTTGTTGAGTTCCTGGTAATCGATGGTCAGTCGCCGTGATCCATTGGGCTTTCTCACTGGCCAAATTGGGGCATTATTAGTAGAGGCTACCGATCTAAGTACGCCTTGTTCTAATCTGTCACTAACCTTTGAGATTTCTCCCTCTGCCTCTTGGAGAAATCCGTATTGCTTCTGGGGTCTAGGATCAGGTCCTATTATTTGAACCGAACCAGCCATTCTGCCGCAGTCATGTTTATGACTGGCAAATGCGGTCCTGTTTTACTGAAGAACAGCCCTAACCTGTTTGTCTGCACTAATCGTGTCGGGTCAAACCAAAAATCGCCGACTGCGCTAATCTTGTTTGCATACTCACCTACTGTGAGCGTTGCGGGGGCTCTTGCTGACTTTGTCATTTTCCAGACACATTGATTTACTGGATCAAATGAAAGGTTGTGGGAGTTCATGAAGTCAATGCCCAAAATGTGTTCTGCTGTGTGGTCCAGATCGACCAAAACTATGGTGTGTTTTGTGGTAATATTGCCAATTTGAATGGGTACAGGGGCTGTGATGTGTCCCTGTTGTGAGTGGCCTGTGAAGCCGCTGAGGGTGATTGTGGCTGTAGTGGGCCACGTGTCTTTTTGGAACATGGTGGAGGAATTAATTGTGGTGCGGGACCCTCCTGTGTCCCAGAGAAATTCAATGGGCTGTCCCCGTATTTTCGCTGCAACGACTGGTCGGCCGGACCTATCCCAAAGGGTGTCGCAGATCCAACTGGGGGAGCCCGAACACCGTCAGTCAGTTCTGTTCCGGTCTGTCTGGTCTGAACGGGCGCTCACACTATGTATGGGCTTTGTCTGGTTATTATTCAGAGTGCCTGCCTGCTGGGCTCTCTCTGGCTTTCGTGGGGCATTGCACTCTCGTGCAAAGTGTCCTAATCGTCCACAGTTGTAACACTCCTGTGGTTTCTGTGGGGGGCTGTTCCTGCCTTTGTTCACCCATGCGGGGTTCTGGTGCGCTTTCACTGCTTGGCTATCTCCCTCTGCCTGCTGTTCTTCGGGTTTCCTAATTGCGAGTTTGTTTTGGACAGATTGCTCCAAGGTGCGAGACAACCTCTTTAAAACCCATTTTTTATTGTGCGCTTCTTCCAAGGGGTCATAATGGTACAGGCTTTTTGTCCTGCCTCTGTGGCATGGGAGATAAGGGTGCGGGTCCATTTGGCCATGTTGTCTTGGGACAAATGGGCGCGTTCTAATATTCAAAAAACTGCTGTAAAATGGATCCACAGGCGTCCAGCAAACGCTGTGGGGTGTTCGGTTTTCTTCTGCCTGCACTTATTCAGGCCTTCTACTGGGTCACCTCTGTTGTAACCGATCGCATCTAGGATCGCCGTGTGCATCTCTGCAAGCGTGCCTCCTCCTACATTCTGTGGGTCGGGAAGGGCTGCTACAACCGAAGGGTCTAAGCTCAAAACTGTGATCTTCACTTGCTCACGCTCATCCAGGCCGTACATGGTCGCCTGCTGCTTTACTCTGGCAAAGAAGTGGTGGGGGTCTGAGATGGGGAGGAACGGTGTGATCTTTTCCACGCGTCCTGTAATTGGGTCACGGTTAAGGGGGTGGTGTAAAGGAATTCCGCGTCTCCTTCCGATGTAACTGTGCGGTGGGTGTTACTGGATACCTGATCTATCTGCTCTGTGCGGGGTTGGGGTGCTTTTCTCTTTTGGGGCTTTCCTTGCGCACATGTTCCTTGTACATACCTATGCGCGGTTTCGTTTAATTCTTGCCAATCAGGGCCGTCTTCCTCAACTAATTGGGATCCAATAGTGCTCTGAAACCCATTTTGTACTGAAAGCAAAGACTGCATTTCTGCAATCTGCTTCCTGCATTTCGCATGATCTAATGAGCTTTGTCTGTGCTCCGTGGTAGCAGCATGGAGTGCTCTTAATACTGCTTTTAAATCGCTGCACTGCCTTTGTAATGCCTCTACCTGTTTCTCTGTCTCTTCTCTTACCAGGACTGCACGTTGCGTGTCCTGATAGGCCTTATCGTACTGGGTTTGGAAGCTGCTCGCATGCGCTAGACAAGACTGGTGTGCCCCCTTGGCATCATCCACCTCTCCGTCCTTTGCTGCCAACTTCCTTCTTAAACCTATATTCTCCCTCTCAATCTCACTAACATCGACCTTGCTCATTCGATGTCTCTCTTCTACCTCTTTGCGAAGCGTCCGAACGACCTCCTCTGTACCTCGCAATTGTGCCAGACAGGACACGATTGCCATCGGCTTGCGAGCTTTTCGTATGGATCTCTGACAGGTTCTCCCACCAAGTATGTCATATACTCCTGGGTTCTGTTTCCTCATTGTCACAGAATTCACTCCAAAGGGGCCATTCTTTCCCTTTGAAATATTTCCTGATCTCTTCTTCCCAAACGGGACACTCTCCTACTCTGCTGCTGGTTGCTGCGACCTCGAATTCCTGGGGGTTCATAAGGCGTTCCATTGCCTTCATTGCCATTTTCTCTATCTGAATGCTCTTTTAAATTTGGAACGAGGGGTACTAAGGCAGTGCTGTAATCACGGGTACGGCGTTCGCTAATTTCCGGAATACAAACTCCCGACAGTTTTTCGCAACAAAAATCTATCAGTTTTACCTTGTAGCCCTGTTGGTTACGCATGCATTAACACGCTTCCGAATTATGAGGATTGATCAGAACTGCTTGAACACTTGTGGTTTTTCTGTTCCCAATTGGATTCTAATTTAAATTTTGGGTTCTCCCGGAGTGGTTTGGTCATTTCTAAATCGGGACCCGGCGGAGTCGGCAGTAAATGTTGCTAACTTTGGTTGGCTCTTAATTTGTTGCCCGTTGTGTCTTTACTGAATTTGCTCTGTTTCTATAACCTTTGCTCTAGAGTCGCCAGGTATCTTTATGATACCGCCACGAGGTTCAAGTTCAAGTACTGATCAATAACTCAACACACCAATTAGTAAGATTCAAATCAAAACACATTTATTATACACAGTAAATCACTACTCATGCATAAAACTCTACTTTCTAGGCTATCTTTATCACTAAAAGGCCTATACTTAGCTTCGGAACTGGCCCACCAGGTCAGGGGAACAAATGGCCTTTCGTTCGATTCTGAGTCTGCAGGATTCAAAAGCTGGTATGGACTGGTAGCTAGGAGCGCCTATCTCATAGCGTGCGTTGACTGGAGACTTACTTGGTTGTTGCGGCAGCTAGGCAGTTCACTGTCCAGGGTTGATTCGAGTTGCTGAGTGACCCTGCCAAGAAGACCGATTTGAACTTGGGGGCTCTACTTTATAGTCCCCATAGGGCTTCGCGCCGTTTGGGGCGGACCCCGTATCTGGTTCCAAGTGATTGGACTACGTTCCGATCACTTGGATCGATTTCTCCAATACTGGAGCCGTTCCCTGATCGCTGGGCTGTCCGAGTGTCCGTTGGCCTTCCTTTGTCTTGGCTCCTGCTGGTGCCGAGGAGTCTAGCTTGGCCTTATTCACCTTACATGTTTTGATTGTTCCCGGGGATCGCTCATTAGTATGCAGATGGCTGTGAGTTTCAGTGCTGTCTGGGCTTTTGCAAGTTCTAATACACAGGATTTTTGCACTTGCTAGTTTTTGCCTGTGTTGGCTGAATTTCCCTGTAGTCTTTGCGGGTCTCCATTTTTTTAAGTCGGGAAGTGGCCAACCCAGTTGGCTACACTCTGCAATAGGATATTACTCACAGCGCAGTGGTTAGCACTGCTGCCTCACAACGCCGTGGTCCCAGGTTCAATCCCGGCTCTGGGTCACTGTCCGTTTGGAGTTTGCACATTCTCCCCGTGCTTGCATGGATTTCGGCCCCCCCAACCTAAAGAGGTGCAGGGTAGGTGGATTGGCCACACTAAATTGCCCGTTAATTGGAAAAAAATGAATTGGGTACTCTACATTTTTTTTTTATAGGATATTACTCCCGACTGCACTATATGTGAATTTTTCCACTGCCCCCAACATATTACATTTTTAGGAAAAGTGTTAATTTGTACCAAATAATGAGCAGATTTCGGAGAGACCCATGCCAGTAGAAACGAGGTCAAGACTGACCAGTATCAATTGGAATGCAGCAGACGAAGTACTCTTATCCCGCTGGGCCGGATTTGAATTCTAGTTTCAGTATCTTAACTCTCCCTCCTTTACAGAAATTTTTTTTTGTATATATAAATACCTCTCCCTAAATGCATACCTTTTACAGGGATCAGAACGGCAACAATAGTTGGAGGAATGGCTGCTCAGAAGCAGGAAAGGGTTTTGAATTGCAGACCAGAAATTGTGATTGCGACACCGGGGAGACTGTGGGAACTGATAAAGGAGAGGCATCCACATCTCTGTCATTTGAAACAGCTCAGGTAAGTCAAAATCAGTTAGAATGTGTTGTAGTAGTGATGAGAAGAAATGTGGTTTGCATCAGATTATATAATGGTTGAAAGCAATGATTTACATTTGTATTGCATATTTTGCAACCTTAGGATGTCCTAAATTGTTTAATGTTATGTATTTTTCAATTGTAGTCACTGTTGTAAGACGACCAGCGACAGGAACCCGGGTTCGATTCCGCCCTTGGGTCATAGTCTGTGTGGAGTTTGCACGTTCTCCCGTGTCTGAATGGGTTTCTTCCGGGTACTCTAGTTTCCTCCCAAGTCCAAAGAGTGCAGGTTAATGGATTGGCCATGCTAAATTGCCCCTTGATGTCCAAAGTTGTGCAGGTTAGGTAGGGTTATGGGGATAGGGCAGGGCAGTGAGCCTAGGGTAGGGTACTTTTTCAGAGGGTTGTTGCAGACTCGATGAGCCAAATGGCCTCCTCCTGCACTGTAGGGATTCTATATCGAAGACGCTACAAACAGTGGTGAGCTAAATGATTGGGTACCCACTCTTATAATGTTGCATGAGTTGATGCTGGCTGGGGCTCTGGGAGAACTCCCTAGCTCTTTGAATCTTGTACGTTACCTAAAGAAAAGACCGGGACCTGGAGTACGATGTTAAAAGTGACCTAACAATGCAATACTCCCTCAGTGCTGTGTTAAAATATCAACCTAGATTATTGTGCTGAAGTCCTGGAGGGAGCTTGAACCCACAATCACCTGAACTCAAAGGTGAGAGCATTTACCTGAGTTTGAAGTTTTGATGCAAAAAAAATTACCAGAGGAAATAGTAAAAGTGTTTGATTTATCCACAAAAGAATATATATTTGAGATACTCTCTGAAATCAATATACAGAGTGAGGCAAACCTTTCTCTAAATGCCCTGAGCCAGGAATTGCAATCCTCTGCAGTTATTCTTTGTACCGATCGGGACACAAATGAGTGGCTTGCTCAGTCATTTAAGAGGACAGCGAAGAGTCGACCCTTCATAAGAACAACTAGTTTTTTGCCACTAAAGAAGCGGTTCGATTTTTGCAACATTCAGTCAGTTTCATGCTCACTTTTTCATTTTAGATTCCTTTTAATTGAATTAAAATTCTCAAATTGGCATAGTGGCAACTCACATTATTAGTCCAGATTTCTGAATTATTGAGTAATCGTTATTCCACCATCATAGCAAGACCTCCTTTCAGTTCATTTCAGTAGAGTTCAGTGAATTAGGGCCTTACTTTGATTGTAATATGATCCTAGTTTGTGTGAATATCTTATTTCTGACCAAATTAAAGGAAGCAATTCTTGGATATTTTTAGTAACTAATTAACCGGAAACATTCCCAATAGCTAATGTCTACTTTGAATGTGGTTAGATCCCTGGGCACATGTTGTAAAGTGGATCTATTGTATAAACTATCACAGTAACTGTGTGATGTAAAACATCGTGAATGCAATACACTGTTGACCTGCTGTATTGTCCAATTGACCTAGGTGCCTGGTGATTGATGAAGCCGATCGCATGGTTGAAAAAGGACATTTTGCAGAACTGTCTCAGCTGTTGGAACTGCTACATGAAAAAGAATACCATCCAAAAAGAAGAATCTTTATATTTTCTGCTACTTTAACTATGGTTCATCAAGCTCCTGTAAGACTACTGGGAAAGAAGCATGTCAAGAAAATAAATACAGAAACAAAATTAGAAGATCTGATACAAAAAGTAGGCATCAAAGGAAAACCAAAAATAATAGATTTATCCAGAAAAGAGGGTACAGTTGAGACCCTCATTGAAACCAGAATTCCGTGTGAGACAGAGGAAAAAGATATATACCTGTATTATTTCCTGCTTCAGTATCCTGGCCGCACAATGGTCTTTGCAAATAGTATAGATTGCATCAAACGTCTGAATGCACTGCTTACTATCCTGGAATGCAGTCCACTGCCGCTGCATGCAAACATGCATCAGAAACAGAGATTGAAGAACTTAGAAAGGTTTTCTGAGAGAGAGAGGTAAGTTTCTAAATCTGTAGGGGAAAATTGCAAATATATGTACCTCCTAAGTTCTATTCAAACTTTGCATGCACAAAATGCTTGGAGGAAGCTTTATAAATATTTTACATAAGTGTATCTACATGCATTCTGCTGGGCAACAGAACTGCATTTGGGGCCAGACCATATGAATAAGGTAGTGTCTGGCTGATTTGTACTTCATAATGCTCATGGAACCAGCCTTCATAATGAGAGCAGAAAAGGGAAATAAACTGTCCATAAAGAGTTTGTGATGAAAACTTACATTGATCTTCAGTAATCAACTTAACACTTTCCTTTTGGGATTTCAGTGGAACGAGTTTAATTGCAGGGAAATTTAGTTCAATAAATGTTAACTTTGTTTTTGTGAATACCAAAAAGGCTGGTTCAGAAGAACCATCTTGGTGTGGGTAAATGAAAGGGTATCATGTTTTTGTTGAAAATTTTGTTTTGGAAACTTCAGTGACAATTCTTTTCCTTAGCTTGTCTTTCTTTTGCTGTTTTTCAGCTGTGTTTTATTAACCACAGATGTTGCAGCTCGAGGTCTGGACATTCCAAATGTACAGCATGTTATTCACTATCAGGTGAGGCTGAAATAGTAAGATCTGAACTCTTGACAAATTTTCCTTTACAAATTCTCTATGGTAGTGAATATTTTTTTAACAAATAACCTGAACTGCAGCAAGCTTTATTCTGTCTAAAGGTTTCTGCTGTATCATAGCTCAATATCAAGAGAACAAGGTAGAAGTATGACTTGATATGTCAGTACATCAGAGAACAGACTTGTAATTTGAATCCTTTGTTCAGGTTCCCCGCACCACTGAAATCTATGTCCACAGGAGTGGCAGAACAGCCCGAGCCACAAAAGCTGGTCTGACATTGATGTTAGTTGGGCCAGATGACATGATGCGCTTCAAAAAGATATGCAAAACACTGGGCAAAGATGAAAATATTCCTCTGTTTCCAGTACAAGCTAAATGTATGTCTGCAATTAAGGTAAATGCCCAATCATTTTCCAGTTTCTCATTTCAGGTTTATACTTTGTATTGGAAAGAAGAGCATGCTGACCAGTACTTTTGACATAGATTTAAATAATGGTCAGGAAGCTGGGAGAATGCCTAAATGTACTGTCCTTGATATTTTCCAAAGCTGTAGCCCACAAAGTTCTAAGGAGTAGGCAGCCTGTTGCTGTGGAGAAGGTAGAAGGTGATGGAGCGAAAGGAATGAATTGGTGAATTATGTGCCAAAATCACTTGTGTGAAGATCAACCCTTTTTAGAACTTAAACTATCTGGCCTCCATTTCTTCTGGTTGTAACAGATAAAAAGCAGATGCAAACCCAACCCTTCAGTATAAGTAGTACAGCTGTTTTATTCCTGGGATGGCGATAATGCTGGCAGTACTACAGTTATTGTCTATCTTCACCTACTGGGACCACAGTTTGGCTTGTTAGGCCATTTCAGATAGCATTAAGAGTTGATGAAAGTGTGGGACTAGAGCCATATGATATCAAATTGATGCAAGTTCCCTTCCCTGCAAGCAGTGGTGTTTTTAAACAGTGAATTTTCATGGTCAATCTTTCTGCCGCAAGTCCACAACTGAACAGATTTCTTAAAGGCAGTTTCCTAACTTTAGATGTTGAGATTTGACCAAACCATACTATTTTTAATTATGTATTTGTCCTTTTCTATGGATGTTGAAACCATCTTTGGTGCACTTTGGGGTTCTGGGTATCTAACACAAGCATTGTTAATTGATTGTCTATGCAGCACTTGGTTGCGACTGTCCAGTCGTCATTACTGTCTTGTCATGAAAAACCAGAGCTCAATGGAGCATATTTAGTGGTGTTATGAATTTCTGTAAGAATGTACATGATTTAAAACAAATATTACATTTCATCGGTGATTAATTTCTTGTGCAAAGAAAGAAAAGTTGGTCATTGCCAGTTAAAATGTGCTGTCCTGCTGGATACTTGGAGCTGGTCTGCATCCCAGTACGGGATGAGAGGTAAGAACAAAAATTGCTGGTAATACCCAGCAGGTCAGATAGCATCTGTGGAGAGAAAAAGTTACTATTTAAGGTCAATGACCAGAACTGAAGATAGATAGAAATGTTATAGTTTTGAGCAAGTGGAAGTGGGGAGTTCCATGATGGGGTGGTGGATAAAGATTTCATGATGCAACAGCCAAAGAAAGTGGTAATGGTTATAGGAAAGAAACCAAGATTGTGTCCTGACAATATAGCAGCCAACTGAATGTAACATGAATGGATAAAGTAATCCAGCCCCAAAAAATGGTGAATCTAAAGTTGCTTAAGTCTAGAGCGCAGAGAGTATCAAGACAAAGATGAGGTACTGGTCGTTGAACTTCATTGAAACAATAGCAGAACAGGCCCCGGACAGAAAGGTGAATTGCGAGCACTATAGAGAATTAAAATGACTAGCGGAAGGAAGCTCCGGGTCATGCTTGCGGCCTATTCAATCCCAAATATAGAGGAGACCATATCGTGAACAAAAAATCTATTACGTTTTTATCTATCTTTTGTTCTGATGACGAGTCATTGACCTGAAACATGAACTTATTCCCTCACAAAGATTTGCTTCCCTCACAAAGGTATATTGGTGTTGGCAAACTAGAATTGGAGCTAGTCATTTGGTATAATAATCTTTATTATTGTTACAAGTAGACTTACATTAACACTGCAATGAAGTCACCGTGAAAAGCCCGTAGTTGCCACACTCTGGCGCCTGTTTGTGGTACACTGAGGAAGAATTCAGAATGTCCAATTTACCTAACAGCACATCTTTAGGGACCTGGGGGAGGAAACCGGTGCACCCAGAGAAAACCCACGCAGACAGGGGGAGAACGTGCAGACAGTGACCCACGCCGGGAATCGGACCTAGGACCCGGGCACCGAACCTAGGACCCGGGCACCGTGAAGCAACAGTGCTACCGTGCCGCCAGTACAGAGTATTTCTGAAAAAGAGACATACGATTGGAGCTTTTCATCTTATACTCATCAAGAGAGCCTGCAAGATAAATCAACAGTAAAAACAACAATTTATGCTGCAAGTGAAGAGTGTGCTGACAGTTCGGCAAGTGGACTGATTAGTAGGAGGTGTTGCCAAAAATGCAGCAGAGAATAGTTGACTTCCAAGCTTTTGGGCAGCACTGGCACAGTGGTTAGCACTGCTGCCTGACTGGGACGAGGATCCGGGTTCGATCCCGGACCTGGGTCAGATCTGTTTGTGTGGGTCTCACCCCCACAACCCAAAAAGATGTGCAGCGTAGGTGGATTGGCCATACTAAAATTGCCCTTAATTGAAAAAAATAAATGGGTACTCTAAAAATTTTTAAATGGGGGGTGTGATTAAACCATGCATGTCAATTCTGGTCAAGGTATTAATGAACCAGGGAATGGCTGTCCCCTAAGATTTAGTTTAGTTGGAAAAGGCACAGTATGAACATGCTCCTTCTATCTCAAGCACAGGGCCCTCTCTATGAATACATATGGCTTCCAGCATGCTTGAGCCACACTGCGAGCACGACTGATTATTTAAAATTTGTTTTCAGTGTAATTTTCATGTCAGGCTCTGTGGCTCACTTATGAATGCTGGAAGTCCGTTTTTTTAACACAAGGGCTCGATCCTTTGCAATCAGCAGAATGCCTATGCAATTGTTATGATCCCAGTTTATGTTGTAACTGAACAGGGAGATCCCAGAATGGAACCAGAGCTAAAAAGACTAACTTCTACTTTTTTTATAAAACGTGTAGGACGAGTCACAAGAACGGTAATTAGTTTTAAGAAAAATGTATTAAACATGAAAAAATTGGATGCAAAAAACTGTACCCCTCCCTTAGCTTAATAAATACACCGATTTTAGGATTAACATTGATTACAAAGTACATCTTAATCTACAGTGATCTAATGAACCCAAGTGAATGTCTGTGGATTTGTCCTCAAAACTCGCCCTGCACCCAGATGACTCATACTGTGAGCCACCTTGTCTCACTGAATTCTGGCTTCCTCACAATTTAAAATTCCATTTTCAAAAGTCATATTTAAAATCCTCTTTTAAATTATCCTATCCCTCCGCTGCTTCCATCAAGGCTTCACTTTCAGGTTTTACACCTGGCTTTGACGCAAACTCCACTGTCCAGCCTCTGATTTCTCCAATTATTTCAAATAATGTCTCACAAACCGTGGCACTACTGCAGATATATTTCTGACTCCTCTCGATCCAATGCCTTTTCAACTCTGTGACTTTACTGAACAGTATTCTGTTCAGATTCCCAGTTTCCTCTGTTCAGTTAACTCCAGACTTCTTGGAAAATTCTCATTTCTCTAGTTTCCTTAACTAGCTGGTCTTTAGGTTTCCTGCATTTGTTTTCTTAACCATTACTCCATACTGTGGCTTTTCTTCTAGCAGAGCTAAGAGATGGAGATGTTCCCTCTTTAGCCTTTTAAAACTAACTGCTCCTCTTATCTCTAACTGCAATCAAATTAACTAAACTAAAACGTAAAAGCTTCTCTACCTTACAAGGGCCCCAGTTGCTAAGCCACCACTGCTGCTTTATTTATTCTTCATGCTCTAGCCCCCTCCAAGCACAACAGAAACACAATTGGAATTTAACCAAACCCCACATACATCAACATCTTCGTCCAGCATGAATCTATGTATAGGTTTAACTCTTCCAGGCAGTGAAACATTAAATTAAACTAACTCAAAACGATATCTTATTTCAAATGTTTACAAAACAAATCTCTTAAAACTACCTTTTATTTTCCTAACATAAGTTCAACTAAAAGGCTTGGGGGACAGCCATTCCCTGGTTCAGTGGTCAAGGCATTGCGATGGGGGAAATCAGTTGACCTGTCTGGTTTGACTTTGAACAAAAGCTTAGCATTTAACTGTTTTTGATGCATTCTTCATGGCAAAACCTCCCAACCAGGCAGCACCTCCCAACCAATCAACTCACACCTCATGCAATATAAATGATTGTTCCCTTTACTGTCTGTTTATCTGGCGAGCTGACGTGATGAGTGCAAGCCAAAAGCTTTAATAGTGTGTCTCTTTTTTTAGCAATACAATTAGAGACTCCAATTTATTTTAATTATTCCAATTGTAACAAAGTCTAATTTATAACATTTCTGGAGAAAACATTTTAAAATGTATGCCAGTTTTGATCATCAGAAGCAAGGTAGGTGCAACTTCAAATCTTGAGGGTTTGATGTATTGAGTACTTGTGTTCCGCAAACTCACCTGGGTTTGATCATATACTGACTTCCTAATCTCAGTAATGCCGAGTAATGGACTTGGAGGGTCTGAGTGCCTAATGAAATGATGTTGACCAGGTTTCTACCCGGTTCTCGGACTCCTCTCCACCTTGACTTGGAAATATATTGCTGTTCCTTTGTTGTTGCTGGGTCAAAATGTTGGTCTCACTCTAACAGCACTGTGGAAGTCACCACCTGACTGCACTGCTTCTTCTGGACAATTAAAACAATTAACTGTCAAAATAGTGTTTAAAATACAATCAAATCTACTAATTGTGTCCAGCTAACTCAAGACTTTGTGTTATGCATGCTCCCCTTTCATGCTTATAAATAGACTGAACTTCAACTATGAAGGGTTAAGGTGTAAAATATCAAATAGCACAAGTACTCCGCTACAACCTGAGACAAAGTGAAGAGTTATAATTTGGGGGCGGCTACTGTGAAATAATAGAGTCAGACACTGCGGGGGCTGAAGTAATCACAACAGCTGTAGTGCTGCAGCCCCCCTGCTGCTGACAGGCTCAGCAACTCCTACCCAAGTCCTCAAATAGCACTCCCTCTTCAAACAAGCGCAAAATCAAAAGTATTAATTCCACTTAGGAGTGACTGGTCACTGTAGCTAAATAAAGCTGGGATACATATTATAATTGAAACTAATTTATTTGCATACGGCTGCAGTTTGTATTTAAGTATATGGGTTATTCTGATTTTGGCTCATTACTCTCCAGCAACCAAGGCAGTGGTACAGTATGATAATTCCCAGTTTAATCAGGTTGATTCAAGTACAGTAGTGACAGCTCCACAACATTTTGCATTGATTTATACTGTTACCCAGCACATGGAGCATTAAAATGTGTGTTGTTATTTGTCTTTATAATGTGGGAATTTGTTGTCCTTAAAAGCTGATAGGGAGCTACTTTCAAGTTGAACAGCTACAGTCCAAGTGAAGGTACTGCAGAAGTGTTATTAGATAGGAAGTTCCATAATTTTCACCCAGCGATGATAGATTTCCTGGTCAGAGTGGTATATAACTGGAAGAAATCTTGCAGGTGATATTTTTCAAGCATCTGCCTTTGTCTTTCTAGTTAGGTTTGGGAATTGCTGTTGAAGCATGTTGCTGCAGTGCATTTGTTTGATGGTACAGAGTGAACCAACAGTGGAATGAGTGCCAATCAAGCAGACTGCTGTACCCTGGCTGGTGTTGAATGTTGAGCATTACTGGAGTGTTGCTCATTCAAAATATTTTGGGAGTGATCCATCACCTTCTTGACTTGTGCATTGTAATTGGTGGAAAGGCTTTAGGGAGTCAAAATGAGGTACTCGTGTCACAATTCTCAAACCTTGACCACAGTATTTTCAATTTCGGATAGAACCATAGCTGACCTTAAGAATATTAAATATTCCAAAAATGATTGTTGGGTTTATGATACAAGATTTGAAAAACCTTACAAAATGAGGCATTTAGACATTCTGAAATCACAATTTAGTGGCTGCTATTGTAACATGTATGTTAGTGACTGGGTCAAAAATCAAAGCCGAATAAAACCTCTCCTTTGCAATTCACAGGCCCGTGTTAATGTAGCTAGGAGTATAGAAAAGATGGAATACCAGCACAATAAAATGCAGCAGCATAACAGCTGGTTTCAGCAAGCTGCTGAAGCTCTTGAAGTTGATTTGGAGGATAATGTCCTGATGGGTAAGTACTGTATATGTTTCATACATTGGCCCAAGGCCAGGCTAGCCACTCACCATTTAATACAGGGTAAATCTGACAGCAGCTTTTATTTACACATGTATTGTTAAATGCAGAAATTGCTACCAGTTTACCCACTCAACTCCTGAAAGGTATCAACCTGTAGAGGAATGGGGTAGAGTGAAGCTTTCATTCTCATTCTCTAAACTAAGTACTATACTATCTGTATTTTTCAATCTTTTCCCTTTTTCTAATCAAGTATATATTTGGATTCAAGTCTTGCCCTTTCCACAGATGCCCTGCAGAGGGTGCCACGCTGGAACAGAAACTCTAAAGCCAGTCAAAACTTTGGGCATCTGTCAGCAAGTTGTACAAATTGTTGTGCCTTCACTACTGACCATTAAATGGTCAGTGTTTAGCAACAAGTGTACATTATCAAACCGTTACCAGCATAGTCATATGCAGCATCCTCTTGCAGTCTAGTCAAATAGATTATCCTGGAGAAAATGAACAGGTCTAATAATTTTAAACCTCCAAAACAATAGCATTTTGCCTCTATTTTTAAAAAAAAGTCTGCAAATTGAGTCTCCTAATTTTTCCAAAATATTTGAAATATATGAAAAATCACTGAATAATCTGTAACAGAAATCTACACGATATATTTGATTTTAGGTGGAGGCTATAACAGTGATGGTGGAGACTGTAACAGTGATGAAAAGCAGAGACAAAGGATGTTAAAAGGAATGAAGAAACAACTGAAACATTTACTTTCGCAACCAGTGTTTAAGAACCACTTGAAGACCAAGTACCCAACACAATCGGGACGGCTAATATTGCCTGCCCTACCATTAGCCAGCAAAGAAACTGCTTTAACGACAGTGAAAAAACATAAAAATACAAAAAAGAAAGTTATGTGAATAACAACCATATAAAAAAAACATTCAATGTTAGAACTCAGTGTATAATTCAGTGGCTATATACACCATTTATTCCATTTAATAAAAACCCCAAACCTGTACAGTACTGGTGTCTTCAATATGAAGATTAAAACCGCTTTTTTTTTTTTAAATCACATCCTCATGGTAAAACAGAGGATAAAGTTCTAAAAGCATTTCAACTAAAGTCTAGGAATGCAAGAATGCGCAAGGCAGCTCTAAGAATTCTGGTTACTAAATAAGGCCAGCTGTCACGTGTTGGGTCATTGAAACAATACACACTTGGTGAAATTCAAGAGCAAGCAGAAGTGTTTTAAGATGTTAATTATCTTAATATGAACTGCTTTAGTTTACAAAGTGCTTATCTGGGGAAATTTTGGTCGTATTGCAACCATTTACTGTCAACATATGCCTGTAAAGCAAGATTGGGATGAGGGTACAATATATGTGACAAGTATATGGTAGAATGTATGTAAACAATGAATTCATTTTGCACTACACCGTCACACCCTCCTGAGCATCTGATACTTCAGTTCTTGGATCTCCGATTAGATAACTATTCCACAATTTATTTTTACACAATCCAACTTAAATACTTAAAAAGTATGCTTATTCTGCATCATATGCAATCATTCTCAAACTGTGACAAAACTGCTAGAATTGCCTTCACCCAGAATGAAGAAATGTGGAATATACTTGCAATTACTAGTTAGAAAGTAGCAATAACTGCAACCTTAAAATTTGGACCATCAATGAAGTTTCACCTGGGATTTATAAAGAGGAAAAGCATTCTGAACTGAGGGAGGAGTCTCAATCTGTGAATACTGATTAGGCATAGATCAGCAAGAACTAAATCAGATGTCATATGGGTGTTATTGAAGGGGCATGAAGAGAAATAGATGGATTAAAGGACAGAACTTTTAAAATTACCAGAGATGTATTCTTTGCTACAACACTATATTAAAAAAGGTACAAGCCTTTTGTACACAATATATTACAACCATACTTTATAAATATGGCAACTACAATGCTAAATTCACTTCATTTTCATCTGGGGATATACATTCATTTTATACTGTGCAGAAAGATGGTATTCAAAAGTGAGATTCTCTGTCCCAAGCACTAAAATGTTCTAGTATCAAGGCAGATCCAAGACTATTTTGGTTTATTTGCTTTATAAAGTATGTCATAATGGCCTGGCTTGTAAAGTAGGTAAACCAAAGGCTTTGATCCCTCAGGAAAGACGTGATGATTAACTTCAGTATCCGTTTTGTCCATATATTCAACTTGGATTGGTAAATTCAATGCTTGGGTCAGTGCAGTGATATGAATGTGATCACTCTCCATAGCCATTGGTTCCACTTCCTACAGGAGAAAAAAAACTTAGCATTATTTACTGTACATAAAAGTACTATTAATGCAAAGCTTCAGGATGCAGTAAGTTACTTCATCTCCAGTACACCACTGGGCAATATCCATTTATGAAACACCCTCAGCAAGAGATCAGTTCTTTTCTGGTCAGAGACATGTCAACTGAATAAGAAATCTCAGCATGACCATTTCTACACAAAGATCTCAACTAGTGAAGAAAATCAGCCAGCACTCAGGGAACAGAAAAGAAATTATTTAGATTAGAGGGTAGATCTAAGCAGAATTTCAAGAGTAAGAAAATAAATAGTAACAGTATCAAAACAAAGTTAGATAAGGATAAAAAGGCAGGTGGTATGTTCTAATTGCAGCATTTGGGAGTTTATGGAAGTGAGAGATCCCGAGCAACCATATCTATAGTAAGTCTCTCTTTTGAATTATTAAACATCCCGGGGGTTACCATTATTAAACATCCCGGGGGTTACCACTGACAAGAAACTGAACTAGACCTGCCATATAAATTGATCTGCTCTTGGAGCCTCATTGAGGCTAGGAATTCTGAGCTGAGTAACTTACCTCCCGACACCCCAAAGACTGTCCACCATCTACAAGTCAGGAGTGTGATGGAATACTCTCCACTTGCCTGAATGAGTGTAGTTCCAAACACACAAGAATCCTGACACCATCCAGGGCAAAACAGCCCCCTTCACTGGCACCCCCTCCACCACCAACACATAGTAGTGGCAGCAATGTTTATCACCTACAAGGTGCATTGCAGCAACTCGCCAAGCCTACAACAGCCCCTTTCAAACCCATTACCATTTAGAAAGACATGGGCAGCTGACACATGGGAAAACCATTATGTGAAAGGTTATTAAAAAGATGAGGGCACATGGGGTTGGGGCAATATGTTAGCATGTGTCAACATAAGAACTAGGAGTAGGCGATCTGGCCCCTCGAGCCTGTTCCGCCATTCAATGAGATCATGGCTGATCTTTTGTGGACTCAGCTCCACTTTCCGGCCCGAACACCATAACCCTTAATCCCTTTATTCTTCAAAAAACTATCTATCTTTATCTTAAAAACATTTAATGAAGGAGCCTCTACTGCTTCACTGGGCAAGGAATTCCATAGATTCACAACCCTTTTGGTGAAGAAGTTCCTCCTAAACTCAGTCCTAAATCTACTTCCCCTTATTTTGAGGCTATGCTTTCACCCGCCAGTGAAAACAACCTGCCTGCATCTATCCTATCCCCTTCATAATCTTCTGTTTCTATAAGATCCCCCCTCATCCTTCTAAATTCCAACGAGTACAGTCCCAGTCTACTCAGCCTCTCCTCGTAATCCAACCCCTTCAGCTCTGGGATTAACTAAGTGAATCTCCTCTGCACACCCTCCAATGCCAGTACATCCTTTCTCAAGTAAGGAGACCAAAACTGAACACAATACTCCAGGTGTGGCCTCACTAACACCTTATACAATTGCAGCATAACCTCCCAAGTCTTAAACTCCATCCCTCTCGCAATGAAGGACAAAATTCCACTTGCCTTCTTAATCACCTGTAAACCAACTTTTTGCGACTCATGCACTAGCACACCTAGGTCTCTCTGCACAGCAGCATGTTTTAATATTTTATCATTTAAATAATAATCCCAGTCAAGGACTGGGTACGGGATGGAAAACTGGAATAAACAAGTCCATTTCAAATTGGAAAGTTGGTACAAGCAGAGTGTCCCAAGGCTCAGTGATAAGGCTATTCACAATCTATATTGATGAATTAAATAATAATATTTATTAGTGTCACAAATAGGCTTACATTTAACACTGCAATGAAGTTATTGTGAAAATCCCCTAGTCGCCACACTCCAGCGCCAGTTCAGGTACACTGAGGGAGAATTTACAATGTCCAATTCACCTAACAGCACGTCTGTATCCAATGTTTAGACAATATAAAGCTAGTGGGAAGGTTACGAGTAGGATGTAAGAAGTTGCAAAGGAACGGGAATAGTGGACAAGAGGATGTGCGGAAGTATAGAAAAGCAGAATTTTTTTTAAATGGTGAGAAGCTATTAAAGTTGTTATTCAGAGGAACCTGGGTGTCCTTGTACATGAAATACAAAAGCTAACGTACAGGTACAGCAAGTTAATAGGACAACAAATTGTATGTTGGCATTTTGTAGTGGATTGAAGTAGAAGAGAAAGGATATCTTGCTGTAATTATACAGGGCTATGCCGAGTCCATACAGTCTTGATCTTTGTGCCTTGGAAATAGTTGATTTGCCTCAACGGTGATGCAATGAAGGTTCACAAGATCAATTCCTTTGATGAGGGGGTTGAACTATGAGGAGAGATTGAATATAATGGACCCATACTCTTGCATTTAGAAGAAGTGATCTCATTAGATTCTGAAAGGATGACACTGGATAGAGGCAGATTTCCTGTAGCCGGAGTTTCCAGAACTAGGGGCATTGTCTCAGAATAAGGGGTTAGCCACATAGAAATGAGATGAGAAGACATTTCTTCAATCAAATGGGTTGAGAATCTTTGGAATTTGCCCAATAGGGCTTTGAATGCTCAATTGTTAAACACATTCATGGCTTTGATCGCTAGATTTTTGAACTCTCAACTCAACTATTATAGTAGTTTTGCTATCAGACTGGCAACCGTTACTCCTCTGAGACCAATGGCGACTTGCAGAATCCACATGTGTGAAGTTAAATGCGGCATTCCAGAAGTTGCAAGCAGTTATGCTACACTTTTCTATGGGAGGTGTGCTGTTGGAAGTTACTGTCCTCCCCCTCCCCGACACAGTCTGCAATTGATCAGATAAATCACTGAACAGACAAGGACTTGCCCCTTTGTGCTGTTGTTTCGCTGTAAAAATCCTTGAAAAAATTGCACGTTCGTTCAATGAGGTGTTTATTGGGCTTTTGGCATAATTGTTCCTGAACAGTCTTGATGGCCCTGAAAGTTTATTTTATTTAAATTGTTTTATTTTTATATTTCTGGAATGTCAATTTTATCCACATTTAAAAAGCTTTATAACAGTCTGACATTTCAGCTTCTACCTTCTTTAGGTCTTAATTTTATTTCATTCACTGTAAAATTTAATCAAAATAAGAACTTTGCTTCCTGTTTTTCTGTCCATGAGAATACTTCCATGCGAACGGCTGCTTATCGCTATGACATCATTGTTGCTGGACGGCAGGTGATCCCTTGACTAGGCACCAGATTCTAACTTGAGTCTGAAAGGAGAAATCCTCGCTAGAGATCTCTACATCTTTGTAAAAGGTTTTCCTCAAGGTCAGTGGTGGGTGCTGTTGCTTTGCCACTGACCATGAAATACAGGCCTATGGGAATCAAGGGCTATGGGGACTTTGGGGGGGGGGGGGGGGGGGGGAGAAGAGGAAGTGGAGTTGAAGTCACAGATCAGCCATGACCCGACAGTGGTGGAGCAAGCTCAAAGATCACATGCCCTATGTCTATTTCTTATTACGTAAACAGCAAGACCACTCAAACGGAAGTGAATTAATGAATAATCATGAATCTGGTTTTCAGAGTGTTGCAGAAGGAAGGACATAGCCTTTTGAAATAATGCCATGACATCTTTAATGTCCATCTGAACAGCCAAGCTATATCTCTTTTTGACATCTCATCTGAAAGATAGTATTTTAGAGTAAGAAGCTGATGTAGTGATAACTGGGCTAGTAATCCAGGGACCCAGGCTAATGCTCGGTGTTCAAATCACACCATGGCAGCTGGTAATATTTAAATTCAATTAGCTAATAAATCTGGAATTGAATGATAGTTTCATGGTCACTATTACGACTATCATCAAAAATCTACCTGGTAGAAAATCAGCCTTCAATATCTCGTCCGGCCTACGTGCGGCCCCAGGCCACAACAATGTGGCTGACTCTTAACTACCCTCTGAAATGGTCCAACTGCGACAGAAAAGTTGAACGGTTTGCAGCAGTTCGAGAAGGTGGCTTATCACCACCTTCTCAAGGGCAACTAGGGCATTAACATCCCATGAAAGAATAAAACAAACTGGGTGACACTCCTCTAGTATTGTTTTGACGCATCAGCCAAGATTATGTGCTATACTTTTCATCAAAGTCTGCTGCTGCTTTTGATTCTTGGACACCCTAACTTAACAGATGACCACTTCACAATCATTGCTCTTGCGCCATCTTTGATATATTATAATTTTCTTTGTGATACTTTAATCAAAACTTAAACCAATGTCTAAGCACAGTATGTGAAATTCGAGTTCTATTTTTAACTCATTCAGTTTTATTCGCAATGATTTTCAAAAAGAGCACAATCTATCACTTTGAAAGCTATACGGACTGCTTTTCAGCATTCCAGATTTCACCTGATGCTTTATTTTTGGATCTATCACTTTTGCAATTAAATATCAACCCTCTAAGACAACAGTCTTATGTCACAACCAAATGCTGGCCACTCTGACATTTTAACTCAGTGGTGCAATGGTGGGTTGACCAGTGTTATTTACAATACTGTTGATTAACCATATTGTTTGATCAATATTCACCAAACAAAACATTTTTTTTTGTCCTAAGTTCTGAAGGAAATTCTATATTCAGTAAATAAAACCAATTAATATAATCAAATTTTGGAACTGACCTGAGTGCAGAAGTCTTTAACACTTACACCTCCCTCAAGGAAAAGCTCGAAGAACTCAGAACGCTTCTGCAAGTAGGCGGACGTTAGCAGTCGGAGATATTGCACTAAGTGATCTGAAACACCATGATCATTGAAAACGGCAAGAAGTTTTGAGACCGAACCATCCGTTTCCACCAGGTCAATCATATCCATAAACTAGAACCAGAGAACCTAACAGTAACATCTGTATCAATGCATTTTTTTCTTAAATGGAAACTATGCCTTAGCAAATTTAAAACAGAAAATGGAAATGGCTCACTTTTGATCAATGTTCAGCAACAACACAGGAATGTCCTCCAATAAAATATTTCTGGACTAGAGACCATAACACTCAAAAGACAGGTGGAAAGATAATCCTGTCAAAATTTGTACTTTACATTATTTTTGTGCAGTCGAGTCAAAAGACACAAATAACAAAACCTTCAAATTTCCCTCAGTTCATCATGAATTAAATACTCACAGTGGTGAAAGAATTTTCAAATCTATTTTCGGCAAATCCAGCAGATGAAAGCTCATCTCTACTTCGCATTAAACTCTTTCTAAGTCTAAAATAAAAGTAAATCAGAGAAATGGTGATTAAAGCTGTACGGTTAACACTATAAACACCATGGGGAAGATTTGCACTTATTTATAGAAGGAAATCATTATTTTTGTTTGATACATGTTTACTGTTTCTCCATGGAGAATATGTAGAAAATCCAGTAAAATTCATTCAAAATCTTGCGAGTGGGATTTTCCAGCCCCGCCCACCACCGGATCGTCCGGCTGCGCTGAAAGCTAATGGACTTTGGGCTGGGCCATAGAATCTCCCGTGGTGGGTCCTATCACGATGGAGCTGGAAAATCCCAGCCTTTTGACTTTCTTTCCTCCCTGTTAATTCCTTGACACGTCTAGAGTCACCCCAGTGTCACACATGGAAACCAAGTATCGTTTTTAAGAGTTTCCACACTGATACTACAACAATATTTATATTGCACCACAGGAGCATTATAAAACAAAATATGTCACCAAATCACAGAAGCGGATATTAGGCCAGATGACCAAAAGCTTTGGTCAAAGTTTTATTGAGTGCCTTACAGAAAAAAATAGCGAAGTAAAGTGCTGCAAGCAAGGAATTCTAGAGCTTAAGGCATGATCAAAGTCGGAGCAATGAAAACACGGGGAGTGCTCAAGAGCTCAGGATTAGATGAGCACAGATGTGACGGAGACATGTCGGGCTGGAGGAGATTACAGATGTAGGGAGGATACAAAGGAGTCTACACTTCTGTGTGGTACAAATCTATGCTTCAGAGAGGGGGGGGGGGGGGGGGGGGAATTAAATTCCCTACCCTGGTCTTGAAAGCCTCATCTGAGATCATTTTCCCTTGCATCCACTTCCTCCGCCTCGCTAACAACACAATAACATGCTCATAGGAAGTATCAACAGCTAGTGTACTGTACCTTTAGGTTCACAAATCTGAATTCAATTGCATCACTACCTTGTAACTCTATCCTATTTATCACCATGCAGCCAAATGCAATACTATGAGCAACAACCGTAAAACAAACTTACTTTTGTATTCCCTTTTTACTTCCAAGTAGTGATTCCAAGTAAGCAAAGCTCAGCGCTCGATAAAAGCAGTTCCCATCGCCAAGTGTTCTTCTGAAGAAAGAATACTTTCTACTAATATCCTTTAAAGAAAAAGATAAAGCTCACACATGGCCTGCCAAGAAAAAAGTCATTTTCAACATTTAAATCGCATGCTTGAAGTCTGAAGGAAACAAGTACCCATTCAGACCAGCATTGTAATGAAAAGTAGTCCTGTAGGAATTTTGTTTTACAGTATCCTGGCATGAATACGAAACTAGCAAATAGCTATGAGCAACCGATCTTTTTTGTCAAAGATGAACTGACAAAGGAAAAAGTTTGTATTGAGCCACAGAAGTAATAGGGTCATGGTGGAGCTTTAGTACTCAATCTTCAGCGTGACAAATGATTATATTTTGTTGAAGCCTTTTTTTTTTTTTAAATGGTTGGCTCCTTCTAACTCAAGTTATTGTGCTTGGAATTTATCAACCAACTGGAGCCAGGTTGCCCATATACAACATGGATGTTTGTTGCCATCTCACTGGTAATAAGCTTGTTAGCCTAATACACAATTTTCAATTATGTTCCGGCTTCACAACATGTTCAGTTTGTCGCTCCTTTAACTTAATTAGAGTGGAATGTCCTTAAGATGAAGTCCCAGTAATTCTCTCCCAGGAGAGAAAAAGTTTTTAGATAATCTGATGACAAATAATATTAAAGGCTCACACAAGCAGCCAACAGCAATCTCAAAAACATTAAATTCTTAGTTGCAATTATTTTCTCTGCTCAAGTTAAATAAAATATAATAAAATTGTTCCCTATTTGAAATAAGGTCTCATTTGGGGAGAGACGGTGGCATAGTGGTATTGTCACTGGACTAGTAATCCAGAGACCCAGGTTCATTTTCTGGTTCCAATCCCACCACGGCAGTTGGCGGTGGAATGTTAATTCAATAATAAATATCTGGAATTAAAAATCCACTGATGACCATGAAACCATTGTCGGTGGTCGGAAAAACCCATCGGGTTCACTAATGTCCTTCAGGGAAGGAAATCTGCTGTCCCTCCCAGGTCTGGCCTACACAGGAATCCAGACCCACAACAATGTGGTGAACTCTTAAACACCCTCTCGGAAAACAGTCAATCCATTCAGTTGTATCAAACTGCCAAAAAGTCTTAAAGAAATAAAACCGACGGACAACCCAAAATCGGCTGAGGCCATGGGAAATGACAAAGGTAAACTCACTTGTCGACCCTGCAAGGTCCTCCTTACTATATTTGGGGCTTGTGCCAAATTAAAAGAGCTGTCTCACAGACTAGTCAAGCAACAACCTGACACTCGTACTCAGGGAATCGTACCTTAGAGGCACTGTCCCAGACACCACCATCCCAGAGTATGTCCTGTACCACCAGCAGGGCAGACCCAGCAGAGGTGGTGGCTCAGTGGGATACAGTCAGGAGAAAGTTGCCATGGGAGTCCTCAACACCAGCTGCTGTGTGGCACTACCACTGTACTAGATTGGAATGGTTCTGAACACAACTAGCAACTCAAAAAGGGGCGATTGTGAGGCGCTGTGGACTATCAGCAGCAGCAGAATTGTACTCAACCGCAATCTATAACCTCATGGCCGGGCACATCCCCCACTCTACCATTAGCACTAAGCCAGAGGATCAACCCTGGTTCAATGAAGAGTGGAGGAGAGCATGCCAGGAGCAGCACCAGGCAAACCTGGTGAAGCTAGAACACTAGAGTGCCAAACAACAGATGGAGCAAGTGATAGACAGAGCTAAGCAATTCCACAACCTAGCATCACTTAGCAATTACTTGCTCACTGACGCTCAAGTTTGGGCTCCGCCAGGGTCACTCAGCTCCTGACCTCAATACAGCCTTTGTTCAAACATGGTCAAAAAAGATAAACTCCAGGGGCGAGGCGAGAATGACTGCCCTTGACATAAAGGTCACATTTGACCGAGTGTGGCATCGAGGAACCCTATCAAAACTGGAGTCAATGGGAATTGGGGTAAACTCTGGTGGTTTGAATCAAACCTGGCACAAAGATGTTTGTGGTTGTTAGAGGTCAGTCATCTCAGCTCTAGGATATCACTGCACGGGTTCCTCGGCTAGTGTCCGAGGCACGACAATCTTCAGCTGCTTCATCAATGACCGTTCCCCCCCACCCACCCCCACCCCCACCATAAGGTCAGATGTGGGGATTATTGCAAAATGTTCAAAACCATTCACAACTCCTCAGATGCTGAAGCAGTTCCTATCCAAATGCAGCAATACCTGTATAATAGCAAGCAGGTCAGGGGTTAGGAATTCTCTGGTAAGTAACTCAACTCCTAACTTCCCAAAGCCTGTCCACCATCTACAAGGCACAAGTAAGGAGTGTGATGGAATACTCTCCCCTTGCCTGGTTAAATGCAGCTCCAACAAGACTCAATAAGCCAGACAATATCTAAGATCAAGCAGCCCACTTAATTGGCACACCATCCACAGACATTCATACCTCCACTACTGACGCACAATAGCAGCAGTGTGTACTGGCTACAAGATGCACTGCAGTTATTTATCAAAGCTCCTTAGATAGCACCTTCCAAACCCACAACCACTATCATCTAGAAGGACAAGGGCAGCAGACACATGGGAACCCCATCTGGAAGTTCCCCTCCAAGTTACTTACCATTATGACTTGGAAATATATTGCCATTCCTTCACTGTCGTTGGGTCAAAATCCTGGAATTCCCTTCCTAAAAGCACTGTGGGCGTACCTACACCACATAGACTCCAGCCATTCAAGGCAGCTCAACACCACCTTCTCAATGGCATTTAGGGATGGGCAATAAATGCTGGCCTAGCCAGCGAAGCCCATCTCCCTTGAATGAATAAGAAAAAATAAATTTAGTGTACTACCAATTTCAATGCCCAAAATGGCAAATTATGGAAAAGGACTTACTAAATAAGATTTGCTGTTTGTTTACCCAAGCACATTACAAAAGGATTACTTGACTCTTAAGACAATGACAAGCACTTGGCAGGTCTGGGAGGGAAGCAGGGCCTCTCACTCGCGAGTGATGTAAAAGATCAGAGCCAGAATGGAGGGCAAAAAGAT
Organism: Scyliorhinus torazame; assembly: GCF_047496885.1. Taxonomy (NCBI): domain Eukaryota; kingdom Metazoa; phylum Chordata; class Chondrichthyes; order Carcharhiniformes; family Scyliorhinidae; genus Scyliorhinus; species Scyliorhinus torazame. Next base: position 362,473,495 of record NC_092708.1, on the reverse strand, counting down.
TTAAAAGTAAAATGCAACAAACTTACCTAGAAATGGGGAAAATAAAACAACTGCAACTGCTGAAGCAAAAATAAAATCATGGCAATACTCAGCTGACTGGGCAACATCTGCAAAGAAAGATAATTAATATTTTAGGTATAAACATTTGTTAGAACTGTAAGGTTATTACAGCTGAGCACCTTGTAAGTTTATAAGGTAGCCATCTGTACAATATTCCAGTTCTGACCATGAATTATACCCAAAGGCTAAAAAAAAATTCTTTTTTTTTTTTTTAAAAACAGTAGCTGTCTGATTAGCAGTGTGTTTTTAAAGGAAGGTCTCTTGTTCCTTGATTTTCATCTCACATGAGCTAAGCATGTAGGTGTGACTAAGAGCCAGGCCATGCTCAATCCATGACTGTAGTGTAGACATCTCTACACGGTTAAAGAAGCAAGTTTGTCCATATTATCTAATGACGCATATGTGGTTTACATGTTAGGAATTCATGTCAGGAATTCATTTATGGTGCTTAATTTTGACTGGGTATCCAGATCAACCAGCAAGTCAGTGCTACAAGCTACTTTTAAAATATATATTTATAACCCAGCTTCTGAAATCCGTGCTAATTGTAAAGAATGTATGAATTGCCTGTGAGACACAATCTGTAACCCATGAATGGCTTAAAATGATAATTCATGAGCAACTTCTTTGCTAGACTGGTGTCTTAATGCCCTAACCAGGATATTGGTCATATCTTGGTCTGTCAATAGATGCTGCCTTTAGGAGATTAAAAAATAAAGTCCATTTTAATTGGGAACAGTGTTTAGATTGTAGTGTTAAGTATGTTTTGTTTGTTTTTTTAAATGTCAATGCAACGCCATCTAATTCATACCTGCTCATCGCCGCCCAAACAGAAAGGTTTGGAGTGCAGGCTGCTGCCCACCAGTTTCGCAGATAAACCAGACAGACTGAGGAATCTGTATTAAGAGGTTAAAGCATTCTACTCTATATATACTGCAGTATGTTCAAAGAAGAAGATGCTATCGAATAACAGATTTCCAAAACAGTTTATAAGACAGATTAAGTTTGGAAAAAGTCACAATGTAATCAGTAAACTAACCTGGTAAAGTTTAATTTTTGAAAAAATGCCAGTATCTGCATTAATTCCTCCCATATTGCCAAAGGTAATGTAGGCAGATAATTAACTCAGGTCATAGTTTTATACTGCAGCTGACACACATTTTTACACAAAAAAATTTAAATCCTTACTGTTTTCAAAAACTGAGTTTGCATTACATCTACATTCCCAACATACATTGGCTTGGATCTTGCAGTGGGAATTATGGCAAAACTAGCAGCGTCCAACCTCGTTACCCCACTGAAACTGATAGAAACTTCTGGAGTACGCACATGCACAAAAGTAATGCAGGAATTGGAAGTTACTGTCAGTAATTCTACCTGTCTCCAGGGGATGCCATCCCCATCTCAGACTGCAGTCAATAGGAAATACAACTGAATTGACACAACCTTCCACTCTGACATGGTTAATTTCACTGTTTACACTATGTTTAATAAGTGTAACTGGGTTTGTAAAACAGTGCACCACTGTTTATCGCTAAACACTCTCACCAGCTCCAAAAAGCTAATTTTATATTTGTGGAATGTCAAATTTCTCCATAGTTAAAAAAAAATGACACTTCTAAATGTAGTATTTTTTTAAAGTCTATCTGTATTTTAGATTTTTACCATAATCCAGTCACTTACTTCACTCCCTGAAATTTTAAATTAAAAGTGAAGGATCATGGTTTTTTTTTTAAACTTCCTGGTTTGCTTTGTGTGAATACTTCAATATGATTGGCTCTTTACCTCCATGCTAACATTGCTGTATGCCTATAACTCCCCTGGACCTGGCGCCTGTTTTAAACTGGCATCAGGGAAGGGGAAAACCACATCACATTCGCTAGATCTTTGTGGGCAGCTTTCCTCCAGGTCCTTGCTTTGTGGCAATCACAAAATCCAGGCCACTATCATCACTGTCAGGTATTTAATTTAATTAGTGAATGCGGTGATAAATAGAAGCATTTTCACAGAGCTTTCAGTGAACAACATCATACCTGCACTTTTTTTTGGTAAATTTTATCTTCAGGATGCTCTTCTCCAAGTGCTAGTATTTCATTTTTGTCAGAGACTATAGAACCAGATCCAAACTATTTAACAAAAAGGGGAAAGAACACTTAATAGAGCAAGGAAATCAATACTCAGAAGCAAAACACATTTTACATCCAAACACAAATCTGTACATTTTGACATTTGAACAAAGATCCAATATCCTAATATTCTACAAGCAATGCATAGCTAGTATTCCATGAATGGTAGTCCACACATGGCAATCAAATCATGAAGCTTAAGTTCCCTGATATATTCGGAGTAAGTTGGGACCCAATCCAGAACACTGTTTCTGACCAGGTACATTGCAGAAAAGTGGAGTTCACAAAATGGAAAGTGGTAGATTCCACTTTCCCCCTGAGGCAAACATGAATAGAGCTCCAACTAAAATATTAACCAGTCTTGAGGGCAGGATTTCAGAGAAATATTGAAGGCCGTGCAGGTCAATGCGTTTAAAAACAAAACAAGGGGTTGAGTGAATAAAAAAAGGAAGGACTCCTTTGTGAACAAGTAATCGGGAAACTTAAGGAAAAAATTATTTTCTTACCATCACACGCATGCCTTTAAAAGTTAACGCAAAGGTGAAAAAAAAAATTTCCTTCCTAGTACCTGTTCAGTATGTTGTGGATACATGCTATGACTGAAGAAAAACTTCAGTTCAGATGTTTTTGTGGCTGGGTCAAAGTCAAGCATATTATAAGAGGCTGCTTTGCTGACAAGTGCATGCATGCATCACCCAAAGGATACATTTGAACATAATACTTATGTTATATAGCACAAATAATCCATGAGACTAGTCATCAACTTCAGGAGGATGCAAAGGCACACCACAGACCTTTCACTTCTGGAGCTTGGATTCAAATCCAACTCTAATTGGCACCCTCACATGACAGGCTGCAAGAAAAGCTGGTGTACAAAAAGTGGTAAATTCATATTAGTGCAGGAGGAGGTGCTCTGTTGAGCTTAGGGTAACGATACATCGCTGGAGCAGCATAGAAAGATTTTTGATCCCATCAATACATACAGAACCCAACCAAGAAATTAAACTAACACAAGTGACCTAATTAACAGAACAAATATGATACAGATCAAAAAATGCAACATTAATTTTGACTACTGAAACAATGCATGAAGTGTGGCCATCTCAGGTCCATGATCTTTCATCGGAAGACCTCAAACGTCAACTGCCTCTCCACAGACGCTGCCTGGCATGTTGAGTTGTGCCACCACTTTCTATATTATTTCAGATTTCCAGCATCCACAGTATTTGCTTTTGCATGAATTGTTACATGCCCATAGGGGAAACACTCATTCTCTTCTTTTAGCAAAAAATACCCCTTTAAACGCACACCACAACACACGATTTAAGGCCAATCCATTGAGACAGATACAGCTCCCTTGCTTTCCAGCAGGCAGTAAAGCGTTGAAAATGCATGTAACTTTGTCAATAGAATTGGTGACGCCTGCTGTTGCTCAGTGTTGTCACAATGTTAACTGATCCACTAGGGAATGGGACTAACTACAATCTTGTTCCACCCCAACGCAAAACGTCACTCTTGTTGCCCTATTCCCTTTCCCTTCCTCTTCCCCCTCCCCCACCCCCTCCCCCAATATGTCTTTTTTTTAACGGCTCACACTGGCTGCAAGGGGAGTTCGAAAGAGGGTAGCTCGGACTTACTGCACCGTCCATTGCACCCTCTCTGGAAGAATAAGCCACTCAGTTCCTGCTCTGCACACATATACAACGCGGAACCCGGGATTGACACATTGCCCGCAAGACTCACGAGCCGCGCGTCACCAACCCCGCCCTCACCCCGCCGCAGGAAGTGACGCGTCAGACAATTGACAATCGGAGAGTCAGGTGGCCTCACCCCGCGGCCAATCAGAGCAGCGGGAGGGTCATTGTCCTTCCTCCGCTGTGTGGCGAGCACGTGCTGCTGCCAACTGTGCTTCTTGTTGTTGTCCAGTTCACAATAGACATTGTCTGGTTCACAGAGCCATCAGTGCCAGAGGCCATGTCAGTTTGGATGGTTGCACCACTCATCAATTTAAATTGTTATATTTATTTTTTAAATACATTTAGAATAATGATCTTTATTATTGTCACAAGTAGGCTTACATTAACACTGCAATGAAGTTACTGTGAAAATCCCCTCGTCGCCACACTCCGGCACCTGTTCGGATACGCGGAGGGAGAATTCAGAATGTCCAATTCACCTAACAAGTACGGCTTTCAGGACTTGTGGGAGGAAACCGGAGCACCCGGAGGAAACCCCTGCAGACCCGTGGAGAACGTGCAGACTCCGCACAGACAGTGGCCCAAGCCAGGAATCGAACCTGGGACTCTGGAGCTGTGAAGCAACAGTGCTTATTTTAAAAAAATATTTTTATTGGCATTTTCAATTTATACACAGTAACACTTTACATTTAATATTTACAGTACGTATGGCTCTTATATACATGAAGCAACAATGCTAACCACTGTGCTACCATGCCGCCTTAGAGTACCCAATTATTTTTTTCCAATTAAGGGGCAATTTAGCGTGGCCTCGTCTGCACATCTTTTGGGTTCTGGGGGTGAGACCCACGCAGACACGGAGAATGTGCAAACTCCACACGGACAGTGACCCGGGGCTGGGATCGAACCCAGGTCCTCGGCACAGTGAGGCAGCAGGGCTAACCACTGCGCCACCGTGCCACCCTAAATTGTTATATTTAAATCAATTTAACTGTTGCTAAATCATCGGACTGCATGAGCAACATCCGGTACTAATAAACAGAAACTGCCTTCCCTTAAATATATTGGACTGGATTCTCTGCCCTGCCGTGCCAAATTTCTGTTTCAGCACGCCGGCGGGATGCTCCGTTACGCCAGCCAGTCAATGGGGTTTCCCATTGTGAGGCAACCCCACCCCAATCGGGGAAACCCCCGGGCTGCCGGCAAAATGGAAGCATCCAGCTGGAGAATCCAGCCCATTGTTTTCAGCCTCCACTCTAAATTCCATTCCCTAACTACTGATTCTGCCCTGGCAATAATCTGAGATTAAGGTAGTGTGATTGCAAACTTGGTTCCACATCTGATCCCAACATCAGCTTCGATAACATGTTTGTGCTATCAATCACACCATCTATTTCCACCCTCATAATAACGCTCAACTTTGGCCCTGTATCAGCCTCTGCGACTAAAACTGTCATTTGTGCCTTCATTACCTCCAGAGGTTATTATGAAGGCCCCGCCTTCTCAACCTTGCCCCTCGCCGGAGGTGTGGTGATCTTCAAGTTAAGTCAGCACCAGTCAGCTCTCCTCCTCAAAGTGGAAAGCAGCCTATGGTCATCTGGGGCTAAGGCGACTTCACCTCTAGACATGACTGTTCCAACACACTCCTAGCTGGTTTCCCACATTCTGCCCTTTGAACCTGAGGTCATACAAAACTCTGCGCCACAAGTTCCATTCCCCTATCACTCCTGTACTCACTGACCTGCACTGGGTTGTGTTTAAACAATATCGTGACCTTCAAACTCACATCCTTGTTTTCAAATCCAATCATGGCCTTAGGAACAGGAGTAGGCCATTCAGCCCCTTGAGTCTGTCCCAATATTCAATGAGATCATGGCTGATCTGTGGCCTTATTCCATATTCCTGTCTTTACCCTCTCCCTGTGATTTCCTCCAGCCCATAATCATCTGAGATATCTGTGCTCCTCTAACTCCGGCCTCTTGCCTACCCCCAATTTTCATTGCTCCACCATTTGGTGGCTGTGCCTTCAATTGCTTAGACCCCAAGCTCTGGAAAATTCTTCTACTCCTCTGCATCTATCTTGTCCTAATTTAAGACACTCCTTAAATTGTACCTCTTTGATCAAGCTATTGGACATCTGACCTAACATCTGACCTAATATGGGGCGGCATAGTGGAGAAGTGGTTTGCACTGCTGCCTCATAGCGCCAGGGATCCGGATTCAATTCAGCCTTGGGTGATTATCTGTGTGGAGTTTGCACATTCTCCCCCTGGCTGCGTGGGTTTCCTCCAGGTGCTAATGTTTCCTCCCACAATCCAAAGATGTGCAAGTTAGTTGGATTGGCTATGCTAAATTGCCCCTTAGTGTCCAAAGATGTGTAGGTGAGGTGGAGCAACAAGGATAGGGCGGGGGTTTGGGCCTAGGGTACTCTTTCTTTCTTTCTTTTTTTTAAATATGTTTATTCAAATTTTCCAACAAAATTTTTAACAACCCCCCCCCCCCATAACAAAAAGAAAGAAACACAACAGTCAAAAATTATACAAAACTTATACATTGGGTTTCCCCCATAGACAGTCACTCCTCCATATGACATTCAAAGGTACCCATAGGGAAACCCCCCCACCAACCCACCCGAATTCCCCCCCCGAAAGAGACCCCCCACTCCCCCCCACCCTTGGGTTGCTGCTGCTGACCTCCTCCTAACGCTCCGCGAGATAGTCTAGGAACGGTTGCCACCGCCTGAAGAACCCCTGCACAGACCCCCGTAAGGCAAACTTTATCCTCTCCAGCTTAATGAACCCTGACGTGTCATTTATCCATGCTTCCACACTGGGGGGCTTCGCATTCTTCCATAATAGCAAGATCCTCCGCCGGGCTACCAGGGGCGCAAAGGCCAGTATACCGCCCTCTTTCGCCTCCTGCACTCCCGGCTCGTCCGTTACCCCAAATAGTGCCAACCCCCAACTCGGCTTGACCTGGGCTTTCACCACCTTGGACATAGTCCTCGCGAAACCCCTCCAAAACCCATCCAGTGCCGGGCACGACCAGAACATGTGAATGTGATTCGCCGGGCTTCCCGAGCACCTCCCACATCTGTCCTCCACCCCAAAGCACCTACTCAACCTTGCCCCTGTCATATGCGCTCTGTGAGTAACCTTGAATTGTATTAGGCTGAGCCTGGCGCAAGAGGAGGAAGAGTTAACCATACTCAGGACATCAGCCCACAGACCCTCATCTATCTCCTCCCCAAGCTCCTTCTCCCACTTGCCCTTTAACTCCTCTACCGAGACCTCCTCCTCTTCTTTCAGCTCCTGGTAGATCGCCAAAATCCTGCCTTCTCCAACCCATACACTCGAAATCACCCTGTCCTGAGTCCCCTGTGCCGGGAGCAGCGGGAATTCCCTCACCTGCCGTCTCACAAACGCCCTCACTTGCATATACCTGAAAGCATTTCCCGGGGGTAACCCAAACTTCTTCTCCAGCGCCCCTAGGCTCGCAAACATCCCATCTATAAACAGGTCCCCCATTCTTCTAATCCCTGCCCGATGCCAGCTCCAAAACCCCCCATCCATCCTTCCCGGGACGAACCGATGGTTCTCCCGAATCGGGGACCAAACCGAGGCTCCCACCTCGCCCCTGTGTCGTCTCCACTGCCCCCAAATCTTCAACGCCACCGCCACCACCGGACTCGTGGTGTACCTTGTCGGCGAGAGCGACAGCGGTGCCATCGCCAGCGCCCTCAGGCTCGTGCCCACGCAGGATGCCATCTCCAACTTCTTCCACGCCGCCCCCTCTCCCTCCACTACCCACTTACGGATCACCGCCACATTGGCAGCCGAATAATAGCCGCACAAATTCGGCAGCGCCAGCCCTCCCCTGTCCCTACTGTGCTCCAGAAACACCCTCTTTACCCTCGGGGTCTTATTTGCCCACACAAAACCCATGATGCTCCTACCTACCCGTTTGAAAAAGGCCTTGGGAATCATAATGGGAAGGCACTGGAACACAAAGAGAAATCTTGGGAGGACCATCATTTTAACTGACTGCACCTTGCCCACTAGCGAGAGTGGCAGCACATCCCATCTTTTGAAATCCTCCTCCATCTGCTCCACCAACCGCGTCAAATTGAGCTTGTGCAGGGCCCCCCAACTCCCAGCCACCTGGATCCCTAAGTACCGAAAGCTCCTTTCCGCCCTCTTCAATGGTAGGTCGTCTATCCCCTTTCCCTGGTCCCCTGGATGCACCACAAAGAGCTCACTTTTCCCTACATTGAGCTTGTACCCCGAGAAGTCCCCAAACTCCCTTAGGATCCGCATGACCTCCGCCATCCCCTCCACTGGAGCTGCCACATACAGCAACAGGTCGTCCGCATATAGCGACACCCGATGTTCCTCTCCCCCTCGGACCAGTCCCCTCCATTTCCTGGACTCCCTTAGTGCCACGGCCAGAGGCTCAATTGCCAATGCAAACAACAAGGGGGCCTCGGTACAGCCGAAAGTACTCCGACCTCCGCTGATTCGTAGCCACACTCGCCACCGGGGCTCTATAAAGCAACCTGACCCAGCTGATGAACCCCTCCCCGAACCCAAACCTCCGCAGCACTTCCCAAAGATACTCCCACTCCACCCGGTCGAAGGCCTTCTCCGCAGCCATAGCTGCCACTATCTCCGCTTTTCGCTCCACCGAGGGCACCATAATCACATTGAGGAGCCTCCGCACATTGGTGTTTAGCTGCCTACCCTTTACAAATCCCGTCTGGTCCTCATAAATCACCCCCGGGACGCAGTCCTCAATTCTTGTAGCCAGCACTTTTGCCAGCAACTTAGCATCCACATTGAGGAGCGAGATCGGTCTATACGACCCACATTGCAGTGGGTCCTTGTCCCGCTTCAGGATCAGAGAGATCAGCGCCCCGGAAATTGTCGGGGGCAAGGTCCCCCCTCCCTTGCCTTATTGAAAGTCCTCACTAGCAACGGGCCGAGCATGTCCACGTAATTCCTGTAAAACTCGACCGGGAACCCATCTGGCCCCCGGGCCTTCCCCGCCTGCATGCTCCCCAATCCTTTAACCAGCTCCTCTAGCCCAATCGGCGCCCCCAAACCAGCCACCTCCTCCTCCTCCTCCACCCTCGGAAACCTGAGCTGATCCAAAAATCGTCGCATCCCCTCTTCCCCCGCTGGGGGCTCAGATCTGTACAGATCCCCATAGAAGTCCCTAAATACCTTGTTTATTCTCACCGCACTCCGCACCGTATTCCCCCCGCTATCCTTAACTCCACCTATCTCGCTCGCTGCCTCCCTCTTGCAAGGTGGTGTGCCAGCATCCGACTTGCCTTCTCCCCATACTCATACGTCGCCCCCTGCGCTTTCCTCCACTGTGCCTCTGCTTTCCCTGTGGTCAACAGTTCGAACTCCGTCTGGAGGTTCCGCCGCTCCCTGAGTAGTCCCTCCTTGGGGGCCTCTGCATATCTCCTGTCCACCCTTAAGATCTCCCCCAACAACCTCTCCCTCTCCCTGCCCTCTCTCTTCTCTCTGTGGGCCCTGATGGAGATTAACTCTCCCCTGACCACCACCTTCAGCGCCTCCCAGACTACCCCCACCTGCACCTCCCCGTTGTCATTGGCCTCCAAATATCTTTCAATGCACCCTCGCACCCGCCCGCACACCTCCTCATCCGCCAATAATCCCACATCAAGACGTCACAGCGGGCGCTGGTCCCTCTCCTCTCCTAACTCCAGCCCCACCCAGTGCGGGGCGTGGTCTGAGGTGGCTATGGCCGAATACTCCGTTCCCTCCACTTTCGGGATTAGCGCCCTACTCAAAATTTAAAAATCTATCCGGGAGTAGGCTCTATGGACGTGGGAAAAGAATGAATATTCCCTGGCCAGAGACCTGACAAACCTCCATGGATCCACTCCCCCCATCTGGTCCATAAACCCCCTAAGCACCTTGGCCGCAGCCGGCCTCTTACCCGTCTTGGACCTAGAGCGATCCAGTGCTGGGTCCAGCACCGTGTTGAAATCCCCCCCCCCCATTATCAAGCTTCCTACCTCCAGGTCCGGAATCCGACCCAGCATGCGTTTCATAAATCCGGCATCATCCCAGTTCGGGGCATATACGTTTACCAGTACCACCCGCACCCCCTGCAGCCTACCGCTCACCATCACATATCGACCTCCATTATCCACTACAATATTCATTGCCTCAAACGACACCCGCTTCCCTACCAGTATTGCAACCCCTCTGTTCTTCGCATCCAGCCCTGAATGGAATACCTGTCCTACCCATCCCTTTCTCAGCCTAACCTGATCTGCCACCTTCAGATGTGTCTCCTGGAGCATAACCACGTCTGCTTTCAGTCCCTTTAAGTGCGCGAACACCCGGGCCCTCTTGACCGGCCCATTCAGGCCCCTCACATTCCAAGTTATCAGCCGGATTGGGGGGCTGCTCACCCCCTCCCCGCCCCCCCCCCCCCCCCCTCTGCCGACAAGCCATCTCCTTTTCTAGGCCAGCCACGTGCCCGCGTCTCCCGCACCCTCCAGTCCCCCAGACGGTGGACCCCCGCCCCGACCACCTCTCCTACTTCCAGCTCCCCTTTGGCCAATGCAGCAGCAACCCTGTACCCCCCCTCTCCCCCCCCTCCCCCCCCGCTAGATCCACATCTAGCCCTTTTGCTCCCCCATAACACTCCCGTAAGTCAGCTGACTCCTGCTGACCCCGGCCTCTCCCGCCATTCCATCGACCCCCCCCCCCCCAGTGTGAGAATCCCTCCTCCCCCTCCCTGGCAGTCAGTGTGTGCTCCTCTCCAGCACCCCCCCCCCCCCGCCCCCCCCCCCCCCCCCCCCCCCCCCCCCCCGTCCTTCCCTAGCGTGGGAAAAATCCCGTGCTTTGCTGAGCCGGCCCAGCCCCCTCTGGCGCAGCTCCTTTTGCGGCCTTACCCCAATTCCCCATCCCCGGGCCTCCACTCCCCCTCTTCCTTCGTGGGGGTCTGCCCCTCCAACACCGACGCCCACACTCTCCCACAGTCTCCCCATCAAATCCCTTCACCCATCCCCATCCAGCACCCAAACCAGAGGAACATTCCCTAAACGTAATAAAGACCATATACACAGTAAACATCCCCCCACAACAAACCCTCAATTTGAGTCCAACTTTTCAGTCCGTATAAAGCTCCATGCCTCATCAGGCGTTTCAAAATAGTGGTGCCGATCCTGGAACGTGACCCACAATCGCGCTGGCTGCAACATACCGAACCTCACCCCCTCCTGATGGACCACCGCCTTAGCCTGATTGAAACCAGCTCTCTTCTTAGCCACCTCTGCACTCCAGTCCTGGTAGATTCGGATCTCCGTGTTCTCCCACCTGCTGCTCCGCTCTTTCTTGGCCCATCTCAGGACACACTCTCTGTCCATAAAGCGGTGAAACCTCACCACTACAGCCTTTGGCGGCTCGTTGGCCTTGGGTCTCCTTGCTAGGACCCAGTGAGCCCCATCTAGCTCCAGGGGCCTCGGGAAGGCACCCGCGCCCATCAGCGAATTGAGCATCGTGCTCACATATGCCCCAGCATCGGGCCCCTCCACTCCTTCAGGGAGACCCAGAATCCGAAGATTCTTCCTCCTCGACCTCTTCTCCAGGTCCTCAAATCTTACCGCCCACCTCTTATGCAGCACCTCATGCGCCTCCACCTTCACCGCCAGGCCCAAGATCTCGTCCTCGTTCTCCGAGGCTTTTTGCCGCACCTCCCGGATCGCCGCCTTGGGCCTCCTGGGTCTCCACTAGCTTCTCGATCGCTGTCTTCATTGGCGCCAGCATTTTGGTTTTCAGCTCCTCAAAGCAGCGTTTAAGAAACCCTTGCTGCTCCTGCGACCACTGCGCCCATGCTGCTTGGTCTCCACGTGCCGCCATCTTGTTTTTTCTCCCTCTCATTTTTCGCTGCTCCAAGATCACTTTTTTCACCGCTCCACTCCTGGTCCAATCCATATAATGTCGGGGGGACCTTGCTGCCACCTTCCCGCACTGGAAGCCGTCGAACAATTGCCGTTGGGGCCCCTCTAGAGAGCCCAAAAGTCCATTCCCGGCGGAAGCTGCCGAACGTGCGACCTACCTAAGCATAGCCGCCCCTAGGGTACTCTTTCATAGTGTTGGTGCAGACTTGATGGGCCGAAAAGTCTTCTTCTGCACTGTAAGGATGCTATGGATTCTATCTCCTTCTGTGACTTGGTGTTATATTTTGTTTTATAATGCTCCTCTGGAGGACTTTGGAATGCCCTGTTACGTTAAAGACACTATAAAAAGATAAGTTGTTGTGGGTAAACACATGCAGCTGCCTTTATTTTTAAGAGTGGAATGCAACAGGGTATAATTTAAACTACAACTGAATGAATGCCACCCAAATGGATGAGTCTTGAAATGTTGAGTGATGCAGAAACTAAAATTTGATTAATTTTGTTTCCAAAGCTTGGTAGACAACCAGCACTAAAATGGTTTATGTGTTGCAGTGCAGTACAATTTCATTAAGTATAAATAGATTTGTTCACGGTAACAAGTAACAAATATGAAGGTCCGCGCAGGCTCTGAGAGCACAGCGCCGGGCCCGGACGGGATCCCTGGTCGTGCACTCAGAGCCTGCGCGGACCAGCTGGCAGAGGTATTCGCGGACATCTTTAACCAGTCCCTACTCCACTCCGAGGTCCCCACCTGCTTCAAGAAGACCACCATCATACCGGTACCAAAGAAGAACCAGGAAACGTGCCTCAATGACTACCGACCAGTGGCCTTGACTTCAGTCGTAATGAAGTGCTTCGAGAGGTTGATCATGAAGCGCATCACCTCCATACTCCCAGAACGCCTTGATGCACTGCAATTCGCATACTGTTGCAACCGGTCCACATCAGACGCCATTTCCCTGGCTCTACACTCATCCCTAGAGCATCTCGAAAACAAGGACTCCTACATCAGACTCCTATTTATTGACTACAGCTCCACCTTCAGCACCATAATCCCAGCCAAGCTCATATCAAAGCTCCAAAACCTAGGATTTGGCTCCCCACTCTGCAACCGGATCCTCGATTTTCTGACCAACAGACCACAATCAGTAAGAATGAACAACAACACCTCCTCCACAATAGTCCTCAACACCGGCGCCCAGCAAGGCTGCGTACTTAGCCCCCTACTCTACTCCCTGTACACACATGACTGCGTGGCAGAACTTGGTTCCAACTCCATTTACAAGTTTGCTGACGATACGACCATAGTGGGCCGGATCTCGAATAACGACGAGTCCGAATACAGGAGGGAGATAGAGAACCTAGTGGAGTGGTGTAGCGACAACAATCTCTCCCTCAATGCCAGCAAAACTAAAGAGCTGGTCATTGACTTCAGGAAGCCAAGTACTGTACACACCCCTGTCAGCATCAAGGGGGCCGAGGTGGAGATGGTTAGCAGTTTCAAATTCCTAGGGGTGCACATCTCCAAAAATCTGACGCTACCATCAAGAAATCACAACAGCGCCTATACTTCCTCAGGAAACTAAGGAAATTCGGCATGTCCACATTAACCCTTACCAACTTTTGCAGGTGCACCACAGAAAGCATCCTATCGGGCTGCATCACAGCCTGGTATGGCAACTGCTTGGCCCAGGACCGCAAGAAACTTCGGAGAGTCGTGAACAGCGCCCAGTCCATCACACAAACCTGCCTCACATCCATTGACTCCATCTACACCTCCCGCTGCCTGGGGAAAGATCCCTCCCACCCGGCTTACGCACTCTTCCAACTTCTTCCATCGGGCAGGAGATACAGAAGTCTGAGAACACGCACGAACAGACTCAAAAACAACTTCTTTCCCACTGTTACCAGACTCCTAAATGACCCTCTTATGGACTGACCTTATTAACACTACACCCTGTATGCTTCATCCGATGCCAGTGCTTATGTAGTTACATTGTATATGTTGTGTTGCCCTATTATGTATTTTCTTTTCTTCCCTTTTCTTCCCATGTACTTAATGATCTGTTGAGCTGCTCACAGAAAAATACTTTTCACTGTACCTCGGTACACGTGACAATAAACAAATCCAATCCAATCCAATCCAGTGTATATATTTCATTTTTTATTAATTATTGAAACTGCCATTGTGCCATTTAAAAAGTTTTTTTGTAAACTGCACTCTTCGTTTGTACGCTGTTTATTTGAAGATGTATTTATTTAAAACTATTTTCAGAACCATTATTATTACCTGTGGCATGATGGATAATTACTCCCACTTTCTCAAGGACAGTTAGGGGTGACTGATGAGCACTGGTCTTGACGGCGACTCTTATATCCCAGGAATCAATAAAAGAAAAGCCACTCCAAACTCCCGCTTGTTCATATTAAGCAGGAAAGCATTGTTCCCACTCAAAATCACAGGATGTGATCATAGGGAGAGAGGTTTATATGAAGTTATTTGTCTCAAGTCTATGATACCTTATTTGCCTGCAATGTTCACAAGTTTATTTGGCTGATACCACTCAACATATTTGTTACAATCCTAGTTGATGTAATAACTGGTTGGGAAGATCCCAGAATGGAACCCTGGCTCAAAAGATGCAGAAGAACAGAGTCACAGGACCTCTAATAGGTTTTAACAACAAGAAAAAACATTTATTATACATGAAAAAATTGGATTAAGATACAATACACCGTTACTCCCCCATAGGCTTTTGTATTAACACGGTTTACAAAATACATCTTAATCTACAATGATCTCATTAACACAGTCCCTTTTATGCACACAAGATGACTGTGGGAAAATTCACTTGGTGTTCAGAGTGGAGAGTAAATGTTTGTGGATGTCTCCTCAGAATCCCCCCAGACGATTATCACGTGAGAGATTCCAAACTCCACTCCCAAAAACAAACTTTAAAATTTTCTCTCATAATTATGCTTTTCCTTAGCAATTTGCATTCTGAAATCCAGGCCAGTTTTGCACATTACATTTTTAAACAAACCTTTGTTCCACCTTTAACAGCGAATCACGTCTAGGATTTTACACCAACCTCTTTAGGATTTCCTTGTCTTGACTGATTTAACTCTTGATTCTCCACTGTATTAAAAAAGCATCAGACGTTTGATTTACCTTTGAAGGCTGCTGTCCCACTTTACGTCTGGTTACTGCAATTGTCTCTTTACAAAGAACAAACAAAGAACAAAGAAATGTACAGCACAGGAACAGGCCCTTCGGCCCTCCAAGCCCGTGCCGACCATACTGCCCGACTAAACTACAATCTTCTACACTTCCTGGGTCCGTATCCTTCTATTCCCATCCTATTCATATATTTGTCAAGATGCCCCTTAAATGTCCCTATCGTCCCTGCCTCCACTACCTCCTCCGGTAGTGAGTTCCAGGCACCCACTACCCTCTGCGTAAAAAACTTGCCTCGTACATCTACTCTAAACTTTGCCCCTCTCACCTTAAACCTATGCCCCCTAGTAATTGACCCCTCTACCCTGGGGAAAAGCCTCTGACTATCCACTCTGTCTATGCCCCTCATGATTTTGTATACCTCTATCAGGTCGCCCCTCAACCTCCTTCGTTCCAGTGAGAACAAACCGAGTTTATTCAATCGCTCCTCATAGCTTATGCCCTCCATACCAGGCAACATTCTGGTAAATCTCTTCTGCACCCTCTCTAAAGCCTCCACATCCTTCTGGTAGTGTGGCGACCAGAATTGAACACTATACTCCAAGTGTGGCCTAACTAAGGTTCTATACAGCTGCAACATGACTTGCCAATTCTTATACTCAATGCCCCGGCCAATGAAGGCAAGCATGCCGTATGCCTTCTTGACTACCTTCTCCACCTGTGTGGCCCCTTTCAGTGATCTGTGGACCTGTACTCCTAGATCTCTTTGACTTTCAATACTCTTGAGGGTTCTACCATTCACTGTATATTCCCTACCTGCATTAGCCCTTCCAAAATGCATTACCTCACATTTGTCCAGGTTAAACTCCATCTGCCATCTCTCCGCCCAAGTCTCCAGACAATCTAAATCCTGCTGTATCCTCAGACAGTCCTCATCGCTATCCGCAATTCCACCAACCTTTGTGTCGTCTGCAAACTTACTAATCAGACCAGTTACATTTTCCTCCAAATCATTTATATATACTACAAAGAGCAAAGGTCCCAGCACTGATCCCTGTGGAACACCACTGGTCACAGCCCTCCAATTAGAACGCTTCGTTTTACACTTCCTTGAATTTTTCTGAATACCTTGGTCCCTTTTCACTTAACTCCAGACTTCTTGGGCACTTATCTTCATTTCTCTAATTTCCTTCACTAGCTGGACTTTAGACTTCCGGCATCTGTTTTCTTAACCATTACTCCGTGATATGGCTTTTCTTGTAGCAAGGCTGAGAACGATATTCCTTCTTTGGCCTTCTAAAACCAATTGCACCTAGCAGAACTGAGAGAGCTACATTATCTTTCACTATCTATCTCCAACTGCAATCAAATTAGCTAAACTAAAACTTAAAAGCTTTCTTATCCTGACAAGGGCCTCCAGTTGCTAAGCTACCCCCATATGCTTGTGCCTGTTATTTATTCTTCACATCGTGGCCCTCTTTAAGAACTGCACTAAAAACACAGTTGGAACCTAACCAACCTCCACACATACAAATACCTGTGTCCAGCTTTTACCCTTCCAAGCACAGAAACATTAAATTAAACCCACTTAAAACGATGCATTATTTCTCATGTTTACGAATGCAAATCTCTTAAAACTACCTTTGTTTTCCTAACATATTTAATACACACTGCACCAGTCCTTTTGCATGTACCCATTCGTTGCAAACATTTTCTTTATTCTTTCACAGCTTATGGGCTTCACTGTTAAGCCAGCATTTATTGCCCACCCATAATTGCCCTTGAGGAGGTGGTGGTGATCTGCCTTGTTGAACTGCTGAAGTCCATGCTCCAGGTTATGCACCAATTGGGCCTCCTCCCAACTTTTTTCAGAAAAATATACAACCATAACCATCTAGTCTCTTTCCCCTCAAATATATGTCTAGTTTCCCCTTTGATGCATCAATATTATTTACTCATAGAATCCCTACAGTGCAAAAGGAAGCCAATCGGCCCATCGAGTCTATACCCACCCTCTGTAAGAGCACGCTATTTAGGCCCACTCCCTTGCCCTATCCCTGTAAACTCCACCTAACCTTTGGACACTAAGGGACAATTTAGTATGGTCAATCCACCTAACCTGCACGTCTATGGACTGAGGGAAGAAACCGGAGCACCTGGAGGAAACCCACACAGACATGGGGAGAATGTGCAAACTCCACACAGCCAGCCACCCAAGATTGGAATTGAACCCAGGTCCCTGGTGCTGTGAGGCAGCAGTGCTAACCACCCTTGATTTCAGATAGAAGGAATACATTCCTCCTCCCATTTCAGGTTTTAGAACACAGATAAATACTTTCAAGTAGAATTATTCTGGCAAAATAAGAGTATTAACAAGTAGCTGTAATTCGGGAAATTTAAGGTTTAACTCATGGAGCATTTCAAAATTAGAGAACAGTGAGATATATGAATGATATTTACTGGGTGCATTTTTATAATTGATTCTATTTTATATCTCTGCTGTAAGGTTTAAATATTGAGCAGGACACGTATGATCACACCACACTGCGAACAAATTATGGTATTTTTTAAATGCACAAAGGAATATATAAATATCTCACTGAAAACATATGGCACAGTTGCCATGGTATTTGTGATGTGGGTAGGTAAGGGAAGTAGTGGAACACAAATAGAGAATGGCACTGAATAGGAACCACGTCACAAAAAACAAGGAAAATGTAGAGAAATCAAATAGCAACAAATGTATATCTATATGTGATAAAAGAGATAAAGGAATGTACACATTTAAATAAGAGAGAAAAACTAAGGGAAAGAGAACACAGTGAAAGACATTGAGAGCATAGTGAAAAAGAATCCCTCAGTTTCTCTCTGAGATTAATCACACTAGGTCCTTTAATCTCTCCTTGAAGCCATTGCCATTACACAGCAAATAGATGAAGACGTTGATTGAAATGGATTCAACCAGTCGGAATTATTTTTGAGATAGTTGCAGAATGCATTGAGAAATGGGGAGATTGTGGGAAATTTGCAAAACTTACACTGAGTAAGGAAAAGAAAGAGAAGAATCTGTTTCTTAGAATGCAAGTTTCATATACTAATAAAAAGATAACAACGCAATAAATAGGCGCATTAAATCAAAATAAACGCGGAGACTGTAACAGAATGGTTGGCTCCGCTTCAGTCCTCATTAGGTGGAAGGTTTTATTAGATGAATTATTACTTTGTGATGGATTGCAAAGCTAACTGTGCTCATGGATACAACCACCAAATTGTGGTCTGGCAACAAAGAGACTGCTCGTTATTTGAAAGTGTGGCCCTGTTGTGAGTGCAGAGAAGAATAATGTGGGAAGAAATGACTGTTGAAGAGTTCTCTAAAGCACATGATTGTGTGGAAATAGGACTACAGCCACGCCAGAATTGTCTTGCTGAATTGTATATAGAAGTGTATTGTGTGGAGACCACTTGTTAATCTTGTTCTGTTCCTGTAATCTGATAATGCTTTTTTAAAAAAGTGAACTTATGGCAATTTCAACATAATAATGCAGACAATAAAGATAATGAAAATATCAATTGAAATCATGATGTGCGATTTTAGTAATGTATTGGACTAGCCCTTTCATTAAAGTAATGGTTTTAAGAATTGAATTTAATTTAAATGTATAAGAAAATTGATTACTATTTTTGCATCGCGATATCATACTAACCAAATATTTTTATAAACTATAATGCTTAATTACAAACATATTAGGAGTTAATAGGTCAAAAGATAGGAAGAGGTTGTGAAATGTATTGGACAGCTAAAAACACCATGCAATCATGGTTGACAAAGTTATCAAGGGAGTGTTGCTCTATTAATAATGTTGGTGAACCACAAGCCTCCCCTTATATCGATCAAATGACCACACAACCAGTTAGTTAGTTCAAAAGATGGTTTATTTACATACACAAGAGTTATGACGACATGCAAACACAATATCTACTACGGGTTAAACTACACCTATCAGCTACAATAACCTATACTTAACTTCAGGGCGACCGGCAGTGTACAAATGGGTCAGGCCTTTATCTGGATTTCACTTGGCTGGTTCGAAGAAAGTGGCCCTGTCTCTGCTGGGCTCATCCATCAGGTAGCGATTGTTGGTCTTGAACTTAGCTGGCTGTTCCTGCTGCAATTGGGTTGGCACAGACCGGATCCAGAAGAGACAGAACAGATGGCTGTGCTCTCTTTTATCCCTCTGGGATTTTGCGCTCTTTGAGGCGGTCCTTAACCTTGGACCCAATAGTTCGACAGGGCTCTGATCACTGTCTTCGATTTCGGCCAATAAAGGGGCAGGTGCCTTGGTAGCTGGGCGGGTCCTTAGCGGTCATTGACCTTGGCAGTTGAGCTTTCTGTGTAAGAGGAGTGGTGCCGATCAGTCTGTGGCTGTACCTGTTGCTTGATTGGAGTTCTATTGTCCTGGGAAAATGGGCCATTAAAATGCAAACGAGCGGAGGTTTCAATCAGGTCTGGTTACCTGTGTTTTACATACACATAGGCTCTGTATCTGTCTGAGTCCTGGGTTGGCCATAATTCCCATGGTCCTTTGCAGATGGCCATCTTAGATGGCTACATTCCATTCTCTTGATCCTGAATGCGAAGCGTGGTGGATCACATTATTGATCCCTGTTCATCCTTGGTGGACCGATCACCCTTGGTCAAGGCAAGGTTCTACTCTACTCTATTTTATGGTTTGGGACATTTACCTAATATTTAATTAATACATTCATAAATTAATTCATCTCGAACGGTCACTCTAATTCAGGTCACTATAAAACAGTTAATTATCCGCACAGTTGATCTCTGGCTAACACTATCTAAGCTACTCTCGTGCTGCTGGTTAATATCAAAGAACTTATATACAGTACAAAATTTAAAATGGCAGCATCATATTTCTACTTAATCCTAATAAAGTTAAAGAGGTACATGGTTTATTCTTAGCAGCGATTGTTACATGAGTTCAATTTGTTTGAATTCCCAAAGAAGGGGGATCGGACTGTATATATTGGGGAGCGGGAGGCTTTTGCTCGCCATTTATGGAGTCGGAGTGTCTGATTGACACTTGTGATTATTGCAATTACTAGAAGGGCCTCTACTATGTATGAAAGGGGGTTCCATTTGGCAATGTTTTTGCACCAAGTCTGTCTTTATGTGTGGTGTAGTGTCCGGGCTGGTGGTGGCCTGTTGTGTGGTAGTGTTCAGGGCTGGTGTAATGTTCGTTAAAACAGTCCGTTGCGTGCGCAGTTGCAGAAGTCCAGCGATGATCCAAACGCATGTCAGCAGTCCTTGCTTCATCCTGTGTTTTCTGTTTTCCGCGTAATCATGGGGGTGCAAGCATAGTATCTGTTATTATCTTTGGTTAATATCTCGTTTTATTAGTCTTTCTCTCCTTACTCCAATTACCCGTTATGATTGTCACCATGTGTGACTCCCTCATTTTTTTTTTTGAAATACCATTTTGGAGAGACAAGAAACGCAAATTTTTAAAGTACAGAGACTCTCGCAGTTTGTGGTCGATGCTTGGAGTGGGCGGACAATTTCTTCGACCAGTCTTTTCTTTACTTGCAACCAGTGGTGGTTGAGGCTTATCTTAACCAACCAAATATCAGGGCGGCCAGTTTTATAGAGTTTCGTCCCAGGGTTCAGAGGTAGTTCGCGTGTAGCAGCGTTTATAGCAACCAATTGTATCATATGTGTAAATAGCAGGTGGGGAGTGACCAGGGGGTCGCGGAACGTAAAGGAAAGGGGTGAGTGCGTACGGAATGTGGCAAAATGCATTCTTTATACCACAACCAAAGGGAGAGCAGAGAAGGTGAAACTAAGGCCTGCCAAAGGCAACGCAGAGTATAGAGAACCATTCCAGAGCGTATGAAGTGACGGGAACATGAGGTGCGTGTGGGCCGCTGCAGGAGAAGAATGGGTGGAATCCCCGGGTAGGGCGGGGGTTAGTGCCGTTACTCCACTACCCAAGTTTAACTGGCCAGATGCATTTGGGGTCCTCAGTTAGGGCGGGGATCAGTGCCGTTACTCCCTCCCTGGGTGACCTGCATGGACGGTAAGAGTTTGTAGTCATGTGGAAACTTGTCATAAAGATTGGGAGAACAGTGATCTGTTTCTCGACAAACTTGTGCCTTTAACTGACATTGTGTATCGTACCCTCAAATCAGAAGATTAATTGTGTGTTGGGCGATATAAATTAAAACCATGTAGTAGAAAAAAGAAGGAAAAAGGCAGACAGGCTCCATCAGAACTTTGGACACCTTAATACTTAGGCGGTGTCTCTTTCTCATCATCTGGACACCTCAGGGTTCTGTACCGAACAGTGTTGTAAAAGCATTACCGAAACGAGAGTCAGTATCTGAATCATGACCATCTCCCGGTTGCCAGACTCGTGTCTGCAGCTTCTGTGCCTTGGCCGCGTGGGCCGCTGGATAATCCGAATCGTCGTGCCTTACTAGTCTGCAAGAGTTGTCGCGGTGCCAAAGAGGGGCTTGTTTGTTGTGGAGACGTAGGGGCGGTGGGAGTGGAGGGCAAGCTACTGTGGTCAGGCGGTGGCTGTGGCAGTGGCTGGGGGAGGGCATATAGGGGGTCTAAGATATCTAAGTCGTGGTTCCGGGGACTGGGGTGACTGGGGGCAGAGAGATCGCGCCAGTGTTCAGCGATAGTAATCAAATCCGGGAGGCTCTCGCTGTCGTCGGAGTCAAATTCAAGGTGAAAGTCCGTACCTGTGGGCGGAGTCAAGTTCGGGTCTGTGGGCATGGACAAGGGATAAATGCCGGCATGGCTGGGGGAGGGTTGGCGTAGGGGTTGGACTAGGTTGTCGATGGGCAGGGCGGAATCGTCTCCTATTGCCAGAGAGATGTGGTGGGAGTGGCTACATTGGGATCCATAGACATTGAGTTGGTTGATGTGGAACCAACCAGTTTTGCCGTTGGGGTACGTTATCTTGTACATGGAAGGGCTCACTTTGTCTGAAATGGAGTAGGGTCCTGCAAATTTGGGGGAGAAGAAAGAACTAGGGTTGTAAAGTGAAGCCATTACTTGCTGATCGACTGTGTACTCTACAGGGTGGACGGTTTGTCAAAGCAGGCTTTACTCTGCTTCCTTCTAGCACCTAATCGGGACCACATAAATTCTGTTTTTTTTAAACTATGCCGTCCTGTACAGTCAGTGCGTCCTTCTATTTATCATAGGGGGCTGGGAAGTTGCCGTCTAAAACCTGTTTGAGGGTGTCATTTGCTTTTTGGGCTTGAGATAGATCCTCAATATTAGTCTGGGAAACCTGGACTAAGTGTATTGGTTCGCTTTCGGGTGGCTGCCAGAAGTGACCATGGCGTGATCCTGCATTGGCTAAGGCGCCTGCCTTTACATTACCGGGTGGGAAGGAGCGATGATGACTTCTTACTTTAATAGTACCGTATGTGCGGTGTGAGACTGTCTTGAGAATGTGCTTTAACAACGGGGCAAAGGGTAGGGGTTTTCCATCGGCTGAAACAAAACCTCGAGATTCCCACAGGGGCAGGAATTCTGTTAAGCTGTTGCACACATACAGGCTGTCTGAGTGTATGTCTGCGGGGGTTGGAAAAGAGTCGGGGTGCTGAATTACATAGGCTATGGCTGCGAGTTCTGCTGCTTGTGACCCTAGGTGGCCGGGCAATTTTAAATAAATCTCTTCTAGTGGCCGTCCTCCACATAAATTCCACAACCAGTAATTCTAACTCCATTTTCGATTGTGGAGGAACCGTCTACATACATTTTTAAAGCATTCCCTGTGGCTCGGGAATCCTGTGTCTTACTGCCTGCTCATGGGTGTAGTGACTTTGGGATAAAGGGTCCTGTGTGGTGTTGGGCTGCTATGATCTGGCACTCATGTAGGGTCTGTCGTGTTAGGTACACTGGTCTAACATTGGCTGCAACTGGATGCAGCTTAGATCAGAAAGATACTCCAGACCTTGAAGTTAGTTCAATCAGATTTATTGAACTAATAGCACAGTTAGCACAGTTCTCTGTGAGTTCGACTCTCGACTAACTTAAGTGTGGTTACTCTGTCTGAGTGAACCAGACTAGCTCTTAGCCACGTGGTGGAGGTATGAGATTGTAACAACACCCTTGACTGACTCTAGATGTTCATCAGTGGAAAGAGGTGGAGTGTGAGTGCCTCGTGTCTTTTATAGTCAGATCCCACCCCGGAGTGTCCTACCTAATTATTGGTCATGTCCTGTTCTCTGTGTCCATTAGCTGCTTGTCTGTATATCATTATGTGTGTGTCTGCATATCATGACAGGGTCCCTGCATATTGGAGATTATCGGCCAGAAATGTGTGGGTGTTGGTGTGTTTTACCGTAATGTCCCTGCCTTGTAATAGTAGTGTCCAGCGAGCTGTTCTGATTTGGCTGACTAAACCGTCCTTTAATCTACCGTCTAGTAATAGTTGAGTGGGGATGTGCTCGGTCAAGATCTCGACTGGGTTGATGTACGCAAAGTACTGTACTGCCCAAAAGACTGCCAGCAAGTGCCGTTCGCAGGCTGAGAATCCTTGCTCTACGGGGTCTAATACTCTTGAGGCATAGGCTACGGGTTCTAAGTGATCGTGTCATTCTTGCAGGTTACCCTACCTTTGCTGATAGGGTTCGGTCGGTGGTTGCTACTTCTATGGCATCGAGCAAGTCTGGGTCTGGAACTTGTAAAGCGGGGGTTGTGCCTAGGGCGCGTTTTAAATCATCAATGGCGTCTGTGTGCTGCGGAAGCCATTCCCATGGGGCGTTCTTTTTAAGGAGCTCTGTGAGTGGGGCTGCTTTGGTGGCAAAACCATCTATATGATTTCTGCAATATCCTACCAAACCTAGGAATGACCGGAGTGCAGTGACATTTTGGGGCAGGGGCAATTTAATGATTGACTAGATCCATTTTTGCTCAATTTCTCTCTTCCCATGGGTGATGATGGTGCCTAAATAAAGAACTTTTTCCTTTAAAATCTGGGCCTTTTTGGGGTTTACCTTACATCCGACTGATTGCAGTAGGCCTAGTAATTCAGATAAGAGCTCCACGTGTTCCTCTTTTGTGTCCGTTTGCAAGAGCAGATCGTTCTACATATTGTATTCGGCATTCGGGTTGGGAAAATTTAGAAAGTCCGTTGGCGAATTGTCGGTGGGAAATGGAGGGGAGTTATGGAATCCTTGTGGGAAGCATGTCCGCGTGTACTGTTACCCTTGAAAGGTAAATGCAAAATTATACTGAGAGGCCCTGTCTAACGGGATGGACCAAAAGCCATTGCTGATGTCCAACATTGTGAAATGTTTCGCCTGTACTCCCTGTTTGAGCATGGTCTCGGGACTTGTGGCAACAGTGGGGGCTGCTAAAGGGGTTACCTTATTAAGTTCCCGGTAGTCGATCGTTAGTCGCCATGAACCATCGGGCTTTTTTACAGGCCAAATTGGGGCATTATTTGTGGACGCAACAGGTTGAATAACTCCTTGGTCTAACAAACTTTAATAACCTTCGAACTCTCACCCTCGGCTTGCTGTGGGAAACCGTTTTGCTTTTGCGGCTTTGGATCGGGACCTGAAATCTTTACTGTACCTGGGATCTTCCCACAATCGTGTTTGTGTTTTGCGAACAAAGCTTTGTGTTTTAGGAGGACCTCTTTAATCATCTGGTCTGCACTAATTGTTTGCAGATTAAACCAATAGTCCCCTACTGAGCAAATCCTGTTTTCATAATCCCCTACTGTGAGCGTAGCAGGAGCCCTAGCTGTTTTAGCCATTTGCCAGGCACATTTGTTTACTGGGTCAAACGAAAGGTTATGGGAGCTCATAAAATCAATGCCTTTAATGTGCTCTGCGGTTTGGGGTAAGTCAACTAAAACAACGGAGTGTCTGGTGCTAATGTTCACTATCTGAATGGGTACGGGAGCTGTGATATATCCTTGTTGTATGTGGCTGGTGAACCCACTCAGGGTGATGGTGTCTGTGGTGGGCCATTTGTC
This sequence comes from Scyliorhinus torazame, assembly GCF_047496885.1. Lineage (NCBI taxonomy): Eukaryota > Metazoa > Chordata > Chondrichthyes > Carcharhiniformes > Scyliorhinidae > Scyliorhinus > Scyliorhinus torazame. The sequence continues at coordinate 362,448,467 of NC_092708.1, read as the reverse complement.
CTTTTGAAACATGGTGGAGGAGTTTAAAGTGGTGCGGGATCCTCCTGTGTTCCAAAGAAAATTGACTGCATGTCCCCGGATTGTGCCTGTGGTTTGCCTGATTTGTCCCAGCGTGTGTCACAGACCCAGGTTGGGGAGTCCGAACACCGTCAATCTAGGGAATTAAAAGCTAAGTCATCTGAACGGGTGCTAACATTATGCATGGGCCTAACATTGTTCCTGGGTGGGGGGGTTTGGTGGTTGGTATCGTTGCTGGTTTGGGGGGTTTTGTCGGCAATCGTGGGCGTAATGTCCCATGTGGCCACAATTGTAACAGCCTCGTGGTGCCTGTGCTCTGGGGTGCTGTCCCTCGTGTCTACCCTCGTTTATCCATGCTGGGTCCTGGCCAGTCCTAACTGGGTGCATGTTTGCTTCTATCTCATCCTGATCTGTCTGTCAGTGTAGGGTTTGTTCCCATGCTCTGGAAAGTCATTTCAATACCCAAACTTCATTGTGTGTGTGGTCTGCGGGGTCGTAGTTCACACAAGCCTTTTGATCGGTGTCTGTGGCATGCGAGACTAAGATGTGGGACCATTTGGTGGTGTCCTCCTCATTTAGGTGTGTGCAGTTCAATTATCCGTAGACTGCCATGAAATGAATCCATAGACGATCAGCAAATGCGGTCGGATGCTCTCCCTTCTTTTGCCTGCAGTGATTTAAACCCTCGACTGGATCTCCTTTGTTATACCCGATTGCATCTAATATGACTGTTTTCATTTCCTGTAGGGTTCCTCCTGCTACATTTTGGGGTTCTGGCAAAGCTGACCTTACGGACTGGGTAAGGCTCATGACTATTAGCTTTATTTCCTCCCTCTCGTCTAGGCCGTACATAACTTTTTGTTGGCGCAGCTCCTCAAAGAAGCTGTGCGGGTCTGCGGTGGGCTGGAATGGACTAATTTTCATGCAAGCTTCTCTTAATTGGGTTCTGGATAGTGGGGTGGTGTAAACGATATCAGGCTCATCCTGATCCGATGACTTGCGTTGTGTGGTAACTGGATTCATGGGGGTCGAATTGTGAGCGGCGGTGAGTGCTGCCTGTGCAGTCGGTGGTGTGGGTGCTTTTCTTTTTGGGGCGTGGTGGGTTCAATTTTGATTTGCCGTGTCCTCTACATATCTTTGGGCGCTTTTGTTTAACTCTTGCCAATCGGGAGCATCTTCCTCATCTAAATCCTGCCCGAAAGTGTACCCGAAGCCATTCTGTACTGAGAGTAGCGACTGTAACTTTTCGATCTTCTGTCGGCATTTAGCATGGTCAACGGTACTCTGCCTCTGTTCCTTAGTGGAGATGTGGAGCGCTCTCAAAGCTGCTTTTAAATCTGCGCATTTGCTAGTTAGCTGGGCGACCTGTTGTTCTGTTTCCTCTCTTACCAGGACTGCGCGCTGTGTATCCTGGTAGGCTTTATCGTACTGGGTCTGGAAGTTACTAAAATGAACTAGACAAGATTGATGTGCATGTTTTACATCGACCATTTCCTTATCCTTAGCTGCTAACTGTTCCTGGAGTTGCTCAATTATCTTTTCGCTTTCGTTACTGTTTCCCTCGTTCTTTTCTTCCTTCATTAACTGCCGACGGAACGTCTTCACGACCTCCTCTGTGCCTCGCAACTGTGCCAAACAGGACACTATTGCCATCGGCTTTCTGACTTTCCCTACATTTTTCTTGTGGACCTCACTTAGGTTCTCCCACCAAGTTTGTCCTATCTTTCCTGGACGTGGCTCATCATTAGCGCAAAAATCCGACCAAAGGGGCCATCCTTTCCCCTTTAAGTATTTCCTTAACTCTTCCTCCCATATGGGGCATTGCTCTGCTCTGTTGGTCGCTGCGACCTCGGGCTCCTGTGGATTCTCTTATCTCTTTCTCTACTTTTAATTTGGGAGAGGGGAATAAGGCTGCGATTTGAACAGCGGGTATGGCTTAAGCTATTTTCTGGCTCACAATCCCTCGATAGTTGTACACAATTCTAATGAGTTTACCTTACTCTTCCCGTTAGGTACGCATGCAGGTTAGTACACACTTCTGAACTTCGGTTATTTGGTCGATATAGGACTTGCACTTGTGGTTCTTTCTCTTTCTTGCAATTGGATTCAAAGTTTGTGGGTTCTCTCGGAGTGACACAGTCACTTCTAATCGAGTCCCGTCAGAGTTCGCCAATAATGTTGCTCTATTAATAATGTTGGTGGACTACAAGCCTTCTCTTATATCGGTCAAATGACCACACAACCAGTTAGTTAGTTCAAAAGATGATTTATTTACATACACAAGAGTTATGACGACGTGCAAACACAATATCTACTACGAGTTAAACTACACCTATCAGCTACAATAACCTATACTTAACTTCAGGGAGACCGGCACTGTGCAAATGGATAAGGCCTTTATCTGGATTTCACTTGGCTGGTTCGAAGAAAGTGGCTCTGTCTTTGCTGGGTTCATCCGTCAGGTAGCGATCGTTGGTCTTGAACTTGGCTGGCTGTTCCTGCTGCAATTTGGTTGGCACAGACCGGATCCAAAAGAGACAGAACACTGGCTGTGTCCTCTTTTATCCCACTGGGATTTCGCGCTCTTTGGGGCGGGCCTTAACCTTGGACCCAATAGTTCGACAGGGCTCTGATCACTGTCTTCGATTGCAGCCAATAAAGGGCGGGTGCCTTGTAAGCTGGGCGGGTCCTTAGCGGTCACTGACCTTGGCAGTTGTGCTTTCTGAGTAAGGAGAGTGGCGCCGATCAGTCTATGGCTGTACTGGTTGCTTGATTGGAGTTCTATTGTCCTGGGAAAATGGGCCATTAAAATGCAAACGAGCGGGGGTTTCGATCAGGTCTGGTTATCTTGTTTCAGATACACATAGGCTCTGTATCTGTCTGAGTCCTGGGTTGGCCATAATTCCCATAGTCCTTTGCAGGTGGCCACCTTAGATGGCTACAGGAGGCTCTTTCTTTGATCTAATTTTTCCAATTGTCACAGTGGCCCATTAAGAAAAAACATCAGTGCATTATAATTATCAACTAAATCGAATGTTGGGTACAATTTACTGTTAGATAGCATTCCGGTTAACTAATACACTGCTTTTGAAAGGTGACCCATCCTTACAACATCTGGAATTCATTCAAGAAAGTATCCATTTGAAGAGATAATTCTATATCATTGATCAGTGGTGAAACTGAAGGGAATGAAGAGGTTGGTATTTGCTCTTGAGATCAAGTAATGTTGAACAAGTTGTTTTAACTGGAACTTTATCAAACATAAAAATGAGTTGCTCTGCCAATGTAAGTAATTTGTGTGTGCGGAAAGATACTTATACTCGTGGCTAAAACAGCAGTTAATCCTGGCATAGGAGAGGCTCAGGTATCTCTCACCCACATTACTCCTGTGGAAGCTGGATGAGCATTCATGCTCCTCCCGACCGCACAAAAGTAATTTTAGACTTACCTGGATGAAGATCTTTGGTGGTTCCTTCAATTATTACTGAACAGAATATCCACAACGGATGATCTGCACATAATTGACAGGTGAAAAGACAGTGAGATCCTAGGGAGGTCTAAGACACTGCTTAACATAGAATAATGTAGCTCCTGTTTGATTCAAGTGGAAACCTTGACCACCCACCAAAAAGCCCTGGAAGAGTAAATGTACCACCTTCCATTCTAACTCCATTGCAGCCCAGTTTCCATTAGCTAATGAAAACTAAAATGTAATCCATGTTGTTTTGACAATATTCTTGCAAACATTCCAAAGGACAAAAGTTGCATCATATTTTTATCACTTGTAAACAGAAGCAATATAGAAAGTTGTTTTAATTTTGAATACCTAATGAATGCACTTTGCCAGAGGAAACATGCATAATCAAAGGTTGGTGAATGGAGTGAATAGGTTTGGTCTGAATTGAACAATTGGCCCCAGGTATGATCTCTTGGGGTTTATTTATTAGGAACACAAGAATAGTGCACTTGACATTGTGGTCACAATGAACTGATAACGAACTACCACCTCAGCAAATGTTTTATAGGATTATCAAGAATTTTACTTAATGTTCCATTATGCACATCATACCTATCATTCCACAGATATCTTGCCACATTCCGTAGGTAACTCAATTACAATCGTTTCAATTGCCACTGACTACTTTGCATCTCACCACTGCATTCTTCAACCTTGCAAAAGTGTTCTTGCTTATTTTTAACTTCATTAAGTTGTTTTGTCAGTTGTTGGAATTGTTAATATGCCAACTGGCTTAACCAGGTTAATGTGGCCACGTAATGCAACAGCACATCTCAACTCAAAGGAGAAGAAATGAATTGTGAAGGATATGTGATAGATTATCTATCGTATGTTGCCAGGCTCTTCGTACAAGGCTGAAAGCTACTTTTCTATTAAAATTATTCAACAAACTCTAACTTGAACTGAGCAGCACTGTTAGTCTGTTTTAGCACTAGTTATTTTTCTCTCCTTAATCTATCAAACTTGTTCATGGGCCTGCAATAGAAAATGCAAATGGAATATTTCTATGGAATGGGGTTATGTTCAGTTTGTCTCACTAGATCTTGTATATATGGGTTAATAATTTTCTTTCAAGATAGATTAACTGGGGAGGCAGTGGCGTAATGGTATTGTCACTGGATTAATAATCCAGACACCTAGAGTAATGTTCTGAGGACCTGGGTTCAAATCCCACCATGGCAGATGGTGAAATTTGAATTTTAAAAAAAGCTGGAATTAAAAGTCCAATGATGACCATAAAATCATTGTCATAAAAAAACATCTGATTCACTAGTGTACGTTAGGATAGGAAATTTGTCATTCTTACACGGTCTGGCGTACATGTGACTCCAGACCCACAGCAATGGGGTTGACTCTTAAATGTGCTCAGGGATGGGCAATAAATTCTGACCCATCCAGTGATGCCCACATCCCGTGACCAAATAAAGAAAACAAAATGCTAATGAGACTGCCAGTCTTGGTTGAAATGCAGTGCAAGGAGCTGAGTTCACACTATAATACGAGACCCACTCATTTCCATATAACTGTGTGCTCCAAGGTTACCCATCATACATAGCTCATAATTTTAGTCAGCCTTAAAAATTTCATGTCTAATTGGGAGCTGTTGGCCACTTTCTAGTCAAGAACAGATTGAAACTTGGATGGAACTGGTTAGATGTTGACCAAATGCGCCAAACATGGGAATAGATGAGAACGATGTTTGCCAAGGTAAGTCCATTTTTAGCTTAACTATGTAATATTGCGTTCCAAAGGATATTAAGAGCACTTCACTGTCAGCTTGATGAAGCATTACACGGAGAATGTACAGTACCCTGGCAATAGTTTGTGTACTTTCAAAAAGCACAGACAGGTTCATATTTTACTAGAATATTTTATTATGCTGAAATGCCAAGGCATACACACTTAAATGTCCATTAAATGTGGGCAAGCAACAAGAATCATGCACCCAATCAAGGTATCAAGGGTGGCATGGTGGCACAGTGGTCAGCACTGCTGCCTCACAGCCCCAGGGACATGGGTTCAATTCTGGCCTTGGGTAATTGTCTATGTGGAGTTTGCATGTTCTCCTAGTGTCCGCGTGGGTTTCATCCAGGTGCTCCGGTTATCTCCAAAATCCAAAGATGTGCAAGTTAGGTGAGATTATGGGAATAGGGTAGGGGAGTGCGCCTAGGTAGGGTACTCTTTCAGAGAGTTTGGTGCAGACTCGATCGGCCAAATGGCCTCATTCTGCACTGTAGGGTTTCTATGATACTCTGTATGGTCACAGATTTATGGCCTTTAAACTGTGCAGTTACATGAAATATATCTCCTACAATCCTTATAACAAACTATTTCCTTGCAGGTAAAGGTCATACATATACCAGAGAGCAGCACATGCAGATTGGAGCAAGGAATTATCTCATTTAAGAGTCTAGTCTCCCAACAAGGGGTGCCTTGGTGATTCTGCACCTAAAGACTGTGATATGTTTAATGCACTTCTACCTATCTTCTCTGTCATGGTGGCTGGTTGAACATTATAAAACTACAATAAAACTATTCATATCTCTTACAATGTAAACTACCACATAGCCTTTATACTCTTTTTAATAAAACAAAAATCAAGAAATTAATAATAATAATCGCTTATTGTCACAAGTAGGCTTCAATGAAGTTACTGTGAAAAGCCCCTAGTCGCCACAGTGAAAAGGGAATGACAGTCCCTGGTGGGGCACGGCAACTAAAATAGAACATCAAAGAAAACTTAACAAACTAAGCCAAAATATAATTCCCGGGGATAATGATGCACTCCAGTCCCCACAGTGCCCAGCGGTCCCGGAAGGCCTAACGTGTACCAGTGGACATCACCCGCCCCCAACCCCCCCCCAGGGCCATTCGACCGCAAACAAAGCGACATGAAAGAGACAGACAGCCAAGTCTGACAACCTCCTCGACCACCCTCGGCCTGGTCTACTGATGGCCAGCTTGGCTAGCCCAGGAGCATGCTTACCAGGAGCAGGCTTACGAGGTGGAAGCCCTCCTTCCCAGCACCCCTCCACAGTGGGCAAGCACAGATCAGGAGCGTGGTGCTAAAATGCAGCCAAAGATTGAGGAGCAGTCGCTTCAAATAATCAAACAATGGCTGCAATCTATGGACATGTGGAACACGGACTTGATATTGCCGCAGAAACCACATGCCGCCTAGGGTCCACAAACTACCTTAATGTAATAGATTACATGGCACTCCTGCAACACCCTCCACATAGCCTTTATATGGTCAAACTTCATTTTTTCTTTTAATTTTTCTAGTTTCAATATAAAAACAATGGCCACGATTTAACAGGAAAAAACAGAATCCCGTTTTGCACGCCTAGAGCGTGGTTATTCTTGGTGCTGCTGCTTTTTTTGGCTTCGGTCGGGAACGCCCGGTCGAGGCTCAGCTCGTCAGTGCAGAAAGAGATCGGGTGCCATTTTTAAATGCCACCCTGATCTTTCGAGTTCCTTCAGAATCCTCACTGTGGCTGTGGACCCTCCCTCCCATTGCCCCAATTTACCTCTTGGGGGGGGTCCTCAAGCTTCCCCTCATCCCACCTCAAGGGTAAGGCAACCCCGGCCCCATCCCCAAATTGGCACCAGATCACCATGGTACCCTGGCAGTGCCCCCGCCAGTTCCATCTGGGTACCATGGCAGTGCCAGGATATCTGGATGGCGGTGCCAGGAGACCACCCCGAGTCCGACCACCTGGGGCCTCCCCCAGGTACCGTTCCGCCTAGTCCACCTTTGTGTGGGCCAGTGCTAAACAGTGCTGTGGAAAAGTCTTCCAGACATGGTCCTAAGTTCCCAAGCCTCGGAAGAATCAGGCACAGGCAGATTTAAATGAGCCTAAGGCGAGATCCAGATTGTGACGTCTCACGAGATCTCAAATTGGGCCCAATTGCAGGGGCTGTTTAGCACAGGGCTAAATTGCTGGCTTTGAAAGCAGACCAAGGCAGGCCAGCAGCACGGTTCAATTCCCGTAACAGCCTCCCCGAACAGGCTAGATACTTTTCACAGTAACTTCATTTGAAGCCTACTTGTGACAATAAGCGATTTTCATTCATTTTTATTTCATTTCATTTTTTCATTCTACATTTTCAGAAATGTAATCCATGTATTAGCATGCACACTTAAGATGTATTATAAACTCTCTATTATGGAACTTGAGCATCGTGTTACTATTTAAAGCAATAGTTTTTGACCCAGTAATAGATGAAGAATTTCAATGTGGAAGCCTTGAAAGAACATGATGTGCACTAAATTAATGACACCGTTCCTAGGATCTATTTCATGTAATCCAAGATTTATTAGTCTATCATTGCAAATGTACATACAGCAAAGTCATTCCATCTTTGCCTGCAGCAAGAAATATATTTGCAATGTTAAATTACCCACATTTTAACTGTTAGGTGCGGAATTTATCATTCATTATGAATTGAAATATTTCATTTTTCTTTCATTGTTTATGATCCACTAATGATTCTCATCAATCTTGTGTTGAATCTTCATTTAGACAAATCCCTTAATGAACAGGTAAGTGGCAGGTTCATTTTAGTGCCAGGGATAGAAAACCATGCTTAACAGGGGGGACTGAAGATGCTGTAATTATTTTCACTGAGGCTGAAATGAGATTTAATGAAGTTTTTCTTTGAAATCATTAAGGATTTTGATGAGGTGAATATGGAAAAATTACATGCCCTGGTTGGGGAGTCAGTGGCAATGGATAATTGAGTTCAAATGTCAGAGTGGGGAGATTTCTTTATGCAGTGCATTGTAGGACTATAGAATGCATTGCCATTGAGAATAGTTAAGGCAGACCACTGTTCCTTTCCAGGTACAGCAGAAATAAGAGGCCAATGGGGAGAGAGCAGCTCACCGCCTGGTTGCAGATTGATGAAGCAAAGACTCAGCAGAAATACAATGAATGGGTCAAATGTTTTCCATTTGCGATGTAAATCGCAGTTTTCTGAATTGTTAATCCATAGAGTCCCCACAGTGCAGGTCGTCATTTGGCCCCTTGGGTCTGCACCGACCTTCTGAAAGAGCACCTTAACTAGGCCCACTCCCCTGCCCTATCACCGTAAGCCTACCTAACCTGCATATCTTTCGACATTAATCATTTGGCACTAAGGGGCAATTTAGCATGGACAATCCATCTAATCTGCACATCTTTGGACTGTGGGAGAAAACAGGAGCAGCCGGAAGAAATCCACGCAGACGGGGAGAACGTGCAAACTCCACATTCTCAGAGACAAATTTGTACAACATAATTAAAAGAAAATGTCATCCTCGTGAGCCCCTTATAAACCGAGGACTGTGATATTGTTGATGATAAAGAAGAACAGTAAGAAGTTTTACAACACCAGGTTAAAGTCCAACATGTTTGTTTCGATGTCACTAGCTTTCGGAGTGCTGCTCCTTCCTCAGGTGAGGAAGGAGCAGCGCTCCGAAAGCTAGTGACATCGAAACAAACATGTTGGACTTTAACCTGGTGTTGTAAAACTTCTTACTGTGCTCACCGCAGTCCAACGCCGGCATCTCCACATCATGATAAAAAAGAAATAACGGACATTTGTTAAACAAACACTTTGCATCAATAAACATCTCGGGAAACTAACTTTCAATGGGAGATGGGGACTCATCATAATTAACAAACGCAAATTAACAGTAATGAAGAAATTTATGCCACTAAAGAGCAGTAAATTTCCAGGATCAGCTGGTTCGCATCCTTGGATTTTAAAAGAGTTAAGTGAGAACATTTTGATGCCCTGTGATTTTTCTTAGGTCTCTTGATTCAGGAATTATTCCTTTAGATTGACAAATTGCTCCTGTTATTTTCCTAGAGGAAGGAAACCAGGGACTGCCTAATGCGCAGTCGCTGACTCTGAAACTTGCACTGCTATTTAACACTCACTGGGGCAAGGCAGGAAAAGAGCAGGCGGGTTTCCTGCCTGAGACCCTGCCCCACCAAGTGTGAAATTGCAGCCAGATTTGGAGGGGAGGGATCCAATCCATTCAATTTTACACTCTTCCCCCCCAAAAAAAATTCTGTCCCTGGAGAATTTTAAGCCAGTTGGAAGTACATCTGTAGTCAGGAAATGATTAGTGTCTATAATTAAGGATGGAGCAATTGAACACCTTGGAAATTTTTTAGCTGACCAGAGAGATCTATAACGGTTAGGTCATACATGCTTAATGAAGTGATGACTACTGTGGTGGACAGGTTCATGTCTATGGATGTTATTTAAATAGACTTCTGGAAAGAAGTCATGCAGTTCCTAATAAGATACTGCTTGGCAACAGTGAAGCTGGAAAAACAGAGGGCAAATTATTGACCTATTAGGTAGTTAGTGGCATGAAACAGAAGATAGGGACAATGGACAGATACTATCAGGATGTACTTGTGATTTTCCACTCGTGTTGGGGCTTCAACTATTCACTGGATATATTATTGACTTAGATGATTGGATAGAAAGTCACATATCCAAGATTGCCAATGGCACAATGATGTGGTATTGTAACCAGTGCAGATAGATGCATTAAATTACAAAACAGTAATAATAGATGAAGTGAATGGATGAAACTGTGCCAAATGAATTTCAACAGAGTCAAGGGTGAGATTGTCCACTTGGGAACTAAAAAACAGAACAAGGTACTTCCGAAATAATGAAAAGCTGGTAACTGTGAAGCTCTAAAGAGACTTCTTAAAAATTCATTCTCGAAAAGCAAGTCACTGGCTACACCAATATTTATTGCCCGTCCCTAATTGCCTTTGAGAAGATGATGGACAGTCACCTTGAACGACTGGAGTCCATGTAGTGTAGGTACACCCAGTTTTGTTTAGGGACGGATTTCCAAGAATTTTGACAAAATGACAGTGAAGATATGGCAATACAGTCACAAATCAGAGTGGAGTGTGGCTAGGTGGGGACCTTGGAGGTGGTGGTGTTCCCATGCATCTGCTGCCCTTATCTTTCAAGAGGTTGTGCGTTTGGAATTAGCTATCGAAGGATCGTTGGTGAGTTGCTGTGTATCTGGTACGTACTTGTGCCACTATGTTGGTAGTGAAGGAAGTATATATTTAAGATTGTGGTTGGGATGCCAATAAAATAAGATGCTTTGTCTTGGATGGTGTTGAATTTTTCAACTGTTATTAGAGCTGCATTCAAATGGAGAATGATAGTCAGGCTTTGAGGAGGCAGAAGAGGAGTTAGTTACTTGCTGCAGCCTTCACAGCCTCTGATGTGCTCTTGCTGGTATATTCCAGTTTAGTTTCCGGTCAGTGGTAAACCCCATGGATGTTGATGGTGTGGAATGCAGTCATGGTGATATGACTGAATGTCATGGGGAGGTGGCTAGTTTCTCTCTTGTTAGAGATTGCCTGGCATAGATGGTATTATAGATGGGCAGCACGGTAGCATTGTGGATAGCACAATTGCTTCACAGCTCCAGGGTCCCAGGTTCGATTCCGGCTTGGGTCACTGTCTCGTGTGGAGTCTGCACATCTTCCCCGTGTGTGCGTGGGTTTCCTCCGGGTGCTCCGGTTTCCTCCCACAGTCCAAAGATGTGCAGGTTAGGTGAATTGGCCATGATAAACTGCCCTTAGTGTTCAAAATTGCCCTTAGTGTTGGGTGGGGTTACTGGGTTATGGGGATAGGGTGGCGGTGTTGACCTTGGGTAGGGTGCTCTTTCCAAGAGCCGGTGCAGACTCGATGGGCCGAATGGCCTCCTTCTGCACTGTAAATTCTATGATAATGTCACTACTTCAGTATCTGAGGAGTTGTAAATGTCACTGAACACGGTGCTATCAAAACATCTCCCCTTCGATTAGAGGGTGGAGATAATTGATAAAGCAGCTGAAGATTGTTGGACACAGAATACCACCCAGGGAAACTATTGCAGCTGAGAGGAGGCCCCCAACAACCATAACCATCTTCCGTTGTGCTAGGTATGACTCTAGCCAGTAGGGAGGTTTTGCCCTGTTTCCCATTGCTTTCAATCTTTCTCGAGTTACTCGATGCCATGCTAGTTCAACGGCAGCCTTTAAGTCCTGGGTAGTCACCTTCACCTTGTCCTTGCAATTTAGCACTTTTAACCATGGACGGCATGGTAGCACTGTTGCTTCCCAGCGCCAGGGCCCCAGGTTCAATTCCCGGCTTGGATCATTGTCTGTGCGGAGTTTGCACGTTCTCCCCGTGTCTGTGTCCGGGTGCTCCGGTTTCCTCCCACATGTCCCAAAAGACGTGCTGTTGGGTGAATTGGACATTCTGAATCTCTCTCCGTGTACCGGAACAGGTGCCGGAATGTGGCGACTAGGGGCTTTTCACAGGAATTTCATTGCAGTGTTAATGTAAGTCTAATTGTGACAATAAAGATTATTAAATATTAAATGTTTGGACCAATACATAATAAAGGCTGAAGCCAAATGGCCAGCGGCACCCAAAACTGAGCATCAGTGAGCAGGTTGTTGCTGAGTTAAGTATCACTTGACAACATGGTTGACGACATCCTCTATCACTTTACTGGTGATTGAACATAGACTGTTGCAACAGTAATTGGTAATTGACCGGTTTGGATTTGTTCTGCTTTTTTCTGCACAGGACACAGGTGGGCAATTTTCCACATTGTCAGGTAAATGCCCGTGTTGTTGCTGTACTGGAAAAGTTTAGTTAAGGACATGACTAATTCTGGAACAGTGTCTCCAGTACAACAACTGGGTTCTACTACTACTGAGGTGTCCTTGTGCATAAAGCACCAAATGTCATGGACAGGTACAAAAAATAATTTAAAAATAAGCAAATGGAATGTTCATCTTTATATCAACAGAATATAATACAGAGTTTAGAAGTCATACTACAACCATGCAAAGCCCTGATCTGATCATATCTGGAGTACGAATTTACTTCTGTGCACCATGCTTTTGGAAGGATAGCTGGTCTTGGTGGGATTGCAACATAGATTTTTTTTTTCCAGAATGATGCCTAGCTCCAAGGGTTAAATCACGAGAAGCGATTATGTAAATTAGGATTGTAATGCCTGGAGTTTAGAAGAATAAAGGCTAATTTAAATGAAGTTGGCAAGGGACTACAGCGGTTCAAGAAGGCAACTCACCACCACCTTCTCAAGGGCAACTAGGGATGGACAATAAATGCCGAGCCAGCAATGCCCACATCTCATAAATTAATTTTTAAAAAGATATTGCCAGCATGGATATGAAGGGCTCAATGGGCTTCTTGTGTTGTACGTCTATGTTTCCATCTTTCCATATTGAGAGTGGGGGAAAACATTTCTGCTTGTTGGGAAATCTATCACTACACAGCCTAAAAATTGGAGCCATGATTTTCAGGAATGCAGTTAGCAAGCACTTCCACGCACAAATGTTTGGAATTCTGTTCTGCCAATAGTAGCTGATACTAGATCAATTGTAACTTTAAACCTGAGACTGAGGTTAACCTCAACGTATTTTTGGATAACATAGAATCTCTACAGTACATAAGGAGATAATTTGGCCCTTTGAGTCTGCACCGACCCTTCGAATGAGCACCCATTCACACTTCCCCATCCACCCTGCCCTACCCCTGTAACCCAGTACCTAACCTGAAAATCCCTGGACACTAAGGGACAATTTAGCATGGCCAATCCACGTAACGTGCACAACTTTGGACTGTGGGAGGAAATCGGAGCACCCAGAGGAAACCCACACAGACACGGAGAGAACGTACAAACTCCATACAGATGGAGATTGGAATTGAACCCGGGTCCCTGGCGCTGTGAGGCAGCAGTGCGAACTACTGTGCCACCGTGCCACTCTATATGTGACAGAATTTTCCCTGCGGGTTCCCTGTCAATCAGGCTCAAATGGGAGTAAGGAGCCCACTCAATGTGAGGAGCAGTGACTCAATGTGATTTCCCCCAGGAGTGGTTGCTTAAGGATGAGTCGGCAAGCTCACCATCCAATTAAGGATGGTGGGCTGGCTCCCAAGGCTGGGTGGCTTGGGGCCTTCCAGCTTGAAAGCAGCAGGAGCAGCAAGTGAGGGAGAAGCACTTCAAAACAGAGAAGCCCTTCTTCCCCTCCAACTTTTTAAAAGTTTAAATCAAAAATGGCTTTTGCAACCAGTGTGGGTGTGGTGCAGGGGAGAAGGAGCCCTTCCATGAGGTGGCAGTTTCTGCTGGTCCCAGGCAGGCAGGAAGGACCCCAAAGCCAGTCTGATGCACTGCCCCATGTCCCCCCAGTCTGCTGCTGGGGAGCTAAACCGGACCCTGTTACCGCTAGGATCCTGGAGACAGTTTGCAAAAGCTCAGTTGATGTGCCTTTAACTGGTTTTAATGGCTGCCTGCCTTAGGCAGAAGGGTATCCCTACCTATGACAAGGGGTGTGTTAGAATCAGCAAACTGACACGCAGGCTGGCAGTGCTCTATTTAATGCCTGTCTGCCTCTATCCGGACCCCGGCAGGGACTGAAAACCAAACCCAAAGAGTTTGACCGCACATCAGCCATGATCTCATTGAATGGCGGAACAGACTCCTGGGGCTGACTCCTGTGCCGATGTTGCTAACTACAGATATATTGCAATATTCACTGGAGTTCAGTGGTTATAAAATGAAGACTGAAGTTACTCCGCAGTTTGACTTTCAATCTGGCTGTTGAAACATAATGTGTGCATACATGTTTGGAGAACCCTAGCTGCATTTTAATATGAAGTGAGTGTAAGTGAAGTGTTCATTTTCTCATGAAGTGAAGTTTCAATACTGAGTTTATGAAGTGCCTGGGAAGCCCGTACGATTGTCTCAGTACTTTGAACATTTGGCTCTATGCAGCTCAGTTATATGTCACTCAGATTAAAGTAGTGTGCACTCAATGGCAGTTCAAGCTATCAGCATTCCCTGTGTACTTACCAAACTATTAATGCATTCCATGCCACCACATGTTGAACTTCTCGAGATGTCTGCATCTGAATTTTACATATAAAAGCTAGGTTAACTTTTGCTCGACTGCTGAACATGCTTTTCACTACTGTGCTGTCTTATTGGAAATTAGACAGGGATGCCTGCTACCCACACCTGGCAGTGCGATGGTGACCCTTACTTACTGCTGCAAAATTCTAGTCCACTTGTACCTCACCCACCTGCTGCGTGTAGATGATCGAAGTGGGGGCTGAGGGCCAGGGGGGTATGGTGGAGGTGCACAACAGCTGACTCTGGGAATGCGGTCAGATTCTCTCTACTTACTGTCATACAACGATGCATTTATATGGTGCCTTTAACCTAATAAAACATCCCACGGTGCTTCACAGGACCATAATCAGACAAACCATCAAATTCCTTCTTAAAACAATGATGTTAAAGCTATTCATCGAGCCTTAGTTGATTTTAGCCTGTTCTTTTGGTTGGGTACACTTTTGGCGGAATTTGCAAAGGTGATCTTGATCTGTGGCACTAGCTGGTTAGTTTCTGCTGGTTTTTCCTGAATTTGGTCGGTGGTGCCAACAAGAGCTGATGTGGAGTCCATTTGTGCTGACATTTGCACAATGTCTTTCTTTTCCACGATGAATTCCTATTGAACAGAAGAAATTTGTTTCAACAAGCGAGCTTCCAAGTCCTAACATTACGCGGAGTTCGTTATTATTTCATAGAAATGCAAGTCTTTCTTTCGTGAAATGAATGGGAGAAATGTCCCAACATTTACTGTCAGGAGCTCCCTGCACTGCAGTGGCCTCTTTGAATACTTTATATCAGTGGTGGGCAGCCTGCGGCCCAAGGGCCACATGCGGACCACGAGACATTTTGTTAACTGCTGCCCGCGCGGTGTGTTGCCACATTTTGCTGATTTCTGTCTGTGTGTTTTATTTCCTGCCGGTCTGACCAAAGTGAAACGCTTGTAAACCAAGAGCAAGTGAAGTGATGTGCTTGCAGATAGCAACATTGGTGCGGAGAACCTGGCGCTCTCTCTGCGTGCAAAGTGTAAATATTTATTTTGTTTTTACTATTTGAAGTTGATCGTAGCTCGATGAACAAATAAATGATTATGCAGTTTCTATAACTTATGAAATATTTGCCGTGTATTAAAAATATTTAATCTTATTCATGGTGTCAAAATTAGTGAACAGGCTTCGTTTCAATCTTGCAGCCCACTGAAATGACTCACCGAGGATACTTTACATTGTTTAAATGTAGCACTTCTGATATGTGAAAGTTGTAAGGTGTAGCAAGTCATATCTTCTGCTCAGGAAATCTTGGAAAGAATGTGTTAACTGTTACACTTTTCAGATACCTATTCATATGGCTCTTGGGGAAATTGCTATAGTGTTCAAAAACAACTGACAGAAACTCATTTAAAGTTAGGAAAGATCTTCCCATCCAGCAACTGTTAAATGATAAAAGTCAATAACAGGTTGCATTTATGTAGCACAGTAAAATAGCCCAGCGTGCCTCAGAGGAGTGCAAATTAGGCCATATATGCTCCCAAAAGCTTGATCAAAGAGGTAGGTTTTAAGAGGTGTCTTAAAGGAGGAGTGGCAAAGGCAGGTGAAATTGAGTGAAATACAAATCAACCATGAGCTCACTGGAGGGTTGAACAGGCTCAAAGGGCTGAATCTAGTACTCTTGTTTCAATGTTCCAAAGAGATTTTAGGGAAGCAATTCCAGAGCTCAGAGCCTCGGCAGTTAAAGACGGATAGAAAACTGGTTAGCAGACAGGAAGCTCAGAGTTGGAATAAATGGGTCTTTTTCTGATTGGCACGCAGTGACTGGTGGGGTACCTCAGGGATCTGTGCCAGGACCTCAACAGTTCATATTATATATTAATGATTTGGAGGCGGGAAATAAATGTATTATCTCCAAATTGGGTGAGAGGGTGAGCTGTGAGGAGGATGCAGAGATGCTTCAGCGTGATTTGGACAGGCTGAGTGAGTGGGCATATGCATGGCAGATGCAGCACAATGGGGCTAAATGTGAGGTTATCCACTTCGGTAGCAAAAATAGGAAGGCAGATGATTAGGTATAAATTGAAAGATGGATACTCAGCGAGACCTTGGTGTCTTCATGCATCAGTTGTTGAAAGCAAGCCCTCCGGTACAGCAGGCAGTAAAGAAGGCAAATGGTATGTTGGCCTTCATAACCAGAGAGTTTGAGTATAGGAATTGGGATGTTTTGCTACAATTGTATAGGGTGTTGGTGAGGCCATACCTGGAGTATTGTGTGCAGTTTTGATGTCCTTATCTGAGGAAGGATGTTCTTGCTCTGGAGGGAGTGCAGCGAAGGTTTACCAGGCTGATTCCTGGGATGGCGAGACAGTCATATGAAGAGAGACTAAGTCAGTTAAGGATTATATTCGTTGGGAGTTTAGAAGAATGAGAGGATCTTTCTAGAAACCTATAAAATTCTAACAGGATTAGGCAGGGTAGAATCAGAAAGAATGTTCCCGAAGGTGGGTGTGTCCAGAACTAGGGGTCATATTTTGAGGATATGAAATATTAGGACTGAAGGGAGGAGAAATTTCTTCACCCAGAGAGTGGTGAATCTGTGGAATTCACTACCACAAAAATTAGTTGAGGCCAAAATGTTGTGTGATTTCAAGGAGGAACTAGTTATAGCTCTTGGGGCTAAAGGATCAAGGGGTAGAGGGAAGATGGGATCAGGGTATTGAATTTGATGATCAGCCATGGTCATAATGAATGGCAGAGCAGGCTCGAAGGGCCAAATGGCCTACTTCTGCTATTTTCTGTGTATGTTTCTGTGTAAGACACATCTCCAATGGTGAAGGGATGAAAATCAGAGATACCTAACTGCTGCATTTGGAGGAGCAACAAGACCGTGATGGTTATAAGGCTGGAGGAGGATTAGAGAGATAGTGGCTGGCAAGGACATGGAGATCTTAAAACAAGGTTGAATAAAAATAAACAACTTGCCGTTATCTGCATATTTATATGACATCACTGCAGGAGTTTCTCAAGGTATTACTGTCCTAGACCCAACAATCATCACTGCACAATCTTCACTGCTTTGTTAATGCCCTTCCCTCCGACATAAGGTCAGAACTGAGCAGTTGGCTGATGATCGCATACTATTCAGTACAGTTCACAATTCCAATACGATGCCGTTTGTATCTGCATACAGAAAGACCTGGACAACATTCAGCCTTGGGGTGATGCATGACATGAATTTTACTTGCCACCTGAGTGCAATGAGCATCGTCAACAAAAGAGAATCTAACTACCTTTCCTTGATATTCAACACTAACACCCATTGATGAATCCTCCACCACCAATATCCCAGGAGTTCCCATTGACTCGAAGCTTAACCAAACCGGCCACTTAAATACGGTGGCTACATCTGGGGCGGGATTCTCCGACCCCCCGCCGGGTCGGAGAATCGCCGGGGGCTGGCGTGAATCCCGCCCCCGCCAGTTGCCGAATTCTCCGGCACCGGATATTTGGCGGGGGTTGGAATCGCGCCGCGCCAGTTGCCGGGCCACCCCCGGTGATTCTCCGGCCCGCAATGGGCCGAAGTCCCGCTGCTGGAATGCCTGTCCCGCCGGCGAGCATCAAACCACCTCTCTTACCGGCGGGGCAAGGCGGCGCGGGTGGGCTCTGGGGTCCTGGGGGGGGGGGGTGGGGGGGGGGGGGTGGGGGGGGGGGGCGGGGCGATCTGGGTGCCCCCACGGTGGCCTGGCCCGCGATCGGGGCCCACCGATCCGCGGGCGGGCCTGTGCCATGGGGGCACTCTTTTCCTTCCGCCTTTGCCATGGTCTCCACTAAGGCGGAGGTGGAAGAGACCCCCTCCACTGCGCATGCGCGGGGATGCCGTGAGCGGCCGCTGACGCTCCCGCGCATGCGCCGCACGGCAGTCATTTCCGCAACAGCTGGCAGGGCGGAAATCAGTCCGGCGCGGGCCTAGCCCCTCAAGGTGAGGGCTCGGCCCCTCAAGATGCAGAGAATTCCGCACCTTTGGGGCGGCGCGATGCCGGACTGATTCACGCCGTTTTTGGCGCCGGTCGGCGGACATCGCGCCGATTGCGGAGAATCCCGCCCCTGGTCAGAGGTTAGGAATTCTGTAATTAATAACTTGACTCCTGCCTGTTTATTTTGTTTATCATGGGATGTGAGCCAGCAAATCAAAGGTAGTGGTGAGCTGCCTTCTTGAATCACTAGTCCATCCTGCAAGTATATACAGGGTGCTGGTGCAAATAATTTTCTTCGTTCTTAAGACCATGAGATGTAGGAGCAGGAATCATAGAATCCCTACAGTGCAGAAGGAGGCCATTTGTCCCAGTTAGTCTGCACCAATCCTCTGAAACAGCACCCTACCTAAGCCCACTCCTCTGCCCTATCCTTGTAACCCCATAACGCTACCTAACCTTTGGACACTAAGTGACAATTTATCATGGCCAATCCACCTAATCTGCACATTTTTGGACTGTGGGAGGAAACCGGAGCACCCGGAGGAAACCCAAGCAGACATGGGGAGAATGTGTAAACTCGACAAAGACAGTCACCTGAGGTTGGAATTAAACCCGGGTCCCTGGCGTTGTGAGGCAGCAGTGCCATCCACTGTCCCACGCTGCCACCATTTGGCCCATCGAGTCTTCTCCACCATTCAATGAGATCATGACTGATCTGATGTGATAATCCTTAATTCAATTTTTTCATCTTATCCCAATAACCCTTGATTCCCTTACTGATTAAAAATCTGTCTACCTCAGCCGTGAACGTACTAAATGACCCAGCTTTTAGTCGTCAGCAGTAAAGAATTCCAGTGTTTCACAATCCTCAGAAAAGATTCCTCCACAATTCTGTATTAAATGGGTGACCCTTAATCTGAGTATATGCCCTTTGGTCCTGGACTCTCCCACAGGGGAAACAATCTCTCAGCATTTACCCTGTCAAGCCCCCTGAGATCCTCTATGTCTCAATAAGATTGCCTCACATTCTTCTAAACTCCAATGAGTACAGGCCAACCTACTCAACCTTTCCTCATAAGAAAATCCCCCATACCAGGATAGACCTAGTGAACCTCTCTGGACTGCCTCCAATGTCAGTATATCTTTCATGGAAACGTATAAAATAGGTGCAGGAGTAGGCCATTCGGCCCTTCAAGCCTGCACCACCAATAGATGTGATCATGGCTGGTCATCTAAATTCAGTATCCCACTCCCGCTTTCGCTCCAACTCCTTCATCCCTTTAGCTGCAAGGGCCACATGCAGTTCCATCTTGAAAATATCCAACAAACTGGCCCCTATAGCTTTCTGTGGTAGAGAATTCTTCAAATTCACAACTCTCTGAGAGAAGAAGTTCTTCCTCATCTCAGTCCTGAATGGCTTACCCCTTATTCTTAGACTGTGACCCCTAGTTCTTGACGTCCCCAACATCAGGAACATTCTTCTCGCACCTAGCCAGTCCAGTCCAATCAAGATTTTATATGTTCCTATGAGATCACCTCTCATTCTTCTACACTCCAGTAAGTACAAGCCCAGTCGATCCAGTCTTTCTTCATATGTCAGGCCTGCTATCCCGGGAATTAATCTGAAGGTGAACCTTCGCTGGACACCCTCAACCCCAAGAATGTCCTTCCTCAAACTAGGAGACCAAAACTGCACACAATATTCAAGGTGTGGCCTCACCAAGGCCGTGTATAGCTGC
Organism: Scyliorhinus torazame; assembly: GCF_047496885.1. Lineage (NCBI taxonomy): Eukaryota > Metazoa > Chordata > Chondrichthyes > Carcharhiniformes > Scyliorhinidae > Scyliorhinus > Scyliorhinus torazame. The sequence goes on along the minus strand of NC_092708.1, from coordinate 362,428,281 downwards.
AGCAAGACATCCCTACCCCTGTACTCTCACTATGAAGGCTAGCATGCCGTTAGCTTTCCTCATCACCTGCTGTATCTGCATGCCAATTTTCAACGACTGTTCCACCATGACACCAGGTCTCGTTGCACTTCCCCTTTACCTAAACTGCCACCATTCAGATAATAATCTGCCTTCCTGTTTTTTCCATCGTAGTGGATAAGCTCACATTTACCCACATTATATTGCATTTGCCAACTATTTGCCCACTCAGTCAGCCTGTGCAAGTCACCCTGCAGTCTCTTTGCATCCTCCTCGCAACACACACTGCCACCCAGCTTAGTGTCGGCTGCAAATTTGGAGATATTGCATGCAATTCCTTCGTCAAAATCATTAATGCATACTGTGAACAGCTGGAGTGCCAGCACTGAACCTTGCGGTATCCCATAGTCACTGCCTGCCACTCTGAAAAGGACCCGTTTATTCCCACCCTCTACTTCCTGTCTGCCAACCAGTTCTCTATCCACGTCAATACATTACCCCCCAATACGATGAGCTTTAATTTTGCTCACTAATCTTTTGTGTGGGATCTTTTCAAAAGCCTTTTAAAAGTCCAGATGCACAACATTCACTGGTTTACCCTTGTCCACTCTACTGGTCACATCCTCAAAAAATTCCAGAAGTTTTGTCAAACATAATTTCCTTTCAGTGAATTCATGCTGACTTGGACAGACCCTGTCCCTGCTTTCCAAATGCATAGTTATTTCATCCTTAATAATTGACTCCAGCATTTTCCCCACCACCGATGTCAGGCTAACCGGTCTATATTTCCCTTTTTTCTCTCTCCCTCCTTTTTTAAAAAGTGGGGTTACATTAACTACCCTCCAATCCATTGGAACTCTTCCAGAGTCTATAGAATTCAGCAAAATTATCACCAAAGCGTCCACTATTTCTAGGGCCACTTCCTTAAGTACTCTGGGATGCAGAGCATGAGGCCCTGGGTACTTATTGGGTTTTAATCCTATTAATTTTCCCAATCCAATTTTCTGACTAATAAGGATTTCCTTCAGTTCTTACTTCATGCTCGGCCCTCTGGCACCTAGTATTTCCGGAAGGTTATTTAGTGAAGACAGATCCAAAGTTTTTGTTCACCTGGTTTGCCACCTCTTTGTCGCCCATTATGAATTCACCTGATTCAGTCCTCAGGCTTCCTGCTTTTTCTGGCTAATTTATATGCCCCCTCTTTAACCCCTGGCTTTAACACTATATGCCCCCTGGCTTTAACACTATCCCTGATTTCCCTTGTTAGCCATGGTTGAGCCAAATAAGGGAACCAAAACTGTTCACAGTATTTATGGGAAGTGGGTGTCACTGGCCAGCAATTATTGCCCATTCCCAATTGCTTTTGAGGAGGGGATGGTAATCCACCTTCTTGAATGACTGCAGTCCACGTGGTCAGTTTATGTACACCCACAGCGTGGTTACTGGATTTCTAGTATTCTGACCCAGTGATAGTCAAGGAATGGCAATATAGTTCGAAGTCAGGATTTTGGGTAGTCTGGTGCTGTTCCCATGTATCTACTTCCCTTGTCCTTCTAGGTGGTAGAGGTCGCGAGTTTGAAAGATGCGTCAAAGGAGCTTTGGCGAGTTACTGCAGTGAATCTTGTAGATGGTACACACTGCTGCCACTATGCATCAATGGTGGTAGAACCAATCAAGCGGGATGCTTTGCGCTGGATTGTGCTGGCCTTCTTGAGCGTTGGTCATCCAGGCAAATGGGGACATCCGGTAAAATGGGGAGTAGTTCATCAAAGTCTTGGCTTATGCCTTGTAGATGGTGGAAAGGCTTTGGGGAGTCAAGAGGTGAATTACTCATCACAGAATTCCCAACCTCTGACCTGCTCTTAGGATACAGGCTGCAGAGTTCTGGGTGAGCCCAAGGGCTCGATTCATGTCCCACAGCGAGCGTGTTTAGCCACGTGTTTCGCAGTGCTCTCAGCGGCAGTGCGGAGAAACACATGGCTATTCAACACGACTCACATTGTAAAAGGGGCCATAATGGGAAACGAGCGGCCAAGGCCACACATAGCTCCGTTTTTGACACTAGGGAGCTCCGCTTGCTGGAATTCCCCGAGCAAGAAATTGGGACACCATTTTTAAATGGCATCCCGATCTCAGAACCCCCCCGAAGTAATCCATGATCTTCTCCCTCCCCCCAGCCCAAACACACCATGGGAGAGTTCCCGGCCCCAATCCAACACCCCCGGCCCGATCGTGCATGCGCAGAAAATGCCTTGGCAGTGCCAACCCAGCACCCTGGCAATGCTCATGCCAGCTGGCAATTCCATCTGGGCACCTTAGAAGTGCCAGGGTACCACCTTGCCCAAACGGCATGCAGCTGGTTGCCTCCAATCCCGCATGAAAACCCCATGAGTGTCGTTCCGTCTGGTCACCGTTTGTGGGGGCCAGTGCTGAATGGCATTTGCCCAAGGTGAAGGGAATGAATCTCAAAGCCTCAGGTACCTCGGGAATCTGCACGAGAGTGAGACTAACTGCCTTGCTCTAATGTGCAGATTTGCCAAAACATGATCCTGCCCACAATGGGCGGGATTTACATCACAACATCTCGCGAGATCGCATTGGTTCTCATGAGGCATAGAGAGCCTGGTAAATCCCGGGAGCGGGGTCTCCTGGCTTTTATCGGCCATGTGGTGCCGCGGCGAGCTAATTCTTCGCATCCCGAATTTACAGAGGATGCAAGGTGGGTGGGCTGACCATGGATTGGATTGGATTTGTTTATTGTCACGTGTACCGAGGTATAGTGAAAAGTATTTTTCTGCGAACAGCTCAACAGATCATTAAGTACATGGGAAGAAAAGAGAATAAAAAATACATAATAGGGCAACACAACATATACAATGTAACTACATAAGCACTAGCATCGGCTGAAGCATACAGGGTGTAGTGTTAATGAGGTCAGTCATAAGAGGGTCATTTAGGAGTCTGGTGACAGTGGGGAAGAAGCTGTTTTTGAGTCTGTTCGTGCGTGTTCTCAGACTTCTGTATCTCCTGCCTGATGGAAGAAGTTGGAAGAGTGAGTAAGCCGGGTGGGAGGGATCTTTGATTATGCTGCCCGCTTTCCCCAGGCAGCGGGAGGTGTAGATGGAGTCAATGGATGGGAGGCAAGTTTGTGTGATGGACTGGGCGGTGTTCACGACTCTCTGAAGTTTTTTGCAGTCCTGGGCCGAGCAGTTGCCATACCAGGCTGTGATGCAGCCCGATAGGATGCTTTCTGCGGTGCATCTGTCAAAGTTGGTAAGGGTTAATGTGGACCTGCCGAATTTCCTTAGTTTCCTGAGGAAGTATTGGCGCTGTTGTGCTTTCTTGGTGGTAGCGTCGACGTGGGTGGACCAGGACAGATTTTTGGAGATGTGCACCCCGCGGAATTTGAAACTGCTAACTATCTCCACCTCGGCCCCCTTGATGCTGACAGGGGTGTGTACAGTACTTTGCTTCCAGAAGTCAATGACCAGCTCTTTAGTTTTGCTGGCATTGAGGGAGAGCATTGGAACAGTGAAGACCAGTCGCAACAAAAGGATGGAGAGGTGTTTCAATAGCAGGTGAGCCAGAGTATAGGTGGAATCAGGCACTTTGGGAGAGAGTTCCAGGTTTTTAAAGGAATGATGATTCAGTTTCAAGTCAGGATGACGTGTGGCTTGGAAGGAAACCTGCAGGTTGTCTTGCTCCCACAGTGCACAGTCCCCAAAGTCTAACCACCATCCACAAGGCAGAAGTTAGGAGAGTGATGGAATACTTCATACTTTGCTGGACGACTGCAGCTCCAACACTGAATGCAATACACAAACTCAATTACACACAGAAAACAGCAGCCCCCTTCATCAGTGCCCCATTAGCCATCTTACACACTCACTGCCTCCATCACCGTTACACAGTGGTAGCATGAAGGTGCACTATGGCAACTCGCCACCATCTTCCAAAATCTGGTCCTGTACCTTCTAAAAAGGTAAAACAGGCACATGGGGTCGCCACTATTAACAACACACCTCCGAGTCACACAATATCTTGGCTTGGAATTACATGACTAATCCTTCATTGTCATTGATTCAAAAGCTAGGAACTGTTTTCCTAACAGCACGATGGGTGCTTATACTGAAGAGGCTGCAGTGGTTCAAGAAGGCAGTTCACCACGATCTTCTCAAGGGGAATTCAGCATTGGCACCAAACATTGACCTTATCAGAGATGTTCACAACTCATGAACAAATTAAAAATAAAGCAAGCGCCTTTAATGCAGTTGAAACTTACCACTCTAGCTAGATACGGCTGTGGAGGAATTTGAAAACAAAAGATAAGAATTTTTTAATTGACGTATTGTCGGCCTGAAAGCCAATGTTGGTTAGTAAGCAGAGGGATGCTGAGTGAATGGGACTTGGTGAGAATTAGGATACAGATTGCAGAATTTTGGTTGAGCTAAAGTTTACAGAGAATGCAAGGCAAGAGCTTGGCCAGAAGAGTTTTGAACTGTGGCAACTAGGGGATGGAGAGATCTTTTAACAGCAGGTGAGCTGAAGTACAGCCGGAATCAGGCAACGTTACGGAGATGGAAGTAATAGCTCGCATTTACATAGGTAGTAAATTGAAACATTCTGACCTTCACCATGTCCAGTTTTGCCAAAATGCCAATTTCTTCATAAATGCCATAATGCCTCATGTAGCATTGATCTGCCAAATTATTAATAGCCAATGCAAGGGCACCAAGTCCTTCACTCTATGAAGAAAAAGAATAAGGAATGAACCAACACACTGAAAATGGCATTAAATTACCAGCCTTTTACAGTAAAGTCACTTTAGCCCAGCATTACCGATCTCCTCCAACTTTTCTGATTACATGAGTATATTGGACAGACCCAATCTGATGATCGAAGCGCGCATGCCCTTTTGCAGTTTAGCATCTTGAAGAGCTTACAGTTTCAGTAGGATGCAAAATGGGTGGCAGCAGATCCGTTGCCATTACATATGCAGCTCGATTTTCCTTCATCGACTTCAATGGAAAGCAAAAGCGGGCAAAATTGTACAACAGCTAGTCCATTTGCTACAGCCCGTTTTTATGACTTCACCAAGGTTTCAGAATGCTATTGTGTGGTCAGCATCAAGTCTTCCAAAATATTTATATTTTTGAATATCCAAATAGAAAATCTTTTTTTGGTGATTCATAATGAATTATATTTTACCCTATCCAACTAACATCCCTGACAAAGTTAACCTCGCTGCCTATGGGTTGTATTCCTTCAGTTACGTTTATAGTGCAACTACTTCTGTGGCACAAACGTCTCCACAACCATACTGTTCGACAGGAGAAGGGTTTTTATTTCAAGTTTTTGCCCCATCAAGTTGGTTTGCCCAATGCTTACAAGCTCCCCAACCAGCAGAAAGCAAGGAACTGGGAAAACGCACTCAAATAGTTCATGCATCCAAATACATCAATGCTAATATTCAAATCTGCATCTCTAGCACGTCAGTCCAGTGGTATTTCAGGAGCCCAGACTTTATTACAATTAAAATCTCTACATGTAACAAGTTTCAGTCACTTCACACTCAAAACTTACCAAAATGATACAAATGCCATATTTTAGTTGGTGAATAAACAGGCATCTCGTTGGTTTGATCGTAAGTTAGCATCATTGGCCAGTACAGGGATCAAACCTGCGACCTGGGCATTATCACCACCATGCTCTAACCATATGAGCTAACCGGCCAGGTGTCAGTTAGTGAATAAAATTCCTTGTTGTGTTAAATACTTAATCCATCTTTGTCACCACCATTTCTTTGACTTTCTCCTTGATAACCTTGCCAGTTACCTGAACTGCTAATCAAATAGCCAATTATCTCAGCGTAAATTAATCAAATGCAGTTTGACTCAGTTAGCAATTACAAATGAAGTGAGAAAAATAAAACAAGCAACCCAACTGACAATAATACAAAAGTAAAATGTTGTGAAATCTGAAACAAAAACAGAAAGGCCTAGGAATACTCCTCTGCGGAGAGAGAAACAGAGTCAACATTTTGAGTGGCTATGACCCACAGCTCCAGGGTCCCAGGTATGATTCCGTGATCTCTAATAGTATTCTCACTTGGGTCACTGTCTGTGTGGAGTCTGCACCTTCTCCCCGTGTCTGCGTGGGTTTCCTCCGGGTGCTCCGGTTTCCTCCCACAGTCTAAAGATGTGCAGGTTAGGTGCGTTGGCCAAGTTAAATTGCCCTTAGTGTCCAAAAAAGGTTATACTGGGTTCCTGGGTTACCGGGATAGGGTGGAGGTGGGGGGCTTAAGTAGGGTGCTCTTTCCAAGGGCCGGTGCAGACTCAATGGGCCAATTGGCCTCCTTCTGCACTGTAAATTCTATGATTCTATGACCCAATTGACAATTGCTTTTTAAAGTAGTGAAGACGTGACAGAACCACTTCAAAATGTTTGCGAGGATTGGTCAGGTGCAATTTGTACCACAGCAAAAGGTTTAGGGAAACAAAAATTTAAACCGGAATGGAATGCTTACTCAGTTATTGATGCAGTTTTGGAAAACTCTGGAAACCTGTAACGGCACTGGGTACTGTGTTAAGAGGACTAAAGTGGGGGGGATGCTGCTGATGTGCCCAAGGGGCCCACAAAAGGAAATTTCTTCCACAACCCCATTCCAGCATCAGCCAACGCAGCTGAAACTGCCAGACTTCCACTTAGTGTGGGCCTACTCCTCTTGCCTTGGATAAAATACCATAGGGTGCGATTTAACTGGGGGAAAAAAAATCTATGTCCGGTTTTGGGCGGATTTAGATGGGTGTTTCTCAGCGGCTGCAGCGCCAAGAAGCACCCTGATATTCAACAGTACTTTACCGGTTCTTTTGGGCTCTGGGAATTTCTCCCCGCCAAGGCCGCACTTGAGTCATTTCCTGCTAGGCTCGCAAGAAAGGCTCCTCACAGATAGGGTTGCCATTTTGTCTTTCCCCCGATCTTTCCCCCACCCCCCCCTTTCAGCTCTCCCCCCCCTCCGCCCCAACCTTGGGGAGTCCCATGAGAACCCCCTCTCCACCTGGCAATCTCTAGCAGTACCATCCAGGCACCCTGATGTCCCGGGCTGCCACCCTGCCCTGTCCCCAACCACGAGGGTCTCCAATGGCTTGCGAGACCACCCCCTGGTTCCATTACGACTGGCCCACGTTTGTGGAAACCAGTACTAGATACGGACATTAAGTCCGGGCACTGGGATAAACCTGTGAACGCATATTTAAATGAGCCTAATGGTTCGTTTAAATATGCTGATCTGGATCACGCCCAGCGAGGAGGAGATCCAGATCACAACGTTGAGTGAGAATCCGTTAAATCCCTTGAGGCGTTTCAAGTGTTGTAAATCTCGCGAGAAACCAACAGCCTCATCCCGACACCAAGTCGGGCGCGACGAGGCCGTTAAACTGCACCCATAATCTTTTTGCCCACTTATTACTTCACAAAATGATGCCAATGCCGCATTTTAGTTGGTAAATAAAATTTCTTGTAGTACTAAATACTGAATCCATCTTTGTCACCACCATTTCTTTAACTTTCTCCTTGATGAACGTTCGAGTTACCTGCTGAATAAAATTGCCTCGGTGTAGGTTTATTTTAATTTCCAGCCGTTTATTCCTCTCCTTTGCTTCTTCGCATTCCATTCGACGTTCTGAAAGTCGACTATTAATCATCTATTTAAAAACAGAGATTTTTTACGTGACAGGAAATCACTACAGGAAATGGGAATTGGAATATTTCAATCTGACATTAATATGAAGGGGAAAATCTAGAGGAGGCTAATAAATTGATAAATGTTCTATTGGTAATGCTTGTGTCCTTGTCTATGCTTTTATTTAAGAGAACAAAGTTTGATACTCTGGCCACCACCCATACATGGAGAGATAAGCAATAACTTTGAGATCTTTTGATAAGATCACAAAAAGGTTGAAGAATGTGTGGTATGACATTGGGGGCACTGCGTACATGTGCAGATGAGTTACGTGTGAAGTAGCTAATAGGCTGGAAACCAGTTCACACAGGCCCTTTCAAGAGTTTGAAACTCCTTGTCATTATGCATTGAAGAGCAGGTCCCATGAATGCACAACTACTTGACAAATAGCATGGCCGGAAATGGTCAATGGAGCCAACAGAGTGAAACAACACCATTAAGTGATCTCAAGGCACTGACACATATTACATAGAGAAACTGACTTTAAAATAATTGGGATAGAATCAAACACCAGTTGAAATGAGCACAATTGAAGTGACAGGGTAAATTATTTGGATAAGAACAAGTCAGAGCCTGGTAGCAATTAAACCTGGTGAGGTGTACCCACAAGGTGGATACAGACAATTTGGAGAGCTGGAGACTATTTTAAGTCCATGCATGATGTTACTTTGAATGATATTTGAGTGAGATGATTTGCAAGTGGGGAGTGTCAGAGAGAGAGAAAGGGGTATCAATCCAATTATTCAGAGATCACATTCAAGTTAAAATTTAAATTCAATTAGCTACTGTAGTGGGATTTGAGCCCAGGGCATTACCTGGGCCTGTGGATTACCAGTCCAGCCAGTGACATTACCACTACGCCACCTTCTCTCCAATAGATCTCTTTGCCTGTGGTGCTTTTGTCCCTCATTGGAATGTAGATTCGAGAGGTCTAAAATATATTTTTTAAATGTTCATCCATAGTCATAACTTTTTAATCCAATTTCACAATCTACCTCAGCCAACTCGTGTCTCGTCCCCAAGTAATTTGCTTTATTTAAGTTCAACACTCTAGTTTTGACATGTCTCATTGCAAGTCATAACAAAATTTAATAAATGCAAATGCTGAAAATTGGAAATAAAACCCCCAAAATGCACAGCAGGTATCTAAAAGAGAAAAAGGGCCTTACTTCTGGTAGGACTCCAAATATTCGCTCCCCCCCAACCATACACCCCTTTCAGATACTAAATGATCTACTCAGCTTTTCCATCTCTAGTCAACAAAATTAATACCATGCGGCATCATTGGATTCATGAACACATTTTTGGTCTCCTTTTATCTCCAAGTGCAGCAGGATTTCCTGCAAATAGATTGATCAAATAGTTTTTGCAACCCATGCAGCATTGAATAAACCACTTACGAGTTTTGTAGTATCATATTCTTGATGCAGACTTTCCAAACTATGCTGGCACTCTTCCAACTCATCTGACAATCTGCTGAGATTATTTATCAAAGTCTCATTGGTGGCTCCAAGGGTTTCATGCTTTCGAATGATACTCATCACCATAGATTCTGCACTGTACTCCAAGTAGTCTGGAACATATAACAAGATCAAAGAAAGAACTGAGATTGTTCATAGTAACTTTTAAGAAGGAGCAAACTATTAATTTAACTATTATATGGCCATAAAAGAATGAAATTGCATCACCCGCTGTTTCTAATTACATGCAATGCCTTAAAGATGACAATCAAATTCTGGTAGATGTCCTTCATAGATATGTAATGTTTTTAATTTTCTTTTTTCAAAACATTTAGGTTGTTTCCCTGGGGGTTCTGTCAGTCTCCCACCAACCTTACAGGAGGACGCCAATAGAAATCATGTAGAAATTCAGGGCTACTGGAGCTTACTGCATATTACCATGAAATGGAGGTCTTAAAAAGAGAGTGTGGGCAGAATTTACCGAAAACCGGGTAGTAATTTGTACTGGAAGAATATCTCCTTGCCTTTCGTTCTCATTCAAGAAGTAAACATTGCATTTCAATGTATGTAATAATAAAAGTGATTCACCCTTTTAACTATTTAGCACAGTGGGCTAAATAGCTGGCTTGTAATGCAGAACAAGGCCAGCAGCGCGGGTTCAACTCCCTGTACCGGCCTCCCCGAACAGGCGCCGGAATGTGGCGACTAAGGGCTTTTCACAGTAACTTCATTGAAGCGTACTTGTGACAATAAGCAATTATTATTATTATAAACCCTGTGCTTACTTTCAGGTAAATTATCAATGACCTTCAGAATGTAATCTTCATACGTTTTGTATTTTGACACATTTCTCTGTAGTTTCTGTTGCCTGTGGATAGTTAGAAAATTGAATAAACTCTTAGTCAATTGAAAAATCCTGCTATAGAAAGTTTGCCAACAGAATAGTAAGTTAACAGTCCATTTCTGATCATTCAAATTCATCCCATAGTTTTAATTAAGCATGAACTGTATTCAAATGCCTCTATAATGTAAATAAGGAGATTAGAACAAGATGTCTGAGTGCAAGCCTGGAAAAACAAGGAATTATATTTTGCTCTTTGAATAGGTCAGCTAAAACGTGTTGAGGGGCAAAATGGAATGTGGTCTCCGAAAGTGGCACAAATAGAACATTTCTTTGATTGTGCCACTGCTATAAAAACAAGTTGTATTTCTATAGCACCTTTAATGTAATAAAGCATCCCAAAACACTTCAGGAGGAGCATTATAAAACAAAATAGCCCTCAGCCACATAACAAAATATTAGATCAGATGACCAAATGTTTGGACAGAGATAAAGAACTGTCTTAAAAAGAGGAAAAGTGACTTCCGGTTGCGGCTATGCCTAGGTAGGTCGCACGTTCGGCAGCTCCCGCCGGGAACGGACTTTTGGGCTCTCCAGAAGGGCCCCAACGGCAATTGTTCGACGGCTCCCAGTGTGGGAAGGTGACAGCAAGGTCCCCTCGACATTATATGGATTGGACCAGGAGTGGAGCGGTTAAAAGTGATCCTGGGGCAGCAAAAAGTGCGAGGGAGGAAAAGCAAGATGGCGGCGGGTGGAGACCAAGCAGCGTGGGCGCAGTGGTCGCAGGAGCAGAGGGAGTTTCTTAAACACTGCTTTGAGGAGCTGAAGACAGAAATGCTGGCACCAATGAAGGCGACGATGGAGAAGTTTGTGGAGACCCAGAAGGCCCAAGAGGCGGCAATCCGGGAGGTGCGGCAAAAAGCCTCGGAGAACGAGGATGAGATCTTGGGCCTGGCGGTGAAGGTGGAGATGCACGAGGCGCTGCACAAGAGGTGGACAGAAAAATTCGAGGACCTGGAGAATAGGTCGAGGAGGAAGAATCTTCGGATTCTGGGTCTCCCTGATGGAGTGGAGGGGCCCGATGCCGGGGCATATATGAGCACGATGCTCATTTCGCTGATGGGCGCGGGAGCTTTCCCGAGACCCCTGGAGCTGGATGGGGCTCATCGGGTCCTGGCAAGGAGACCCAAAGCCAACGAGCCGCCAAGGGCTGTAGTGGTGAGGTTCCACCACTTTATGGACAGAGAGTGTGTCCTGAGATGGACCAAAAAAGAGCGGAGCAGCAGGTAGGAGAACACGGAGATCCGAATTTACCAGGACTGGAGTGTGGAGGTGGCTAAGAAGAGGGCTGGTTTTAACCGGGCTAAGGCGGTGCTCCATCGGAAGGGGGTGAAGTTCGGGATGCTGCAGCCAGCGCGATTGTGGGTCACGCTCCAAGATCGGCACCACTATTTTGAAACGCCCGATGAGGCATGGAACTTTATACAGACTGAAAAGTTGGACTCAAATTGAGGGTTTGTCGTGGCGGTATGTTTACTGTGTTTATTGCGTTTGGGGACTGTTTTCTTGGTTTGAGTGCTGGGTGGGGATGGGCGAATGGATTTAATGTGGGGGCTGTGGGAGAGTGTGGGCGTCGGTGTTGGAGGGGCAGGGCCCCACGGAGGAAGAGGGGGAGTGGAGGCCCGGGGATGGGGAGTTGAGGTAAGGCCGCAAAAAGGAGCTGCGCCAGAGGGGGCGGGGCCATTTCAGGAAAGCGCTGGCTTTTTCCCGCGTTAGGGAAGGACGGGGGCCGGGGGGGATGGGCGGTGCTGAAGAGGAGCGCACACTGACTGCCAAGGGGTGGGGGGGGATTCTCACACTGGGGGGTCGATGGAATGGCGGGAGAGGCCGTGGTCAGCAGGAGTCAGCTGACTTACGGGAGTGTTATGGCGGGAGCAAAATGGCTAGATGTGGATCTAGCGGGGGGAGGGGGGGGGAACAGGGTTGCTGCTGCATTGGCCAAAGGGGAGCTGGAAGTAGGAGAGGTAGTCGGGGCGGGGGTCCGCCGCCTGGGGGACTGGAGGGTGCGGGAGGCGCGGGCACGTGGCTGGCCTAGAAAAGGAGATGGCAAGTTGGGGGGGGGGGGGCAGTAGCCCCCCAATTCGGCTGATAACTTGGAATGTGAGGGGCCTGAGCGTGCCGGTCAAGAGGGCTCGGGTGTTCGCGCACTTAAAGGGACTGAAAGCAGACGTAGTTATGCTCCAGGAGACACATTTGAAGGTGGCAGATCAGGTTAGGCTGAGAAAGGGATGGGTGGGGCAGGTCTTTCATTCAGGGCTGGATGCGAAGAACAGAGGGGTTACAATACTGGTGGGGAAGCGGGTGTCGTTTGAGGCACTGAATATGGTAGCGGATAATGGAGATCGATATGTGATGGTGAGTGGTAGGTTGCAGGGGGTGCGGGTGGTACTGGTGAATGTATATGCCCCGATTTTGGGATGATGCCGGATTTATGAAACGCATGCTGGGTTGGATTCCGGATCTGGAGGTAGGAAGCTTGATAATGGGGGGGCGGGGGGGGGGACCTCAACACGGTGCTGGACCCAGCACTGGACCGTTCTAGGTCCAGGACGGGTAAGAGGCCGGCTGCGGCCAAGGTGCTCAGGGGGTTTATGGACCAGTTGGGGGGAGTGGATCCATGGAGGTTTGTCAGGCCGCTGGCCAGGGAATTTTCCTTCTTTTCCCACGTCCATTGGGCTTACTCCCAGATAGATGTTTTCATTTTGAGTAGGGCACTAATCCTGAAAGTGGAGGGAACGGAATATTCGGCCATAGCCATCTCGGATCATGCCCCGCATTGGGTGGAGCTGGAGTTGGGGGAGGAGAGGGACCAGCGCCCGCTGTGGTGCCTTGATGTGGGACTATTGGCGGATGAGGGTGTGTGCGGGCGGGTGCGGGGGTGCATTGAAAGATATTTGGAGGCCAACGACAATGGGAAGGTGCAGGTGGGGGTAGTCTGGGAGGCGCTGAAGGCGGTGGTCAGGGGAGAGCTAATCTCCACTAGGGCCCACAGGGAGAAGAGAGAGGGCAGGGAGAGATTGGTGGGGGAGATTTTAAGGGTGGGCAGGAGGTATGCAGAGGCCCCCGAGGAGGGGCTACTCAGGGAGCGACGGAACCTCCAGACGGAGTTCGACCTGTTGACCACGGGGAAAACAGAGGCACAGTGGAGGAAAGCGCAGGGGGCGACGTACGAGTATGGGGAGAAGGCGAGTCGGATGCTGGCACATCAGCTTCATAAGAGGGAGGCAGCGAGGGAGATTGGTGGAGTTAAGGATAGAGGGGGGTAATACGGTGCGGAGTGCGGTGAGAATAAACGAGGTATTTAGGACTTCTATGGGGATCTGTACAGGTCTGAGCCCCCAGCGGGGGAGGAGGGGATGCAACGATTCCTAGATCAGCTGAGGTTCCCAAGGGTGGAGGTGGCTGGTTTGGGGGCGCCGATTGGGCTGGAGGAGCTGGTTAAAGGATTGGGGAGCATGCAGGCGGGGAAGGCCCCGGGGCCGGATGGCTTCCCGGTTGAATTCTACAGGAAATACGTGGACCTGCTGGGCCCGTTGCTAGTGAGGACTTTCAATAAGGCGAGGGAGGGGGGACCTTGCCCCCGACAATGTCTAGGGCGCTGATTTCTTTGATCCTGAAGCGGGACAAGGATCCACTGCAATGTGGGTCATATAGACCGATCTCACTCCTCAATGTTGATGCTACGTTGCTGGCGAAGGTGCTGGCTACGAGAATTGAGGACTGTGTCCCAGGGGTGATTCATGAGGACCAGACGGGATTTGTGAAGGGTAGGCAATTAAATACAAATGTGCGGAGGCTCCTCAATATGATTATGATGCCCCTGGTGGAGGGGGAAGCGGAGGTTGTGGCAGCTATGGACGCGGAGAAGGCCTTTGACCGGGTGGAGTGGGAGTATCTTTGGGAAGTGTTGCGGAGATTTGGGTTCGGGGAGGGGTTCATCAGTTGGGTCAGGCTGCTATATAGAGTCCCGGTGGTGAGTGTGGGTACGAATCGGCGGAGGTCGGAGTACTTTCGGCTGTACCGGGGGACGAGGCAGGGATGCCCCCTATCCCCCTTGTTGTCGCACTGGCAATTGAGCCTCTGGCCATGGCACTGAGGGAGTCCAGGAAATGAAAGGGACTGGTCCGTGGTTGGGGGGCGGACGGGGGGGGGGGGGGGGGGGGGGGGCGGACACCGGGTGTCGTTGTATGCTGACGACCTGTTGCTGTCTGTGGCAGACCCAGTGGAGGGGATGGCAGAGGTCATGCGGATCCTAAGGGAGTTTGGGGACTTTTCGGGGTATAAACTCAACGTAGGGAAGAGTGAGCTCTTTGTGGTGCATTCAGGAGACCAGGGAAGGGTGATAGACGAGCTACCGCTGAAGAGAGCGGAAAGGAGCTTTCAGTATCTAGGGATCCAAGTAGCTAGGAGTTGGGGGGCCCTGCACAGCCTCAATTTGACGCGGTTGGTGGAGCAGATGGAGGAGGATTTTAAAAGATGGGATGTGCTGCCACTCTCGCTAGCGGGTAGGGTGCAGTCGGTCAAAATGACGGTCCTCCTGAGGTTTCTCTTTGTGTTCCAGTGCCTTCCCATTATGATCCCCAAGGTCTTTTTCAAATGGGTAAGCAGGAGCATCATGGGTTTTGTGTGGGCGAATAATACCCCGAGGGTGAAGAGAGTGCTTCTGGAGCGTAGCAGGGACAGGGGGGGGCTGGCGCTGCCGAATTTGTGCGGCTATTATTGGGCAGCCAATGTGGCGATGATCCGTAAGTGGGTAATGGAGGGAGAGGGGGCGGCGTGGAAGAGGCTAGAGATGGCGTCCTTTGTGGGCACGAGCCTGCGGGCGCTGGTGATGGCACCACTGCCGCTCTCGCCGACAAGGTACACCACGAGTCCGGTGGTGGCGGCGACGCTGAAGATCTGGGAGCAGTGGAGGCGACACAGGGGCGAGGTTAGAGCATCAGTTTGGTCCCCGATTCGGGAGAATCATCGGTTCGTCCCAGGAAGGATGGATGGGGGGTTTCGGAGCTGGCATCGGGCAGGGATTAGAAGAATGGGGGACCTGTTCATCAATGGGGCGTTTGCGAGCCTAGGGGCACTGGAGGAGAAGTTTGGGCTACCCCCGGGAAACGCTTTTACCCCCGGGAAATGCAAGTGAGGGCGTTTGTGAGGCGGCAGGTGAGGGAATTCCCGCTGCTTCCGGCACGTGGGATTCAGGACAGGGTGATTTTGGGTGTATGGGTTGGAGAAGACAAGGTTTCAGCGATTTACCAGGAGTTGCAGGAAGAGGAGGAGGCCTCGGTGGAGGAGTTAAAGGGCAAGTGGGAGGAGGAGCTGGGGGAGGAGATAGATGAGGGTCTGTGGCCTGATGCCCTGAGTTGGGTTAATTCTTCCTCCTCTTGCGCCAGGCTCAGCCTAATACAGTTCAAAGTTACTCACAGAGCGCATATGACAGGGGCGAGGTTGTGTAGGTTCTTTGGGGTGGAGGCCAGATGTGGGAGGTGCTCGGGAAGCCCAGCAAATCACGTCCATATGTTCTGGTCGTGCCCGGCACTGGATGGGTTTTGGAGGGGTTTTGCGAGGACTATGTCCAAGGTGGTGAAAGCCCAGGTCAAGCCGAGCTGGGGGTTGGCATTATTTGGGGTAACGGACGAGCCGGGAGTGCAGGAAGCGAAAGAGGCCGGTACTCTGGCCTTTGCGTTGCTGGTAGCCCGGCGGAGGATTTTGCTTTATGGAAAGATGCGAAGCCCCCCAGTGTGGAAGCCTGGATAAATGACATGGCAGGGTTCATCAAGCTGGAGAGGATAAAGTTTGCCTTGCGAGGGTCTGTGCAGGAGTTCCTCAGGCGGTGGCAACCGTTCTTAGACTATCTCGTAGGGCGTTAGAAGAACATAAGAACATAAGAATTAGGAGCAGGAGTAGGCCATCTGGCCCCTCGAGCATGCTCCACCATTCAATGAGATCATGGCTGATCTTTTGTGGACTCAGCTCCACTTTCCGGCCAGAACACCATAACCCTTAATCCCTTTATTCTTCAAAAAACTATCTATCTTTATCTTAAAAACATTTAATGAAGGAGCTTCTACTGCTTCACTGGGCAAGGAAGTCCATAGATTCACAACCCTTTGGGTGAAGAAGTTCCTCCTAAACTCAGTCCTAAATCTACTTCCCCTTATTTTGAGGCTATGCCCCCTAGTTCTACTTTCACACGCCAGTGGAAACAACCTGCCCGCATCTATCCTATCTATTCCCTTCATAATCTTATATGTTTCTATAAGATCCCCCCTCATCCTTCTAAATTCCAACGAGTACAGTCCCAGTCTACTCAACCTCTCCTCATAATCCAACCCCTTCAGCTCTGGGATTAACCTAGTGAATCTCCTCTGCACACCCTCCAGTGCCAGTACGTCCTTTCTCAAGTAAGGAGACCAAAACTGAACACAATACTCCAGGTGTGGCCTCACTAACACCTTATACAATTGCAGCATAACCTCCCTAGTCTTAAACTCCATCGCTCTAGCAATGAAGGACAAAATTCCATTTGCCTTCTTAACCACCTGTTGCACCTGTAAACCAACTTTTTGCAACTCATGCACTAGCACACCCAGGTCTCTCTGCACAGCAGCATGTTTTAATATTTTATCATTTAAATAATAATCCCTTTTGCTGTTATTCCTACCAAAATGGATAACCTCACATTTGTCAACATTGTATTCCATCTGCCAGACCCTAGCCCATTCACTTAGCCCATCCAAATCCCTCTGCAGCCTTCCGGTCTCCTCTGTACTTTTTGCTTTACCACTCATCTTAGTGTCGTCTGCAAACTTGGACACATTGCCCTTGGTCCCCAACTCCAAATCATCTATGTAAATTGTGAACAGTTGTGGGCCCAACACTGATCCCTGAGGGACACCACTAGCTACTGATTGGGTTTCTTTTGGGGTTGGGGTGTGTTTGGGTGGGTGGGGGGGGGTTTCCCTATTGGTGTTTTTAAATGTCATATGGGGGGTTATTGTATATGGGGGAAATCCAATGTATAATTTTTGATTGTTGGGTTCTTGTCTCTTTCTTTTTGTTGGGGGGGGGGGGAGGGGGTTTGTTGAAAATCTGTTGAAAAATTTGAATAAATATATATTTTTTTAAAAAGAGGTAAAGCAAGATAGAGGGGTGAAAATTCCAGTGCTCGATGTCCAGGCAACTGAATACATTTCCATCAATGCAGAGTGATTAAAATTGAGGATGTTGAAGACTCCAGAATTAGAGGAGTGCAGTTATCCTCAGAGGGCAGTAGGGCAGCAGAGAGGGAGGGATGAAGCCATGTGAGGATTGGAGAATTTTGAAATCAAGATGATGCTTGGCCAGAAGCCAATGTAGGTTAGTGAGCACAGGGATGATAGGGGAAAAAGACACAGTGGAGTTAAGACAGGGACAGCAGAGCTTTCGATGGCTTCAAGTTTTCGGAGGGTAACATTTGGGGGCCCAGTCTGGAGTGCGTCGGAACAGTCAAGTCTGAAGGTCGCCAGCGGTCCCTCAAAGCGGGCGAGCAGACTGGTCTGGTTTCAGCACCGGGACCACTGGCGCTGTCCACTCTGCAAACTGGACCGGCCGTACGATGCCCATGTTCTCCAGCCGGCCCAGTTTGTCATCCAAGTGTATGGGACTGGACAGGTCCTAAAATATTTGAGCTGGGTCTCTGGGTCAACACAGATTTTAGCTGTAGCCTCCTTTATCTTTCCTAGGCCGTCCTGGAAAACCTCTGGATACTTTGGGGACTTCGTACAAACCACCAGCACCCACCCGGGAGATATGTTGCAAGTCCAGGTGAAGTCTTTGCAACCAGTGGTTCGGTCCAGGCCCCTGCACTACTACTAGTTGTAGCCGGATCGACTGATGTCCATGGGTAACCTGGATCACCATGGTCAAAATGATAGTCAATTGTTCTCTAGTGTTGACTTCCGGTGGCGGCTATGAGGGAGTAGGTCGCATATTTGGTGGCTCCTGTTTCAGTCGGACTTTTGGACCTTTTTGCGCTTTTGAGCGCGGAACTGGAAAGCAATAGTACTCAGGCACAGGACCCATACAGAATTGTATGGACCTAAGAAGCCGGAGGGACCGTAAACAGCAGAAGAAGTGGTTGAGTAAGGGCACAGTGGAGGCTGTGAGAGAGACCAGCATGGCTGGTGTTCAGAGCAAGGCGTCGACAGCCCACAATGGAGCAGCTGCTGCAGACTATGCAGGAGGGCTTTTTGGCTTTGAAGCGTGACAACTTGGAGCCGCTACAGAAGTCGATTGACCAGATGGATGATCAGGCTGAGAAGCTCCAGCAGTTGGAGAAGTCAGTGGAGGAGCAGGCTGACTTTCAAACGGTGGCGGATGTGGAGATTCGGAGGTTGAGGGACCAGCAAAAGGTGCTTCTGGAATGGCTGGAGGACCTGGACAACAGATCTCGTCGGCAGAACGTGAGAATTGTGGGCCTCCCGGAGAGGGCAGAGGGGCTAGCCTCTGCCGCGTTTGTGGAGGGTATGTTTCAGAAGTTGCTGGGGAACGAGGTGTTCCCGCGCCCGCCGGTGGTGGACAGGGCACACAGAGTGCAGGTGAGGCAGCCGCGACGAGGGGGTCCCCCACGAGCGATGGTGGTACGCTTTCACAGGTACCTGGACAAGGAACGGGTGCTGCAATGGGCAAAGAGCACACGAAGCTGTATTTGGGACAATACCACCCTATGCGTGTACCAGGATTTGAGCGCTGAAGTGGCCAGGAGGAGGGGAGGCTACAGGCAGGTGAAAGATACTGTACAAAAACAAGGTGAGATTCGGGATGCTTTTTCCGGCGTGACTGTGGGTTACGTATGAGGGTCAGCACCACTATTTCGTGGAACCCGAAGAGGCGATGGACTTCGTTAAGAAGCAAGGGCTGGCCCTGAGCGGAAGACGTTTGGACTCATGTCAGCACGTTTAAGTATATGTGGTGTCTCTCCCGTTTTGAAAATTGCCTCATGTTTGGGTCCGTTTTTGTCGTTCTTTCTTTCGACCTTTTTAGGGTGTTTGAAGGTGGCAGAGATGTGGTTTTTTTGCAAGCTTTTTGTGTGGTTTACCTGAATGTTTCCTTTTTGGACTCTTTGACTAGTTGGAGTTTGGCTGGGGGGAAAATAATAAAGAAAACAGTTAAAAGGGTTGGGTTAAGATGGATGCTTCAGGGGAACTTTGTGCAATCTTTTTCTGGCGCCGAGGCTGGGAGCCCCAGGCTAGCCGAGTGGGGCTAGTCAACGGTAGCCGAGGTGGGGGGGGTGTGCATATAGTTAGATTAGAGCAGGGGTTAGGTGATAGGATGGTGTTGCTAGGGGGACTGGGGCAAAGAGTCATTCTGCTGACGGGCATGGAAACTGGGCATGGGAACAGTGAGGAGGACATGGGTGGAGCCAGTCAGGAGGCGGGCCAGATGAAGCGCAACACATGGCTGGGGGGCTGGCCAAGGAAAGGGGATGGCTGATTGGCAAGGGGGGGGGGTGCCCTACAACCAGGCTGATCACCTGGAATGTTAGAGGGTTAAACGGGCCAGTGTAGAGGGCGCGTGTATTTGCGCATCTGCGGGGTCTGAAGGCGGACATCGTCATGCTGCAGGAGATGCACATGAAAGTGGCAGATCAGGTTCGGTTAAGGAAGAGCTGGGTCAGTCAGGTCTTTCATTCGGGGCTTGATTCTAAGAGGAGGGGGGCTGCGATCCTGGTTAATAAAAGGGTACAATTTGTGGCAGAGGGCACAGTCGTGGATAGGGGTGGCAGGTTCATTATATGAGGGGTAAGCTCGAAGGGGTGAGAGTAGTCCTGGTCAGTGTGTATGCCTCTAATTGGGATGATGTGGATTTTATTAGGAGGATGCTGGGGAAGATCCCCGACTTGGACTTGCGTAAGCTGATCATAGGCGGGGACTTTAATACAGTCCTGGACCCGAGCCTGGACTGGTCATGTTCAAGAACGGGCAGGTTGCCAGCGATGGCAAAGGAACTGAGAGGGTTCATGGAGCAAACGGGGGGAGCAGATCCGTGGAGGTTTAGCCGGCCGACGGTGAGGGAGTTCTCGTACTACTCCCAAGTCCACAAGCTGTATTCCCGAATCGACTACTTTGTTGTGAGTAGGGACCTGCTGGCCGGAATGGCGGGGGCAGAATATTCGGCAATTGCCATATCGAACCATGCTCCGCACTGGGTAGACCTACAGTTTTGTAAGGACTGCTTTCAGCGCCCACCATGGAGGCTGGAAGTTGGATTACTCGCGGACGAGGCGGTGTGCGAGAGGCTGAGGAAATGCATGCAGAATTACCTGCAGGTGAACGATACTGGAGAAGTCTCGACAGCGGTGCTCTGGGAGGCATGGAAGGCAGTGGTGAGAGGTGAGCTGATTTCAATCCGGGCGTACAGGGATAGGACAGACAGGGCAGAGACGGACCGACTGATTAAGGAAATTCTACGGACGGACAGGAGTTATGCAGAATCCCGAGGCCAGAGTTACTCAGGAAACGACAGAGGCTGTAGACCGAATTTGGGGTGCTGACTACAGGCAAGGCTGTAGAGCAGCTTAGAAAGGTAAAAGGTGCGATTTATGAGCATGGGGAGAAGGCCAGTAGAATGCTTGCGCAACAACTAAGGAAGAGGGAAGCGGCTAGGGAGGGTAGTGGATGGGGAGGGTAATCTAGTGGGTGACCCGGCAGGGCTGAACAAGGTCTTTAGGGACTTTTATAGGAAGCTGTACACTTCGGAACCCCCCAGGGGACCGGGGGGGATGAGGCGATTCCTGGACAGACTAACCTTCCCAAGAGTGGGGAGGGGGTTGGTGGACGGACTGGGGACCCTGGTCAGGATCGAAGAGGTATTGGGGGACCTGAAAGTCATGCAGTCGGGTAAAGCCCCAGGGCCAGACGGGTATCCGGTGGAGCTTTACAAAAAATTTGCCGGGATAGTGGGGCCTGTGCTGGTCAGGGTCTTTAACGAGGCAAGAAACAGAGGGAGTTAACCCCCGATGATATCGCAGGCCACCATCTCGCTTATTCTGTAACGGGATAAGGACCCGGAGGCTTGTGGGTCATACAGGCCGATCTCTTGGATCAACATAGACGCCAAGTTACTGGCCACAATCTTGGCGACTAGAACTGAGGACTGTGTACCGGATGTAATTGGGGAGGACCAAACCGGGTTTGTAAAGGGGAGGCAGCTGGTGGCCAACCTAAGAAGACTGCTTAACGTGATTATGATGCCCCCGGAGAATAGTGAGGTAGAGATAGTGGTCGCCATGGATGCTGAAAAGGCTTTTGACCGGGTCGAGTGGAATTATCTGTGGGAGGTACTAGGACGGTTCGGGTTCGGGGCGGGGTTCATCGACTGGGTTAGGCTATTATATCAGGCCCGGAGGCGAGTGTAAGGATGAACAGGACGACATCGGACTACCTTAGACTGCACCGTGGGACAAGACACGGCTGCCCCCTCTCCCCACTGCTGTTTGCGCTGGCCATAGAGCCACTGGCAATTGCACTGAGAGCTTCTAGGGGCTGGAAAGGGCTGGTCCGGGGGGGGGGGGGGCGGCGGGAGTGGAACATAGAGTCTCGTTATACGCGGATGATCTGCTGTTATATGTATCGGACCAAATGGTGGGGATGGACGGTATCATGGTGACAAAACATAAATTTCTTTACCCGTCAGTCTGGCCTCAATAAAAGTCGCGATGGATTTGCAGGTACAGCATTAGTTATTTTATTTGACTTGCAAGCCTGACTCAGTTCACAGCGGTACAAAACACATCTTGCTTTCTGTACCTCCGGAATCAAGTGAGTCTGTAGGACAAATGAATCTCTACTGATACACACAAATGGCATCAAGTTTCACATACACGATTCCCATAGGTCATCCTATACCCCTCCTGACCTGGCCATACATCTTAATTGGCTCACTTCCAATCCCTTCCTCTGGCCCCCTATTACCCAGCATCCTTTTCCCCTCCGTAGCTGGACACACCTCCTCCTTGCTTTGCCATGCGTTCTGAAATCCTTTGTCTGTGAACTCAGCAAAATGAGACTGGCCTATCTCTACATTACAGTAACCAATATCTCTAAAACAATTATTTTATATCACATTCGTCAATGGCAACCCTGAGGGAATTTGGCCAGTTCTCCGGATACAAACTGAACATGGCTAAGAGCGAGTTGTTTGTAATTCAGGCAAGGGGGCAGGAGAGTAGGCTGAAGGAGTTGCCGTTCAGGCTAGTGGGGCAGAGTTTCCGATATTTGGGGATTCAGGTGGCACAGGACTGGGGCAAGTTGCATAAACTCAACCTGTCCCGACTGGTGGAACGAGTGAGGGAGTCCGGAAGTGGGATGCGCTCCCGCTGTCATTGGCGGGAGGGTGCAGACTGTTAAGATGACAATTCTCCCGCGGTTCTGGTTTGTTTTTCAGTGTCTCCCCATCTTTATCCCGCGGTCCTTCTTTAAGAGGCTGAATAAAATTATTCTGGGATTTGTATGGGCAGGGAAGTCCCCGCGGGTGAAGAGGGTGATGCTTGAAAGGAACAGAGGAGAAGGGGGGCTGGCGTTGCTGAACTTCAGCAACTATTACTCGGCGGCCAACATAGCAATGATAAAGAAATGGATGGTGGGTGCGGGGTCGGTTTGGGAGCGGATGGAGGCTGCATCGTGCAGGGGCACTAGCTTAGCAGCCCTGGTCACGGCGCCTCTGCCGCTTCCGTCGGCACGGTGCTCCACCAGCCCGATAGTGGTGGCCGCTCTTCAGATCTGGGGCCAGTGGAGGAGGCATGTAGCATCGGTGTGGACCCCAATCTGCGGCAACCACCGATTTGCCCCGGGGAACATGAACCTCGACTGTGGAGGAGGATGGGGATTGTGAGAATGGGGGATCTGTACCTGGAAGGGAGCTTTCCGAGCATGAGGGCGCTGGAGGAGAAGATTGGGCTGGTGAGGGGGAACGAATTTAGATACTTACAGGTGCGGGATTTTGTACGCAGACTGGTGCCGTCCTTCCCACGTCTCCCGCCGAAGGGGAGGCAGGACAGGGTAGTTTCTAGGGGAGAGGTGGGAGAGGGTAGAGTCTCAGACGTCTACAAGGCACTAATGGGAGCTGAGGATACGCAGACCAAGGACCTGAAGTTTAAGTGGGAAGAGGAGCTCGGGGGGGGGGGGGGGGGGGGGGGCCTAGGGGGCCTAAACTCGGGGTATTTGCAGGGATTCGCCGATGTCATGTCCCGGGTATTGAAAACTGGGGTGGTAATGAGCCCTGAGGTGGCAATCTTTGGGGTTTCGGAGGACCAGGGAGTCCAGGAAGAGAGAGAGGCCGACGTTCTGGCCTTTGCTTCCTTGGTAGCCCGGCGACGAATACTGTTAGCATGGAGGGACTCAAAGCCCCCGAGGGCTGAGGTATGGCTATCGGACATGGCGCGCTTTCTTGACCTAGAGAAAGTCAAGTTCGCCTTGAGAGGTTCGCTACTAGTGTTCGCCCGAAGGTGGCAGCCATTTATTGACTTCTTCGCAGAGGAGTAAGCGTCAGCAAGGGGGGGCTAGGGTAGAGTAGAGTAGGGGGATTCTAGAGTAGAGTAGGGGCAGGTCCTTGCGTGAACAGAGCCGTGGTTTGCACTATGTTTAATTTGTGTCTTGACTTCTTTTTTTTGTACTGTACAATGTCACTTTTTCTATATGCCTAAAATACTTCAATAAAATTGTTTGTTAAAAAAAAAATTGTTCTCTGGTGTTTCTTGCCATCTGGGCCTTGGTATTCTTTAAATCCAGGCACTGGATCTCCAAACGGAGCTAATGGAACACCGGTTGTCCAATAATTGATTTTCAGGTCAAAAGGATGACAGTTAATTTGGGAGGTTTATTCTTATTGGGGCTACCATGGGGGCCCTGATGCTGTTTAACTGCATGAAGTCATCGTCCTTGGGCAGGGCAATGTGCAAAGCCTTGGCTCGAGGTACTTATGTCAGCTGGCCAGGGTGATGTGTTCGCTGTAGATTCTGATTGCCTTGACCACACACAAGTCCTATTCTTTTCACGGGGGGGGGGGGACACTTGTCAGAATGGGGGCCGGCCACTGCTGTTGCAAGTCATGGTCCATGGAACTCGAGAGTTCCTCAATCTCCTTTTCCGCGTTCTCACGGGAGAGCAAAAGATCTATGGCCCTTTTTAGATCCAAGGCCTGTTCCGCTAACACCATCTTTGGGCTCACCATTTATGCCACACTCCAAACAATCTCTCAACATCTCAGGGAGGGATGGGCCGAAGTCACAATGCTCGGCTAACTTGCGAAGGGACATCAAAAGCTCTGTAACCAATTCCCCAGATGTTTGCCCGACCGCATTAGAGCAGTATCTCTGCATTGTAACCAATGGCTTATGGTGGTAATGATGCTCAACAAGTTCGCTAAAGGTTCTCAAATCCGGAGCTTCAGGTAGATGGTGCTCTTGATTGCGTTGAACGTCAGGACCCCACAGGCATCCATTCAGTATACTGGGCCCAGTCTTCTACGCCTGCATCAAAAGTCTCTAGCCTTTGGAAAAGCAGCACTTTTATAGTCTTTCCAACCTCGTTCTTGTGCTGTGGAATTCTGTTGCGATCAGGATGGCCAGGATTGCAGCCGTTGTTTTCCTCGTCACCAGTATAAAGGCTCAGGAGGCCCGAGAAGGTAAAGCCAAAAGAAGTTTAATGGAACAAAATTAAAGGCCACAATGAAGGCTTACAGTCCCAAGCACCCAATTGGGCGTACTGCTCTCACTGGTCCCTGTCCGGGCTGGCTTTCACGAGGCGATTTTGAAGAGCCCCAGCTGATGAGCCTCCACCACTAGTGGAATACGAGCTCCCCCGGTAGTCCCCCAGGGAGATCAACTGGGGTGGCCCTGTGGGTCTCTCAGCAAAAATATATCCCAGTAAGGAGGAAAGATTCAGAGAGGAAATAAACGATGAGGGCAAACTAGCGAGGAATATAAAAACTGACAATAAGAGCATCTTTAAATATTAAAAAGGAAGAGAGAGGTCAAAGTCATCATAGCCACTTAGAAAATGAATCTGGGGAACAAGAAAATTACAGAAGAGTTGAACAGCTATTTTGCATCAGTATTGACGGTGGAAGATACCACGAACATCCCAATAATAATAAAGAATATGGGGGAGGAATTAAATACCATCACCAGAGAAGTAATATTAGACAAACTAATAGGGCTCAAGGTAGATAAATCCCCTGGCTCTGATGGGTTGCACCCTAGGATCCTAAAAGAAGCAGCTACTGAGATAGTGGATGCATTGCCTGTAATTAAGCAGAGTCAGCATGGATTCCTGGGGAACAGTGTCTGACTAAAAGAATATTTCCAAGGAAGTCTCATGCAGATAGGATAGAGAGGAACCAGTATATGTGTTGTACTTGGACTTTCAGACAAGGGGCGGGATTCTCCGATATCGACGCGAAGTCCGCCGACTGGCGCCCAAAACAGCGCAAATCCCACCTGCATCGCGCCGCCCCAAACGTCGCAAAGTCTCCGGCCCGGAATGGGCTAGCAGTGACGTGACGCTATCCGCGCTGGCTCACGTGGTTCACGCCGTGTGGCGTCATGCACGCCGCACGGCGTGACGGCTCAGAAGACGCGCTGCTCCCCCCACCAGACCAGAAGACCCGACCGGATGGCCGCCCGCCGCTCAGTCCCGAGGTTCCAGTCCTGCGACATTGAGGCGCTCCTGGACGCAGTGGAGCAGAGGAGGGAGGCCCTGTATCCCGGGCACGGCCGCAGAGTCGCCCCACGCCACAGCCGACGTCTGTGGAGGGAGGTGGCAGAGGCCGTCAGCGCTGTGGCCCTGACACCACGGACAGGCACCCAGTGCCACAAGAAGGTGAACGACCTCGTCAGAGCAGGCAGGGTGAGCCCCCCTGCCCGATATCCATATCCCCCATATCCCTCCTCCTCCATATCCCCCCTCCCCCATATCACCTGATCACTGCCTGCGTGTCTAACCATGCATGCTTCATTGTGTATCGCAGGAGCAAACATCGAGGCACCCATCCCCGCAGATGCAGACCGCCCGCATGATGCCCCTCGGAGACCACGGGAGACGGAGAGACCCGGACCCTCTGGCATGCGACGCCCGCACGATGCCCCTCGGAGACCACGGGAGACGGAGAGACCCGGACCCTCTGGCATGCGACGCCCGCACGATGCCCCTCGGAGACCACGGGAGACGGAGAGACCCAGACCCTCTGGCATGCGACGCCCGCACGATGCCCCTCGGAGACCACGGGAGACGGAGAGACCCAGACCCTCTGGCATGCGACGCCCGCACGATGCCCCGCGGAGACCATGGGAGACGGAGAGACCTGGAGCAACAGGGAGACTGCGCCCCCATCTCATGCGGGTGCAGCGACGCAGGCATGTGCCACCCAGCGACGAGAGGGGCAGCCACAGGCCCTCGTCACAGCCGAGCCACGAAACCACTACCCAGGACACCACTACCCAGGACACCCCTACCCAGGACAACACTACCCAGAAAACTGAAATACAGGACAGTGACACAGATTGGATGGGTGCAAAGTGCCATGTACTCAGAGTCGGACGATGCACACGACACAACGCCACTGCTGTCACTAACACCCTCCACCATCACAGAGACGCTCACGTCGGTTGGGCACTTTAGTGATGAGGCGTCTGGTACACTCACTGGTGCGCACAACACAGCTGTCCCAGTACAGCAGGTGGAGGTAGGAGCAGCAGAGAGTCGGGCGGTCGGAGGGCCCAAGCGAACATCTGCCGCCCAAATGGGTCCCGGGTTCCTGGAGTTACCATACCCACACATAGGTCCGATGCAACCATCGAACCTGGGACAAGTAAAGAGGGGGACGGCCAGCTTGCGACGGCTGAAGGCGCAGGTGGAGGAGTCCGCCCGCGTCCAGGAGCTGGCAGTGGTGCCGGTCATGCATGCCACCCAGGCCGACACCGCACGGGTGGCGTCCGCGGTGGAGGCAATGGGTGCGACGGTGTCAGACATGGGGAGCGGTTTGCGAGGCCTGGGGCTTTCCGTGCAGGCGGCGTCTGTGGCCCAGGACATGGCTGCCCTCTCATAGGAGGCCATGAGCCAGCACCAGCGGCAGATGGCAGAGGGGCTCTACTCTGTGGCACAGTCTCTGAAGGCCACGGCCCAGTCTCAGCAGGCCATGGCCCAGTCTCAGCAGGCCATCGCTGAGGGCATCGGCACCATTGCCCATGTGCGAGCCGGCGTCGCACAGTCACAGACAGGGTTTGCCAACCCCGAGCTCCATGGCTGCAAACCTGCAGACCCCTGTCGATACCAGCACTGGCCTCCAGGACTGGCAGCGCCAGATGTCGGGGGACGTCGGATGGCCAGTCCGTTCGCATCCCCCACCCACGTAGAGGCCTGGGGGCCATCGGGCACCCTGAGGGAGGAGGAGGTGCTGGGGCCCGTTCCGGGTCCCATTGTAGGGGAGGTCCCGGAACACCTCAACTCCTCGGGTCCCCCCCCCTTCCGTCCGAGGCGCATCGGGTGGGCAACGGGAAGGACAGGCTGGCAGCTCGCCATCCCAGTCGCCCGGGCCGCAGCCTGGCCGATCTAGGCCAGGACGCCCCAGGAAATGGCTGCCAAAGGGATCCCGTGTCAGAGGGCAGGAATCGCAGGAGTCCACCTCCACTTCTGCTGTACCATCTGGGGAACCACGTAGACGTAGTCAAAGGGCCCGTAAGGCAAAACAATTAGACACTGAGTAAGTTGGCACGGGTGCAGGGCACAGATGAGTTTTAGGGGCTAGGGCACGTGCATGAACTCGTTTGGTTATTAAAGTCAATGTTACACCTGCAGAAGCTGCCTTTGTGCTCTGTCCAAAGCGTGCGGGGGTGTCATGTACGTTGAGCGCAAGTGTGTGTGTGAGGGGTGGTCTTACCTCAGCCCCAGGTGAGTCTGCCCCCTTGCCCCTGGGCCGCCATCAACATCCCCCCGGGCAGAGGACAGGACCGTGCGCTGCAGTGTCACAGCCGCATGCAGGGATGGTCCGGGTGGATGGTGGTACTGTGGCCATGGGTCAGACATCGTCCAATGATGTGGAGCCAGGAGCTCATCGCAGAGCGGGTTGTCATCATCCTCCATGGCCTGTAATAGACACGCGTCCACCGGCAACTGTGTGAGCCCGGCCGTTGTGCCGCAGGTGGATCGGCAATGGGGGGGTGGTGTGCATGCGGGTGGGGTGGGTGGGGTTGGGGAGGGGGGTGAGGGTGCTGGGTGGGTGGATGGGTGGAGGGTGTGGGTGGTCGGGTGTTGCCATGGTGTGCGGTCTGTGGCCATACTACCCGATTCCCACGCCCATCTAGTCAGTGAAGCGGGCATCTATCAGCCTGTCCCGTGCCCGCTGGCCCAGCCGGTAACGGTGGACAGCCACCTGCCCATGTCTAGCCCGTCTGCCCTGACCATTGCCCCCATCCCCCTCATCTGGGGAGGACTGCGCCTCTTCCTGCTGCTCCTCCACTCCGCCGTCCTCTGCCTGCGGCACATCGCCCCTCTGCTGGGCTATATTGTGCATGATGCAGCACACTGCAATGATGCGGCCGACCCTATCTGACCGATACTGGAGGGCACCCCCAGAGAGGTCCAGGCACCTGAAACGCATCTTCAGCATGCCAAAGCACCTCTCTATCACTCCCCTTGTCGCTACATGGGCATTATTGGAGCGGTTCTTCGCCTCAATGCGTGGCCTCCGTATAGGCGTCATCAGCCACGATCGCAATGGGTAGCCCCTGTCGCCCAGCAACCAGCCCCTCAGCCGGGGATGGCATCCCTCGTACATGCCGGGGATGTATGACTGCGACAACACATATGAGTCGTGTACACTGCCCGGGTAACGGGCGCAGACGTGCAGGATCATCATGCGGTGGTCGCAGACCACCTGTAGGTCCCCTTCCTATTGGTGAACACGGCCCTGTTATCTGCTGGTGGCCGCACGACGACGTGCATCCCATCAATCGCGCCCTGGACCATGGGGAACCCGGCCACGGCAGAGAAGCCCACGGCCCGGGCATCTTGGCTGGCCCGGTCCACGGGGAAGCGGATGTAGCGGTGCGCAATGGCATATAGGGCGTCTGTCACTGCCCGGATGTACCGGTGCACCGATGTCTGCGATATGCCGGACAAGTCCCCACTCGGTGCCTGGAATGACTCCGTTGCATAAAAGATCAGGGCCACCGTAACCTTGACGGACACGGGGAGAGGGTGTCCCCCGCCAGTGCCACGCGGTGACAGGTGCGCCAGCAGGTGGCAGATGTGTGCCACGGTTTCCCGGCTCATCCAGAGTCTCCTCCTGCATTCCCGGTCCGTGAGGTCCTGGTACAACAGCCGGGGCCGGTACACACGGGGCGTCCTCGCAAGAAAAGACAAAAACAATATGTGCACAAGGATGAAAAGTCAGATTAAGAGATGAGCAGAGTCAGAGCTCTCAAAAACGCAACTGTGCCAATCGTGCCACCCCCGCCATTCCAGTTTTATAATTAATTGAATTTAAATTCCACCAATTTCGGTGGGATTTGCACCCATGCCCCAGAGCATCAGCCTGGGCCTCTGGATTACTAGTCCAGTGACATTATAACCATGCCACCATCTCACCCTAAGTAGAATTAGATAGGTAAAAATGGAACCAGGTGGGAGAAGGACCACCGTGCTGGAGGCCAATATAGTAACACTGGAGAAGAGTGGTGTGGTCAACCATGCCAAAGTTTGAAGACAAGCCGAGAAAAACAGAGAAAGTTACCTTTGTCGCAGTTACACAGGATGCCATTTGTGACTTTGGTGAGAACCTGATTGGAGAGAATCAAACCTAATGTTCCAGGAAAGATGGGCACAGAATCAGGAGGTGACAACACGTTCTGGGACTTTGGAGAGAAAAGGTATGTCGGAGATAGTGTGGTGATCAGATCAAGGGTTTTGGAAGAATGGTGATGTTGATTTAAAGGTGCTTCAAACCAAAAACACAGAAAATCACTAGGAAAATTAATAAGTATTCTAGTCAAATTGAAAAGATCAAAACAATGGCTATATTATCCCCTGCTTGTTGGCAAAACTTTGTTATATTTGCACCAATTTTTTTCAGATTGGCAATTGGAGAAAAATAAGCCTGCAGGAGTTAAAAGCAGGTAGCTGAAAGAATTGAATAGCACAGAGGAGTTCCCTAACCTAAGGCACGCATGTAGCAAACCTTGACCAGTACATCACGGTCAAGCAGGAGAAATAGAAAGAATGGCCCAGAGGCATAATTGGCATGAAAGTCACTTGGCTCAGAGCAGATCATTCTTTGGCAGTGAGACAAGTCCAACCAACGGAGAATAAATGCACAGGGTGACACATGCTCACCAAGGCAGACTACAGCTGAAGTTGATTCCTGACCAATAAAGATCTACAGGAGATAATCTTACATTTGCCAGGCTTTAATAGGGATCAGGACCTTCTGAACGTTATACCATAGAGACCTGCCATGTATCCACATAGGGACAGCAAATGAGTTGTATTTTAGGACTTTTTGAAAAACCTTTATACGCAGAAAGGATTTGGAAAAGAATTATATTAAAGAGCATTTGTACAAGTTTAAAAAAGGCATGGGGCAATGGGCTAGGCATTGAAGTTGCCTGTCTATCTGTCCAAAAACCAAGATTAATATTCCATTAAACACCCCACACACATTGTTTTAGGGAGTCCTTGATCCCAGCCACTCAGCTGGGATTGTCTGTCTGTGGACACAAGGGACAGAAAACATGCACCGACACTTGGGTTTTTATTCAGATGGCAAACAAGTTTTATCCTAGGCTCAGTAAATTAGGATGCGGGAGACAAGTCAGAAAAATGATGCACTGACTCAGACAAGTTCATCACATTGTATTATTACAGAAAGAGAAGTTATGTTGATTGGCTTGGAGCGGGCCTGATAATAACTGTCTGCGCTGCATGTTCACTTGTTCCCGGAAAAATAAATATTTAATTATTTGCTCTAGACTCATCCCTCCGAAATGCAAACCTACTGTATGATGGGAGGTACACATTAAGATGCCCACAAAGGGTGTAATCTACAGTTTGCGCATCAAAGGATTAAGCTATTCTCAAATAGATATTGAGCAGTGAACTCCAGTACGTGAGGGACAGGAGACCCGATTGTGGGAGTCACTGATTCCATTGAACCCAAGAAGATAGGGCAGCACGGTAGCACAGTGGTTAGCACTATGGCTTCACAGCACCAGGGTCCCAGGTTCGATTCCCAGTTGGGTGACTGTCTGTGCGGAGGCTGCACGTTCTCCCCGTGTCTGCGTGGGTTTCCTCCGGGTGCTTCAGTTTCTTCCCACACTCCAAAGATGTGCAGGTTAGGTGGATTGGCCATGCTACATTGCCCGTAGGTTAGATGGGATTGCAGGGTTACAGGGATAGGGTGGGAATGTGGTTTAAGTAGGTGCTCTTTCGAAGAGCCGGTTCAGCCTCGATGGGCCGAATGGCCTCCTTCTGCACTGTAAATTTTATGATTCTATGTTTCTATTATATCTATTAAGACACAAAATTTGTAAAAGCCACTGTGTTTCCTTCTGGGCACTGTCATGATCTTTTCTGCACAATATAGTAGCTTTTAAAAACTTTTCCTAGGTTGCGATTGAACTCCTGTTCTCTTGTTAACATATTTCCCACATGTTTTCGGAACTTTGATAAAGTAACACCAGTAGGTGGCAGCATAACCAATTTACGAGCTAGGAGAGACACAGAAAAGCTATTAACCGATAATGGATTTGCCTCCGGTAGAAATCTCCTTTGCTGGACTCACGACAGTAGATTTTAACTTTTAGTGATAATGCAGGGAGCCTATGGAGATAAAATATTGGGGCAGGGTAGTGTCGTGTTAGGTACACTGGTCTAACACTGGCTGCAACTGGATGCAGCTTAGATCTGAAAGATACTCCAGATCTTGAAGTTAGTTCAATCAGGTTTATTGAACTAATAGCACAGTTCTCTGTGAGTTCGACTCTCTGCTAACTTAAGTGTGGTTACTCTGTCTGACTGAACCAGACTAGCTCTTAGCCACGTGGTGGAGGTGTGAGATTGTAACAACACCTTTGACTGACTCTCTAGATGTTAATCAGTGGAAAGAGGCGGAGTGTGAGTGCCTCGTGTCTTTTATAGTCAGATCCCCCCCTCGAGTGTCCTGTCTGCTTATTGGTCATGTCCTGTTCTGTGTCCATTAGCTGCTTGTCTGTATATCATTATGTGTGTGTCTGCATATCATGATATCTCCCCTTTGTTTTATGTTTGGATGACATATGTGAACGTATTTACAAGAATAGGCCAATATTAACATATGTACATACACTGGAAGTGAACATATGTACATGTGAAAACAGCTGTCTAATGCGAGAACACAGAACATAGCAAACAGAACAAATGTTCATAAGTTCAGTCTCTGTGGCTTGCGTCTGATCCTGGTCGACCGCCGGAGGGGTGATGGTGGGGACGACAGCGCCTTGATGGGCGGGATTGAAGCCTGACTGGTGGCCTTGTGAGTCAAGGTATCAGGAGGTGGCAAAACAACAGAAGGAAACTTTGCGCAGCAACTTTTCTGCTGTTCGTTGCACAACAGGACCATCAGCCTGATGCACAACATACGAGCGGAGGGCAGCCTGTCGAACAACGACAGCTGGAGCTGACCAGCCTCCATCAGGGATCTTGACCTGAACAGTGTCTGACGGGGATAACACGGGCAAATCGGTGGCATGAGCATCATAGCCATTTTTGCTGGTCTCGGAGTTGCTGCACCTTCTGCAGCACCGGGAGGTGATCCAGGTTGGGCACGTGTATGGCTGGAAGTGTTGTCCGCAGGTCCCTGTTCATCAGGAGTTGAGCCGGCGACATGCCAGTGGACAGTGGGGTCGCCCTGTACGCAAGCAGCGCAAGGTGAATGTCAGACGCAGAATCCGCAGCCTTGCAGATGAGCTGCTTCACTATGTGCACCCCTTTCTCAACTTTTCGGTTTGACTGCGGATAGTGTGGGCTGGAAGTGATGTGTTTGGCTTCCGGGTGCGGCGATGACCAGCTGAGTCGCACGTTTCGGCAGCTCCCGGTGGAACGGACTTTTGGGCTCTTAATAAGAGCCCCAACGGCAATTTTAACGGCTAAAAACACTGTGCGGTGACCCAGAAGGGAATCCCCCCTGGATACGGATGAAAAAAGGAGAGGAAGGTGGCCGGATTGCGGTGGATCCTTTAGAGCAGCGGCATGGAAGGCAAGCAAAAACCAAGATGGCGTCGGAAGGTGGCAGTTTAATATGGGGCCCTGAACAACACGAGTTTTTGAAACGCTGCGTGGAAGAACTCAAAAAGGAAATGAAGAAGGAGCTGTTGGCCCCGATATTACAGGCGATCGAAGGGCTAAAGGAGGAGCAAAAGACCCAGGAGCGGGAGCTTCGGGTCGTGAAGGCAAAGGCTGCCGAGAATGAGGACGATATACAGGGCCTGGTGGTGAAGACGGAGATGCACGAGGCACACCACAAACGATGTGTGGAAAGGCTGGAGGCGCTGGAGAACAACGCGAGGAGGAACAACCTAAGGATTCTTGGTCTTCCTGAAGGTGCGGAGGGAGCGGACGTCGGGGCATATGTGAGCACGATGCTGCACTCGTTAATGGGAGCGGAGGCCCCGGCGGGTCCGCTGGAGGTGGAGGGAGCATACCGAGTGATGGCGCGAGGACCGAGAGCAGGAGAAATTCCTAGAGCCATAGTGGTGAGATTCCTCCGTTTTAAGGACAGAGAGATGGTCCTCAGATGGGCAAAGAAAACTCGGAGCAGTAAGTGGGAGAACGCGGTGATCCGTGTATATCAAGACTGGAGTGCGGAGGTGGCGAGAAGGAGGGCGAGCTTTAATCGGGCCAAGGCGGTGCTTCACAAAAAGAAGATAAAATTCAGAATGCTGCAACCGGCAAGACTGTGGGTCAGATATCAAGGGAGGCACCACTACTTTGAGACGGCGGATGAGGCGTGGACTTTTATCGTGGAAGAAAAATTGGAATGAGCGGGTTATTAAAAAAAAAAAAGAACGTTTGAAACAAAGTGGTGGGGCGAGTATGGGGGGCGAAGAGGGGGGTAAAAAGGGGGGAAAGAGGAGTTTTATGTTATTAATCCTGCGATGTGGTAACTTTTCTCTCTTCCACAGGAGGTGATGGGGGGAGGAAAGGAGGTGGAAGAGATGGGGCGTTGGCCATTGGGGGCGGGGCCAAGGGGGAAGCGCGGGCTCGGTAATCATGGCGGGAACAAGGAAGCAGGAAGGAGGGGGCGTCGCACGGTGCGAGACAAGGTCACGGGGGGGAAGCCGAGGTCGGCCAGAGTTTGCTGACTTCTGGGAGCAACATGGGGGGTGTAACTACGCTAGTGGGGGATCTAGCGGGGGGAATGGGAGGGGGGAATTATTGGGCTGCTGCTGCTGGGGAGAGGGGGGAGCTGGTATGGGGTGGGATGGGCGGAGGGGGCACCGCCTGGGGGGGGGACACAGCTGCGTGGGAACCGGGTGAGGAGCTGGAAAAAGGGGATGGCTAGTCGACAAGGGGGGAGGGTAAAAAGCCCCCCAACCCGGCTGATCACGTGGAACGTGAGAGGGCTGAACGGGCCGATAAAGAGGGCACGGGTACTCGCACACCTTAAGAAACTTAAGGCAGACATGGTTATGTTACAGGAAACGCACTTGAAACTGATAGACCAGGTGAGACTACGCAAAGGTTGGGTGGGGCAGATGTTCCATTCGGGGTTAGATGCGAAAAACAGGGGGGTGGCTATATTAGTGGGGAAGCGGGTAATGTTTGAGGCAAAGACTATAGTGGCGGATAGCGGGGGCAGATACTGAATGGTGAGTGGCAAACTACAGGGGGAGACGGTGGTTTTGGTAAACGTATATGCCCCGAACTGGGATGATGCCAATTTTATGAGGCGTATGCTAGGACGCATCCCGGACCTAGAGGTGGGAAAGTTGGTAATGGGGGGAGATTTCAATACGGTGTTGGAACCAGGGCTGGACAGGTCGAGGTCCAGGACTGGAAGGAGGCCGGCAGCAGCCAAGGTGCTTAAAGATTTTATGGAGCAGATGGGAGGAGTAGACCCGTGGAGATTTAGCAGACCTAGGAGTAAGGAGTTTTTGTTTTTCCCCTATGTCCACAAAGTCTATTCGCGAATAGACTTTTTTGTTTTGGGAAGGGCGTTGATCCCGAAGGTGAGGGGAACGGAGTATACGGTTATAGCCATTTCGGATCACGCTCCACATTGGGTGGACTTGGAGATAGGGGAGGAAACAGAAGGGCGTCCACCCTGGAGAATGGACATGGGACTAATGGCAGATGAGGGGGGGTGTCTAAGGGTGAGGGGGTGCATTGAAAAGTACTTGGAACTCAATGATAATGGGGAGGTCCAGGTGGGAGTGGTCTGGGAGGCGCTGAAGGCAGTGGTTAGAGGGGAGCTGATATCAATAAAGGGCACATAAAGGAAAGCAGGAGAGTAGGGAACGGGAGCGGTTGCTGCAAGATCTTCTGAGGGTGGACAGGCAATATATGGAGGGACCGGAGGAGGGACTGTACAGGGAAAGGCAAAGGCTACACGTAGAATTTGACTTGCTGACAACGGGTACTGCAGAGGCACAGTGGAGGAAGGCACAGGGTGTACAGTACGAATATGGGGAGAAGGCGAGCAGGTTGCTGGCCCACCAATTGAGGAAAAGGGGAGCAGCGAGGGAAATAGGGGGAGTGAGGGATGAGGAAGGAGAGATGGAGCGGGGAGCGGAGAGAGTGAATGGAGTGTTCAAGGCATTTTACAAAAAATTATACGAAGCTCAGCCCCCGGATGGGAGGGAGAATGATGGACTTTCTGGACCGGCTGGAATTTCCCAAAATGGAGGAGCAGGAAAGGGTGGGACTGGGAGCACAGATTGAAATAGAGGAAGTAGTGAAAGGAATTAGGAGCATGCAGGCGGGGAAGGCTCCGGGACCGGATGGATTCCCAGTTAAATTTTACAGGAAATATGTGGACTTGCTCGCCCCGCTACTGATGAGGACCTTTAATGAGGCAAAGGAAAGGGGACAGCTGCCCCCGACTATGTCTGAGGCAACGATATCGCTTCTCCTAAAGAAGGAAAAGGACCCGCTGCAATGCGGGTCTTATTGACCTATTTCCCTCCTAAATGTAGATGCTAAGATTCTGGCCAGGGTAATGGCAATGAGGGTAGAGGATTGTGTCCCGAGGGTGGTCCATGAGGACCAAACTGGGTTTGTGAAGGGGAGACAGCTGAATACGAATATACGGAGGCTGCTAGGGGTAATGATGATGCCCCCACCAGAGGGGGAAGCTGAGATAGTGGTGGCGATGGATGCTGAGAAAGCATTTGATAGAGTGGAGTGGGATTATCTGTGGGAGGTGCTGAGGAGATTTGGTTTTGGAGACGAGTATGTTGGATGGGTGCAGCTGTTGTATAGGGCCCCAGTGGCGAGTGTGGTCACGAATGGACGGGGATCTGCATACTTTCGGCTCCATAGAGGGACAAGGCAGGGATGCCCTCTGTCCCCGTTACTGTTTGCACTGGCGATTGAGCCCCTGGCAATAGCATTGAGGGGTTCCAAGAAGTGGAGGGGAGTACTTAGAGGAGGAGAAGAACACCGGGTATCTCTGTATGCGGATGATTTGTTGTTATATGTAGCGGACCCGGCGGAGGGGATGCCAGAGATAATGCGGACACTTCGGGAGTTTGGAGAATTCTCAGGATATAAACTGAACATGGGGAAAAGTGAGTTGTTTGTGGTGCATCCAGGGGAGCAGAGCAGAGAAATA
Source organism: Scyliorhinus torazame (assembly GCF_047496885.1). NCBI lineage: Eukaryota > Metazoa > Chordata > Chondrichthyes > Carcharhiniformes > Scyliorhinidae > Scyliorhinus > Scyliorhinus torazame. Next base: position 362,391,323 of record NC_092708.1, on the reverse strand, counting down.
GAGGACTTTCCGCTGAGGAAGGTAACAAGGGACTTTCGTTACTTGGGGATCCAGATAGCCAAGAATTGGGGTACATTGCATAGGTTAAATTTAACGCGATTGGTGGAACAAATGGAGGAGGACTTCAAGAGATGGGACATGGTATCCCTGTCACTGGCAGGGAGGGTGCAGGCGGTTAAAATGGTAGTCCTCCCGAGATTCCTCTTTGTGTTTCAGTGCCTTCCGGTGGTGATCACGAAGGCTTTTTTCAAAAGGATCGAAAAGAGTATCATGAGTTTTGTGTGGGCCGGGAAGACCCCGAGAGTGAGGAAGGGATTCTTACAGCGTAGTAGGGATAGGGGGGGGGCTGGCACTACCGAGCCTAAGTGAGTACTACTGGGCCGCCAATATCTCAATGGTGAGTAAGTGGATGGGAGAAGAGGAGGGAGCAGCGTGGAAGAGATTGGAGAGGGCGTCCTGTAGGGGGACTAGCCTACAAGCTATGGTGACGGCCCCACTGCCGTTCTCACCGAAGAAATACACCACAAGCCCGGTGGTGGTGGCGACTTTGAAAATTTGGGGACAGTGGAGATGGCATAGGGGAAAGACGGGAGCCTTGGTGGGGTCCCCGATAAGAAATAACCAGAGGTTTGCCCCGGGGAGAATGGATGGGGGATTTGGAATATGGCAAAGAGCAGGAGTAACGCAACTGAAAGATCTGTTTGTGGATGGGAAGTTCGCAAGTCTGGGAGCGCTGACCGAGAAATATGGGTTGCCCCAAGGGAATGCACTCCGGTATATGCAACTGAGGGCTTTTGCGAGGCAGCAGGTGAGGGAATTCCCGCAGCTCCCGACGCATGAGGTGCAGGACAGAGTAATCTCAAAGACATGGGTGGGGGACGGTAAGGTGTCAGATATATATAGGGAAATGAGGGACGAGGGGGAGATTATGGCAGATGAGCTGAAAGGGAAATGGGAAGAAGAGCTGGGGGAGGAGATTGAGGAGGGGCTGTGGGCGGATGCCCTAAGTAGGGTAAACTGATCGTCCTCGTGTGCCAGGCTAAGCCTGATTCAATTTAAGGTGTTACACAGGGCGCATATGACTGGAGCACGGCTCAGTAAATTTTTTGGGGTAGAGGATAGGTTTGCGAGATGCTCGAGAAGCCCAGTGAATCACACCCACATGTTCTGGTCATGTCCGGCACTACAGGGGTTCTGGGTGGGGGTGACAAAGGTGCTTTCAAAAGTAGTGGGGGTCCAGGTCGAACCAAGCTGGGGGTTGGCTACATTTGGGGTTGCACAAGAGCCGGGAGTGCAGGAGGCGAGAGAGGCCGATGTTTTGGCCTTTGCGTCCCTAGTAGCCCGGCGCAGGATACTGTTGATGTGGAAGGAAGCCAAGACCCCGGGTGTGGAGACCTGGATGAATGACATGGCAGGGTTTATAAAGCTGGAACGGATTAAGTTCGTCCTAAGGGGATCGGCTCAAGGGTTCACCAGGCAGTGGCAGTCGTTCGTCGAATACCTCACAGAAAGATAGAGGGAATGGAAAAGAAGAAGGCAGCAGTAGCAGCCCGGGGGGGGGGGGGGGGGGGGGGGGGGGGGAGGAACCAGAAGGAGTCTCAGGGTTATTAATATATATGTATAATATGTATAGGTCATTGCTATAAATAATTGTATATTGGACTGTTAAATCATATTTTTGGAGAGTGTTTATCTGAGACAAGGCAGTTGCCATTTAGTTTTAGTTTTCGTTTTTGTTATATATGATTTATTCTTTGTTTATAAAACAGGTCATTGTTATCTATACTGTTATATTATTGTGTAAAGGATACACAATGTACTGTGATGGTTGACCAAAAATTTTCAATAAAATATTTTTTAAAAAAAGGAAGTGATGTGTTTGAACTGATGCGACTGGGCAAACAGAGACCATTCATGGCTGCTGAAGCACGGGCCATTGTCACTCATGACAGTGAGTGGGATACCGTGCCTGGAGAACGTCTCCTTACTGGCCTTGATGACGGTCAGAGATGTGAGGTCTGAGAGCTTCACGACTTAAGGGTAATTGGAAAAATAATTAATGATTAACACGTAATCACGACCATTTGCATGAAAGAGGTCGATGCCAACCTTGGACCACGGAGAGGTTCCAATTTCATGCTGCTGAAGTTTCTCCTTACTCTGCGCTGGCTGGAAGCGTTGACAGGTCGCACAGTTAAGGACCATGTTCACAATGACATGGCTGATCCCGGGCCAGTAGACAGCCTGCCTGGCTCTGCATCTGCACTTTTCCACACCCAGGTAGCCCTCATGGATTTGACGGAGCACCAAGCTCTGGAGACTGTGTGGAATTACAATCCGGTCCAGTTTGAGGAGGATACCATCAACCACCATCAGGTCGTCCTTCACATTGAAAAATTGAGGGCACTGCCCTTTTTGCCAGCCATTGGCGAGGTGTTGCATAACACGCCCTCAAGAGTGGGTCTTTGGCTGTCTCCTCACGGATACGAATCACCTTCTCATCAGATGCCGGGAGGGTGTAGCACACAGCTGCACCTGTGACTCAACCTGTGACTCAATTTGCCGGATGACGTTCAGTGGTTCACTAGGCACAGTGATGGAGCGGGACAGTGTATCGGCAATGATCCGCTCCTTGCCAGGCGTGTAGACCAGGTCAAAGTCCTACCTTCTGAGTTTGAGGAGGATGCGCTGCAACCGAGGCGTCATGTCATTAAGGTCCTTGTGGGTAATGTGGACCAGGGGTCTGTGATCCGTCTCGACTGTGAATGTCGGCAGGCCGTACACATAGTCGTGAAACTTGAGAATGCCAGTGAGAAGGCCAAGGCATTCCTTCTCAATTTGTGCATACCTTTGTTTGGGGGGCGTCACTGCCCTTGATGCGTAGGCAACCGGTGCCCAGGATGAAGTGTCATCACGTTGCAGCAGGACCGCACCGATGCCATCCTGGCTCGCATCTGTCGAGATTTTTGTTTCCCTGTCTGGGTCGAAAAATGCCAATACGGTGCAGTGGTGAGCTTGGCTTTCAGCTCCAACTACTCTGCCTGATGGGCCGCCTTCCACTCGAAGGCAGTGGACTTCTTCACTAGGTTTTATAGGGCTGTGGTGTGTGAGGCCATGTTTGGGATGAACTTGCCCAGAAAATTGACCATGTCCAGGAAGCGCAATACCGCCTTCTTGTCTTCCGGGACCTTCATGGCTGCGATGACCTTGACCTTGTCTGTGTCGGGGCACACGCCCTGCTGAGAGATCTGGGGCGGGATTCTCCACTCCCACGCCGAAGTGGCCGCGCCATCGTGAACGCCGTCGAGATTCACGACGGCGCGGAACGGCCCCGGTCCTGACCGATTCAGGCCCTGACAATGGGCCAGTATCGGGGCCGTGTCATCTACCCGCGACAGGCCTTGGTGCCCGCGTAAAAGCGGCGCCGCATAGATGACGCGGCCGGCGCCGCATAACGGACGTCATCCGCGCATGCGTGGTTGCCGTCCTCTCTAAGTCCGCCCCGCAAGAAGATGGGGGACGGATCTTGCGGGGCCGCGGAAGGAAGGAGGTCCTCCTTCAGAGAGGACGGCCCGACGATCGGTGGGCACCGATCGCGGGCCGCCCCACAGTCCAGGTGAAGCCCGGTGCAGGATCCCCCCTCGCCCCCCCAGCGTTCACGCACCGCCCACGACTGCAGCGACCAGGTGTGGACGGCACCGGGGGGAACCGCCATTTTGGCCTGGCCGCTCGGCCCATCCGGGCCTGAGAATAGCGGCGGTGCCGGAGAATCGCCATTTTCGGTGTCTCCGCCGATCCTCCGGCCTGCGAAACTCGACCGGGCCGTTCCCGCTGCTTGGGAGAATTGCGGGAGGGCGTCGGACCGGCGTCCCCGGAAATTTTGGCGGCCCAGGCGATTCTCCCAACCGGCGTGGGAGTGGAGATCTCCTAGGAACTTGAGTGTCGACATGCCAAAGCAACATTTGGCCCTGTTCAGCTTCAGGCCATTGGCGTGGACATGGCGGTATACCTGCTGGAGACGGGAAACATGCTCCTCAGGGGTCGTGGACCATATGATGACGTCGTCCACGTACACACGAACCCCTTCGATGCCGTCCATCATCTGCTCCATGATGCAATGAAATATCTCTTGATGCCGAGACGATGCCGAACGGCATACGGTTACAGCAGTACCTGCCAAACGGTGTGTTAAAGGTGCAGAGCCTTCTGCTGGACTCATCCAGCTGGATTTGCCAGAATCCATGTGACGCATCAAACTTCATGAAAAACCGTGTGCCATCTCACTGGTGAGTTCCTCCCGCTTCGGGATGGGGTAGTGTTCACGCATTATATTCTGGTTGAGATCCTTGGGATCAATGCAGATGCACAGGTCTCCAGAGGGTTTTTTAACCACCACCATCGAGTTGACCCAGTCAGTCGGTTCGGTTACCCTGGAAATGATCCCCTGCTGCAGCTCCTTGAGCTGTTCCTTCAGGCGCTCCTTCAGCGGAGCCGGGACCCAGCGTGGTGCATGGACCACTTGCTTGGCATCAGGTCGCAGTAGGATCTTGTACCGATATGGCAAAGTGCCCATCCCGTCAAACACATTTGGATACTGAGCGAGGATGTCGTCAATGCCAGCTTGAAGATCCACGTTGGAGGATGTCGTTGAATAAACCCGCTGCACCAAGTTTAGTTTTTTGCAGACATGCGCGCCCAGTAGGGATGCCCCGTCCGGCTTGACAATTTCAAACCTTAGCCGTGCATGGGTACTCCAGTTGGAGACGAGTAGATGGCAGGACCCCAGTGCTGTGATAACATTACCGTTATAGTCCAGGAGCTGGCAGACTGCTGGAAGGACCATGGGGGGCTTCTTGATGCGTTTGACGTCTGCCTGAGAGAGGAGGTTTTTGGCGCCGGTCGGCGGACATCGCGCCGATTACGGAGAATTTCGCCCATAATGTGGGAAAATGTGAACTTGTCCACTTTTGGCAGGAAATATATAAAAGCACTATATTATTTAAATGGAGAGAAATTGCAGATCTCTGCAGTACAGAGGGATCTGAGTGTTCTGGTGCACAAGTCAGAAAAACATATGAAAGTATAGTAAGTGATTAGGAAGGCAAATAGAATGTTATTGGTTATTGCAGTGGGAAAGGAATATAAAAAGGGTTTTTGCTACAGTTACACAGGGTGTCAGTGAGGGGGCACATCGTAAAGATTTATTTGAGGGGGAGAAAATTAGGAAGGGCATAGGTAGAGTGGATAGGAAGCATCTATTTCTCTTAGAAGAGATTTATAACCAGGGGAGATAGAAATCTAATTCGTTGAAGAATTAAAAAGGGAACAGATGAGAAACTTTTTCACCCAGAAAGTGATGGGCTTCTGAAACATATTGCCTTTAAGGGTTGCTGAGGCAGAAACCTTCGATATATATTTTGTAAAATAATTGGACATGCCCTTGAAATGATGCAACTTCAAAATTGCGACCTAAAAACTTCAAAAGTACATAATTAGCTGTAAAGCTGCCTGGGACATTCTGAGATCATGAAATGCACTATATAAATGCAAGTCTTTATTATAGAAGTAGCATTAAGCTGTGACTTTTAAGCACAGTAATAGTTTTCCTGATGGGTTCCATGAGTTCATCCACTGAGCTGGTGAGCCTTATAGATAGGAAGTTTTTTTCTTCCTGCAAGAATATAAAAAAGGGGCAAAATGCAAGTACAAGTCTGAAAGCCTAACTTCAAATCATTATGAAAAGATCGTGCTAAAAAAAACCTCTTACTTCGCCAAGGACTTTTGGATTTCCAATGGACAGTCCCACTTACAGTTGTTAGGGAAACCTGAGGCAACACGGGGGGGGGGGGGCCTCCGATGTGGCCACCCCGCAACTGGTGGGCCGGCCTCTCTGGCTGGGGGCCTCCTTTCTTCCGCGTCGGCCCCTGTAGCCTTGCGCCATGTTGCGCGGGGTCGGCACGGAGAAGGGAGCCACTGCGCATGCGCACGTTGGCGCCGGTGCCACTGCGCATGCGCGGACCCCGCGGCGCCCAGTCCACGCCAGGATTAGCAGCTGAGCAGCGTGGATCGCTCCAGTGCCGTGCTGGCCCCCTGTAGGGGCCAGAATTGCTGATCCTGAGGCTGTGTTGACACCGTCGAGAAACGCGACTGCGTTTCCAAAGGCGTCATCACTGAGCCTCAGGATCATAGAATCCCGCCCAGTATTCTCATTGAATCCAACATTTCTCAATATTCAGCCTCAGCAATAGCCTCTTGTTGGTCACCTTTGTCAAATTATTTTTAGAATATTTCAAACACCTTAAATTTAATCACAGTCTTCTGCTCCAGTGCTTCCTCGCCAGTGCTCGGTGCCCTTTCATCGCCTAGTAGGCTTCCACAGCGTAAAATCTATCCTATTTTTTTTACTAGGGGGACAATGAATAGCAATCTGGATTGGAAACTTCAGATTCCCTCCCCCCACTCTCTCTAACTCAAGGCAAAGGTCAAATCTTGCATTCCCACATCTGCCCTACCAGGATTGGTTAACAGCACAGATCCAGAATCAAATCTGAACCCTTCTTGCTCTCTATGCCTCAAGATGACACTACACGGTGCAGTTACCCACTCAGCAATTAGGTAATTAGATTTGCAAAGGAGACGAAAAGAGCACGACAAAGTGTGGATTCATTTTCTTATTTTTTCCTCAAATAGTTTGAGAATAGCATTCATTGAACAGCTTTTCTGCTCATCATTGGACACATGGGAATACTTCAAGCATCATAGTGTGTAGGTTTATCCTAATTCTATGAACAACAACAGTTTATTTTATTTTTTGTTTTGTTTGTTTTATGGGTCTAAATGCTGCTGGACGTGGATTGAAACACTTTGGATGAGAAGTGAAACATTCCAAAACAGATTTGTATCTGGTTACCACCTAAAATGCGAAACAGCCAGAGTTCAGCCCTTCATCTATAAATTAACAGCACATGCTCTTCCAATCATGATTTCCATTCCTTTTATTACTATAAATAATACGGACCTTCACATGCATCACATGCCTCTTAAGTCAATGACATTATTCCAAGTAACATAGAGACTACATTGTTCTAAGTGAAAGCAAACTACTGTACTGCTAAAAAGAGTACATCCTGAGCAACCCCCCCCCTCCCCAATCCCCCGCATTACTAAATCGGCAGAACCGTAACTTCCAGTATCAAATGCATGTTTTTGCATTCCATGTAAAAAGTGTACGACACAGAAGTTGTAATACTCTTCTACAAAGGTGGTAAAATAATCCTGATGAAGCTACTTGGTGATCTGGTTGGGCTGCATCTGTGCTTACCAAGGCACAAGGAAAGTATCAGAGCACTAGAAGGAGTGCGGAGGAGGGTTATTCCGTGCATCAGAGGGCAGAGTTGAGGAAAGATTGGAAAAACTCTGCACTTTCAATCTTGAAAGATTGCACGCGAAAGAGAGCGGTTTAAGCAAAATAGAAAATGTTCATGGGTGATATTTTAAATTAAACCATGTCGGCAGCATCAAACGGATACAAACTGCTAGAAGGCTGATCAGGACTTGCATCTAAAAGCACTTCCTCACACAAAGGGTGATTTATACTTGCAATGGTCTGGATACAGTCTTGGAGATCAAAGTCTGGAGTCACTCCAGAGGCAGTTAAATGCTGTAATAGGAGATAAGTGGATTTCAATGGAATCATGATTCAGATAGCTCAGGTAGCGTCCATTGTCCATGCTTACCGTTGTAATATAATAATTACATAACACAATACCACATGGTATAGTATCACGTTAGCCTAATCGCATTGCACACAATTGGGTAGCTATATTCCACCATGTCAGGGAAACTAAGAAACCATGGTGTTTCTATACATTATAGAACAACATCATTATAGAACAGTAGTAACAGATACCCCTGAAGTTGAAATGATGTTGGTAAACTAGCCGAGTTTACTTCTGTAAATATTTTTACAATAGTATGTGGATGGCATGCTGAGTGCAGCGTAGATGATTTTGGGAAGTGAGTAAAATAAAGATGACATGGTAACTGGACTAAGAGCTATGTTATTTATGCCACCGTTCTAACAATGGCTGATTACCTTTCACCCTACGGAGGGTGATATTGGGCAAGGCTGACTCAGAGATTAAAATTCCTCCCACCATTTGTGTCCCTCCAGCATAAGATTCAAAACTACAATTTTTCAAATCGTCTTAAGCAGTGAAAAGAACGTTGACCAAATCCGAAGAAAGGGATTCAAATGCCTTTATCACCGAGGCAACGATAGTTGAAAGATATATGTATCAACAATGCACTGAAGGGGCAATGAAGCTCAATGGCATACCTGACTTTCATTTCTTCAAACTGCTGAAGTATATCCTGTAACTCTTTCCTTTTCAGCCCATTTTCTTTCACCTCAAATTGGTATTTTTTAATAGCACGCCACCGCTTTGCCTCATTATCTCTCAGGAATTTATCAAACTTCAGGGCTCTTGCTCTATTCTATGGACAAAAATGGAAAGAATGCAACAAAACAAAAATTAGATTCTTTTGTTTACAGAAGTAATATGGTTTAAAATGACAGAAGTCAAAATGTACACAATTAAATGTCTTCTGTGAAACAGCCACAAGCATTTTCTGTCATTGACACGGTGCTGAAAGATATGCTTTCAACCAACGAATATGTTAATGTGAATATTTAACTTGCTATGCAACAATGAATGGTTTGCAAATAATGCTCACGGATCTCAACAGGAGGTTCTTTCAGAGTGATCAATTCAAGGTTCAAATCCAGAAACTAGCAGTCATTAACGTAATATGGAGTATTTCCTTACCACCTGCTCTTTTTTTTCAAATTCCACCCTCCGCTGGGCAACAGCCTCCATGCGTTGAAAGAACTCTCGCCTTTTAGCTTCGAGTTCTGCATTAACTTGGTCAACTTCTACTTCTTTCTTTAGCACCAAGGTTGTCTGAGGTGTTTTCCTGTCGCTTGCTAGAATCTCACCAGCTGCCTGAAATAGTAATAAAGTTGAATAGCAGGAACCAAGACAATGAAGATATTTAAGCAAAGGGGTCAGAATTTTAAATTTGAGGCTGGAAGGCGAATAGCAAGGATTGGGTACAGACAACAGACAGTACTATTCTAGATAAGCCAAAGTTCATGGGGGGGGGGGGGGGGGGGGGGGGGGGGGGAACCAGATCCGAGGGGGAAAAAATGAAACAATTAAAATCCCAATTCAAATATTTTTTTCAAATATTTTTATTCTCCTCCTTTTTCACATTTTCTCCCAAATTTACACCCACCAACAATAAACAAAACAAATATAATGTCAATCCCCATAAACAACAACAATCCCATCCTCCCACCAAACCCCCAATCAGCAGCCCACATGTTAACATAAACAAGTAACAAAAAGGAATCAGGAATCACCGTCACCATTAACACATACAGTCCTGCTCCCCCTCCCCGCCCCAATCCTCCAAACCCCTCCCCCTAATGTTAGATGTAATCTAATTTTTGAAAGTGCATAATGAATAATGCCCATGAATTGTAGAACCCCTCCATCCTTCCCATCAGTTCAAACTTAACCTTCTCAAGAGTTAAGAATTTCAACAGGTCCCCCCGCCACGCCAGGGCACAAGGTGGAGAGGTTGATCTCCATCTCAACAGGATCTGCCTTTGGGCAATCAACGAGGCGAAGGCTACAACATCTGCCTCCACACCAATTTCCAACCCCGGCTGTTCCGACAACCCAAATATGGCCTCCCGAGGGCCCTGGTCCAGTTTCATGTGCACCACTTTAGAGATTACCATAAAAACCTCCTTCCAATAATCCTCCAGCTTTGGACAGGACCAAAACATATGAACATGGTTTGCGGTTTGCACCCCCCCGCAACGTTCACACACATCTTCTACCCCCTAGAGCCGGCTCATCACCCCAATTCAAACTTAAGTGCTAGGGAACATGAACTCTTTCCTAACATTTAGTCCACATGCATAGCTTTGAGCTTCCTGATGCTTGTCATTTCAATTCTATACCTTACTCCTATTCTGACATTTCCGCCCTTGGGCTTGCTATACAGTGTTCCAATGAAGCGCAACGCATGTACCTCATTTTTTGACTGGGCACTTAAGAAGCTTCTGGACTCAACAACCCGTCCAAATATTTTAGACATAACCTCTAACCTCTGTCCCCATTTTACTTTTTTTTGCTGGTTCGGTTCTTTTCCCCCCTTAATCTCTTTACTTTGCAACTGATCGCTTCTATCCTGCCATTCACACCTCATCTAGATACATCTTTTGTTTCTTTATTTGCCTCTTTGGCACCAAAAAACCTTTCATCATTTAATCCCTCTTTCCTTCGAACCTATCACAGACTTTCCTTGTTGTTCTCATTCTCACCCTATCTCTTCTATTTGCTCAAACTCCTTTGCATTTCTAACTTTTCTCAGTTTTGATGAAAGGTCGCAAATCTAATATGTTAACTCTCTTCTACTCTGAGTAGTTCCAGCATTTTCTGCTTTTAGTCCAGATGTGAACAGTGTGTCAAACATTATTGTTACAAATATTAAGTTTATAGGATTGTTATGTTTTGGGACTGTCTCTTCACTTTAAGGTAAAATGGTGGAATAAAGGGAGTCTGGGTTTTGCTCGACAACAAACTTTGCTGACTTGGTTACTAAGGTAAAATGGGGCACTGCTTGACTTACTGAGAGAAAGTTACAAAATGTTCACACTTGTAGAAAATGGTAAGAGCAATGGTGCCGACTGTGTGTAGACTATTGGTCTCCAAGTCTCACAAGGAGATGTTAGGAATGCCAGGCTTTAAAAACTGTTATACATTTGTCTGTCTGGTTAATTCCTAGGTAGAATGGAGTTTAGGGTCTAGAAGATAGCTAATAGGCATTTCTACCTGGATACAGGGTCCATGTGATTCACGCTGCCATGGAGATGGGTTTCGAGGGGGCAACAGTCTATAGAAAGCCATAGTATCATGCTACAGGGTTTCTTTTTAAAGTATTATTTTTTTTTTTGCATTTTAATGTTTTACAAACAAAACAAAAACAATGCACCCCCAAATAAACTAAACCCTGCACCAACCCAACCCCCCTCCCCAGGAGATGATGATAACTAGTTCTCCGAATTGCAAAATAAACAAACACCATCTCTTGTGGAACCCCTCATATACCCCCTTAAGACAAATTTCATCTTCTCAAGATGCAAGGACTCCACAAGACCCCCCAGTCACGCCAAGGCACAGGGTGGAGAAGCTGACCTCCACCCCAACAGAGCCCGCCTGTGAGTGATCAACGAGGCAAAGGCTAAAACATGTGTCCTGCTCCCGTCTGCAACTCTGCAGGTCTGACACCCCGATGGCCGCTAGGGGACCCGACTTCAAATCCACATGCAAGATCGCCGACATGGTGCTGAAAAATGACCCCACAAATTTCTCCAACTTTGGGCAGGACCAGAACATGTGTACATGATTAGCTGGGCCCCTGCCACACGCTTCGCAAGTATCTTCTACCCCATCAAACAGCCAGCTCTTCCTTGATTTTGTCAAATGCGCCCTGTGCACCACTTTCAACTGTATTAACCCCAGTCTCGCTCATGAGGTTGAGGAATTCATCCTCCGCAGCACCTCATACCACAGTCCCTCCTCCAGCGCCATCCCCAACTCCTCCTCCCACTTGGCCTTAACCCCCTCCATAGACACCTTAACCTCCTCCAAAGTCCTCCCAGAAATCGCCGAGACGACCCCACCCTCCAACCCCATTACAGACAGCACCTCCTCCAACAAAGAGACAGGCGCGATTGGAAAGGTCGAAAAAACCTTTCTAGCAAAGTCCCGCACCTGCATATACCGAAAACCCTCCTAATTCGGAAACCCAAACTTCCCCCTCAACTCCTCCAAGCTTGCGAACCCCCCTCCAAAAACAAATCCTTAAATCTCCTCCACCCCTCTCTTCCCATCCCTGAAACCTCACATCCATCCTCCCCGGCTCAAATGCATGATTCCCCCGGATCAGCATCAGCCTCGACCCCGCTCCCAACCTAAAGTGCTGCCAAAATGTTACCTCTAAATCTTCAATGTGGCTAACACCACAGGACTTCCCAAATACTGTCCTGGGGCAAACGGAAGCCAGAACCCACAACCCCCGGCAAGAGCAGCCAGCACCCACAACCCCCGACAAGAGCCCGCCTCCATTCTCATCCATAAAGTCTCCGCCTCCCTTCTCCAGCCCCACACCTTCTCCGCATTTGCCGCTCAGTAATAATGCAACAAACTCGGAAGGCCCAAATCTCCAACTGCCGGCCTCTCTGAAGTGCCGCCTTCCTTATCCTGGACACCTTCCCTGCCCAAACAACAAAACCAACCTGCCAACTCCCTTAAAAAATGACTTCGGCAAAAAGACAGGCAGACAATGGAATAAGAATGAAAACCGTGACAAAATGTTCATTTTAACTGCCTGCACCCGACCTGCCAGCGACAGGCGAAGACTGACCCACATCAATAAATCCGCTTTCACCCTCCCAACCAGACTCGTAAAGTCCAGCTTACGAAGCCACACCCAATCCCAGCCACCTGCACCCCCAAATACCAGAAGTAGGTTGTTGCCACCCGAAACGGCAACCCCCCCCCCCCCAAAACTCTAGCCCCCACCTCTGGAACAGACACTTCAAAATACTCACTTTTCCCCAAATTCAACATATTCCAAAAACGCCCCAAATCTCTTAAACTGGTCCATTATATCCCCCACCGAAGAGCTCGGGTCCAAAATATATAACAGCAGATCATCCGCTGTATAAAGACACCCTGCGCTCCAAACTCCCCCCTCACTATCCCCTTCCATAAATCTGAGCACCTCAATGAAATGGCCAAGCGCTCTATCGCCAGCGCAAACAGAAGAAACATCCCTGCCTCGTTCCCCGATACAGCGGAAAGTACCCTGATTTCATATAATTTGTCGGCACACACGCCATTGGATCCTGAGACAACATGAAATGAAATGAAAATCGCTTATTGTCACAAGTAGGCTTCAATGAAGTTACTGTGAAAAGCCCCTAGTCGCCACATTCCGGCGTCTGTTCGGGGAGGCTGGTGCGGGAATTGAACCGTGCTGCTGGCTTGCTTGGTCTGCTTTAAAAGCCAGCGATTTAGCCCAGTGTGCTAAACCAGCCCCACTAAACCATATCACACATGCCACAAACTTAGGCCCAATGCCAAACTTCTGCAACACTGCAAACAAATAGCTCCACTCCAGCCAATTAAACACCTTCTCCACATCCAACGTCACCAATACTTCCAACTCCCTTCCTTCCGCCAGAGAAAGCAGCACATTCAACAGTCGCCGCCCATTAAACGACAACTGCCTACCCTTAACGAACCCCGTCTGATCCTCCCCAATCGCCTTCGGAAGTAAATCCTCCAACCTCAACCCCAATACCTTCGCCAGTGCCTTGGCGTCCACATTCAACAGAGATATGAGCCTACATGACTCACATTCATGGGCAGCACGGTAGCACAGTGGTTAGCACTGTGGCTTCACAGCGCCAGGGTCCCATTTTCAATTCCTGGCTTGGGTCTGTCTGTGTGGAGGCTGCACGTTCTCCCTGTGTCTGTGTGGGTTTCCTCCGGGTGCTCCCCTTTCCTCCCACAAGTTCTGAAAGACCTGCTGTTAGGGAATTTATACATTCTGAATTCTCCCTCTGTGTACCCGAACAGGTGCTGGAATATGGCAACTAGGGGCTTTTCACAGTACTTCATTGCAATGTAAGCCTACTTGTGACAATAAAGATTATTATTACACTCCACTGGATCATTTTTAAGCAACACCGAAATGGATGCCTGATCCATCATTTCTGGAAAGCCCTCCTAACCATCACATCCTCAAACTTTTCTACCAACAGCGACGCCAGCTTATCCTTAACCTTTTTATAAAATTCAACAGGAAAACCATCCAGCCCAGATGCCTTACTCGTCTGCATCTTCCCCATCACTACCTGCACTTCTTCCACCCCCTTGGACTCCTCCAATCCTGCCCTCTCCTACCTCTGGCCACTCTAACCACCCCAGAAAGCTTGTGGCTCTGACCTATGCAGATTCCTATAAAACTCTGTAAAAAGCTGGTTCCCCTGCTCCCACAGCACCATCAGCTCACCAGTCCCATCAGTAACCTGAACTATCTCCCTCGCTACTGATGTCCCACGGAGCTGACCCACCAACAGGCAGCTAGCCTTCTCCCATGCTCATAAATGACCCTCCTTGCCATGCTCAGCTGCCAAACATCCTTCCCCATAGGAAGATCGAACTTCGCCTGTAACTCCTTTCTCCTCACCAGAAGACCCAGATCAGAGTCCCCCGCATACCTCCCATCTACTTCCAAAATCTCTATCAGCCATTGCTGTTCTTCCCTCGCCTCCCTATCCACGTGCCACTTAAAGTAAATAACCTCACCCCTCACGAATGCCTTCAACACTTCCCATACCACTGACGGTGAAACCTTCCCATTACGATTAAATCCCACATAATCTTCGATCACCTTCCCCATTTTAGTACAAAAATTGGGTCCGCCAACAGTCCCACATCCAACCTCCATACTGACCTCTGAACTCACCCCTTCTCCAGGACCACATCCACTGGAGCATGGTCCGAGATCACAATCGGCGAATACTCTGCCTTCCTCACCCCGACTAACGGCGCTTTTCCCATTACAAAAAAGTTGTTCCTCAATTACACATTGTGCACAGGTGAAAAAAAACGAGTACTCTATGTCCTGCGGATGCAAGAACTTCCATGTGTCCACCCCTCCCATCTCCTGCTTAAACCTAGTCAATGCTTTTGGTTCCCACCCCCCCACCCCCCCCACCCCCCCCCACCCACCCACCACCCCCACCCCCACCCACCCCCACCCCCCCCCCACCCCCCCACCCCCACCCCCCACCCCCACCCCCCCCCCCCACCCCACCCCCCCCCCACCAACTGGACATTGATACTTGCAATGTAGCATCAAAGGTAAATTCTAAAGCTTTTACAACTGCACAGGATAAGATGGAATGAAAAATAACTCACCTGTCTGATTACTGGAATGTAATTAACATCGTCATCTTCATCCCTGTGGATATAAGGATTTAAATTTTGTATTAAAAGCTGTAGATTTTAACATTCGCCACTGGACAGAAAACGGACGATACATCCTGCTGAACTTTCTTTTCCCTATTGAAATCATGGGAAGCAATCTTGCCTATTAAACTAAATAGGATTCATATGCAATGATACAGGTTGGATCGGGCATCAGCTCTTGCTAACTCTTTTGCTCGTTCTTAATCAAAGGACAAAGAACAAAGAAAAGTACAGCACAGGAACAGGCCCTTCAGCTCTCCAAGCCTGCGCTGACCATGCTGCCCGTCTAAACTAAAATCTTCTGCACTTCTGGGGTCTGTATCCCTCTATTCCCATCCTATTCATGTATTTGTCAAGATACCCCTTAAACGTCACTATTGTCCCTATTTCCACCATCTCCTCCGGCAGCGAGTTCCAGGCACCCACTACCCTCTGTGTAAAAAACTTGCCTCTTGCATCTCCTCTAAACCTTGCCGCTTTTACCTTAAACCTATGCCCCCTAGTAATTGACCCCTCTACCCTGGGAAAAAGTCTCTGACATTCCACTCTGTCTATGCCCCTCATAAATTTGTAGACCTCTATCAGGTCGCCCCTCAACCTCCTTCATTCCAGTGAGAACAAACCGAGTTTATTCAACCTCTCCTCATAGCTAATGCCCTCCATACCAGGCAACATCCAGGTAAATCTCTTCTGCACCTTCTCTAAAGCCTCCACATCCTTCTGGTAGTGTGGGACCAGAATTGAACACTATACTCCAAGTGTGGCCTAACTAAGGTTCTATACAGCTGCAACATGTCTTGCCAATTTTTATACTCAATGCCCCGGCCAATGAAGGCAAACATGCCGTATGCCTTCTTGACTACCTTCTCCACCTGTGTTGCCCCTTTCAGTGACCTGTGGACCTGTACACCTAGATCTCTCGGACTGTCAATACTCTTGAGGGTTCTACCATTCACTGTATATTCCCGATCTGTATTAGACCTTCCAAAATGCATTACCTCACATTTGTCCAGATTAATCAGTTGAAACTTAATAAATGTGACCAATTTTTTAAAATGCTGATTTTTAAAAATTTGTTTACAGGATGTGGGCACTGCTGACTAGGCAAGCATTTATTTCCCACCCCAATTGCTCTCGAGGTAATGGTGTGAGCTGCCTTCTTGAACTGCTGCAGTCCATGCGGTGTGGGTGCATCCACAGTGTTATTAGGAAGGGAGTTCCAGGATTTTGACCCAGTGACAATGAAGGAACGGCAATATAGTTCCGAGTCAGAGAGGCGAATGGCTTGGAGGGGAACTTGCAGGTGGTGCTGTTCCCATCCAATTGCTATCCTTGTCCTCCTAGGTAGCACAGGTCCTCGGTTTGGAAGGTTCTGTCAAAGGAGCCTGGGTGAGTTGCTGCAGTGAATCTTGTAGATGGTACACACTGCTGCCACTGTGGCGAATGTGAATGGCTGTGGTGCCAATCAAGTGAGCTGTTTTGTTCTAGATGGTGTCAAGTTTCTAAGTTTTGGAGTTTCAATCAAACAAGTGGAAAGTATTCCAACACACTCATTATGCCTTGTGGACAGACTTTGAGGAGCCAGGAGGCGTGTTACCCCCTGCAGACTTTCCAGCCTCTGATCTGCTCTTGTAGCCACAGTGTTTATATGGCAGGTCCAGCTCAGTTGCCAGTCAATTGTAGCCCCCAGGATGTTGATAGCTGGGGGTTCAGTGATGGTAGTGCTACTGGGGAGATGGTTGGATTCAATCATGGTCTGGCACTTATTTGGCACTAATGTAATTTGCCGCTCATCAGGTCAAGCCTGCATGTTGTCCGGTCTTGCTGCATAAGGGACGCATTGCTTCAGTGTCTGGGGAGTCACGAATGGTGATGGAGTTGCGCAACCATCAGCGAATATCTCCGCTTTCTGACCTCATCATGGAGGAGAGGCCATTGATGAAGCAGCTGAATATGGCTGGGCCTAGGATATTACCCTGAGGAACTCCTGCAATAAATTCCTGGGACTGAATGACTAACCTCCAACAACCAGATGAACAGCTTCTCCTCAGGAAACCTCCCTGCAAATTTTGTGAAGTTTCAAACTGGCACTGGACATACCAAGAGCTTCGAATTGAATGAGAATTTGCTTTGGATATTATTAATTAGACATTAGTATAAAGTGTTTGCCATGGCTACTTTGGTGTGATTTGAGCTCAGGCCTCTGGATTACTGGTCCAATAACATAACCACTCTGCTAAACAGTGACAACACTTTGAAAATACTTTGTTGGCTGTAAAGCGCTTTGGGAAGCCTCGCAGTCATGAAAGATGAGTATAAATGCAAATTTCCTTCTATTTATTCAAATTCCTGGTGTTTGCATATTCATGGCCTTGAGAATCTAATTGGCCATATAATTTAGCCATATAAAGGTGTCAGAGCATATTATTTATGAAAGTATTGGCATCTTGAATACTGCTGAACGTTTTTCTATGAGTTTTGTTTCTTTCCTCTTTCCACAGTTATTCAGGAGGCTTCATACTAAGCCAGCCCAAGGCATCAGTTTGCCTTTTCCATTAAGGACACCAGGGGGTTGGGGGGCAGTGTCAGGGGGTACCATTTGCAGCTCCTCAAATACTGAAGCCATCTATGTGCATATGCAACAAGATCTGGACAACATGCAGGCCTGAGCTGATCAGTGGCAAGTAATATTTACAGCAGACAACAGCCAGGAAATGATCATCTCCAACAAAAGAGAATCTAACCATCTCCCCATGACATTCAATGACATTACCATTGCTGAATCCCCCTATATCAACACACTGAAGGTTACCATTGACCATAAACTGAACTAGCCATATAAATACTTTGGTTACAAGAGCAGGTCAGAGGCTGGGAATTCTGCAGTGAGTAACTCACTGCCTTAACTCCCCACAGTCTGTCTACCATTTTGAAGCACAAGTCCAAAGATGTGCAGGTTAAGTGGATTGGCCTTAGTGTCCAAAATTGCCCTTAGTGTTGGGTGGGGTTACTGGATTATGGGAAGGAGGTGTGGACCTTGGGTAGGGTGCTCTTTCCAAGAGCCGGTGCATACTCGATGGGCCGAATGGCCTCCTTCTGCACTGTAAATTCTATGATTCTATGAAGTCAGGACTGTGATGGAACACTTGCCTGAATGAGCATGGTTCCACCAACACTCAAGGCATTCAACACCATCCACAACAAAGCAACCCGCTTGATTGGCATCCCATTTACCACCTTAAGTATTCACTCCCTCCACCACCACTAAGGTCAGAGACATATGGGAAGACCTGAGAGTTCCCTCCAAGCCACATACTGTCGCAACTTGGAACTATATTGCTGTTCCTTCATTGTTGCTGGGACAAAACTCTGGAACTCCCTTCCTAACAGCGCTGAGGGACTGCAGTGGCTCAAGATGGCAGCTCACCACCACCTTCTCAAAGGGAAATTAAGGTTATGCAACTAATACAAACCTTGTCCATGACACCCAAATCCCACGAAATAAAAATATATCTCCACTAGAGAAAAGGCTAATAAAAGATTCAACAAGAGGATTTTAAAATTATAAAGGGTTTTAAAAGCATGAATAGGGAAAGTAGGAGGGACATAGATAGGCAGCAAGAAGCTTCTCCCCTCAGTGGAGGGTTAATGACCAGGGGGAAAGATTTAAGATAAGGGGGCAGTTTAGAGGGGATGTGAGGGAAAACCCTTTCACCCACAGGGTGGTGGATGTCTGGAACAGCCTGCCTGAAAGGTAGTGGGAGGCAGGGACCCTCATAGCATGTAAGAAGTATTTAGATGTGCACGTGTGATGCCAAGGCATGCAAGGCTGTGGGCCCCAAGTGCTGGAAAATGGGATTAGAATACTTAGCCGGTAGATTTTGACCAGCGCAGACACGATGGGCCGAATGGCCTTTTCTGTGCTGACCTTTGGTTGGGGAGTCAATTGAAGAGCTGTCAATTTTAAAAATGGTCAGAAGAATTTTTTTTAAGTGGGAATGATTCACGGAGGGAATAGCTGAATGAGATAACATTTTCCCTGAAAGTGAATAAACCTTTGAAGCAGATGCAGCTCCAGGACAAGAGAGAATGAGTAACACGATAGGATTAGTTTGGAGTTGGTCTAGTGGGCGGCACAGTAGCAGTGGTTAGCATTGTTGCTTCAGAGCTCCACGGTCCCAGGTTCGATTCCCGGCTTGGGTCACTGCCTGTGCGAAGTCTGCACGTTCCCCACGGGTCTGCATGGGTTTCCTCCAGGTGCTCCGGTTTCCTCCCACAAGTCCCGACGGACGTGCTGTTAGGTGAATGGGACATTCTGAATTCTCCCTCTATATACCCGAACAGGTGCCGGAATGTGGCGACTAGGGGCTTTTCACAGTAACTTCTTTGCAGTGTTAATGTAAGCCTACTTGTGACAATAAAGATTATTAACAGCTAACAGGCGAATTCAATGGCCTCTCTCTGCTGTACACGTTTATAGTTCCGATTTGCCAACCTCAAACGCGGGTCTGGGGTCATGTCCCAGCAATTGGGCTGAGGGACTGGGCTAGCACTGGGGGGGGTGGGCTGCAACCTGAGTTGATCGGTTCCAAAATGACCACTGATCCGAAAGCAGGAATTGTGCAAAGATGTTACGAGCAGCAATAGTCATAAAATCAATCAAGCACAAATATCATCTGCACAAATGCCCCAAACTGTAAAGCGCCACCACAAGGGGGGGGGGGAGACGATGAGCTTTTTTTTTTACCTTTGGTCCCCAAGCTGAGTGACGAAAACATTTCTCCTGGGATGTTTTAAGTGAAGTGAATAGCGGCGATAGTCTGTCAGGCTGGGCAGTTTGCCGGCGCTGCCATCCATCCTTAAAAAGTTAAATTTCAACTCACACCCAGCCTCGAACCGCAGCAAACTTTCAGGAGGGGAGGGGAGGGAGGGGGCGGGAAGGGGGGGGGGAGGTTCAAAAAAAAAATTAAAGTGCCCCGAATGTGTTTTTGTTGTTGCTGCAAATTTAAAAACCCGGCACAAAAACGTAAAACACTGGAATCGAGCGTCGCCTGCGAAACGATGTCTTTGCAAATGAGACGTTGCAGGCAGCCACAGAAAGCGCCTGCTTCGTGTCGCGGCTGCAGGATCATGTGATAATGCGAAGCAAAACATTACACCGTCTCCATGGAAACCACCCCCAGACTGGGAAGCCGCGCCAAGATCATCCCTGAGCCTGACCCAGCATAAACACATTCCCAACATTTTCGCTCCGGGGCTTCTTATTCTCTGGATCCTCAAACCATATCCCTCTCCCCTGCAGCTGAGGTGGAATTCCACTGGTGCCATCGTCCTCTGATTCTTTCTGGATCCCCCCCCTACCCCTCCCCTCCCACCCCCAGCAGCGTGGCCAACATTCCAGGATTGTCCCAGCTGAAATCTCCAGGAATTCATAGAATCCCTACAGTACAGAAGGAGACCAATCGGGTCTGCACTGGCCCTTCGAATGAGCACTCTCACCGTGTCCCCTCCCCTGTCCACCCTGCCCTATCCCGGTAACCCCTATAACCTAACCTACACATTGCTGGACATAAGGGGGAATTTAACGTGGCCAATCCACCTAACCAGCACATCCTTGGACTTTGGGAGGAAACCGGAGGACTCGGAGGAAACCCATGCAGACACAGGGAGAACATATAAACTCCACACAGATAGTCACCCAAGGTTGGTATTGAACCCGGGTCCCTGGTGCTGTGAGGCAGCAGTGGTAACCATTGTGCAGGACACTGCTTGCAAGCAATCCAGGGGAAGAGTCATGGAAGCAATTATATTTGTTTTAATTCTTCGAAGGCTTTTGTTCCTAATTAGCATGCGGAAGAAAAAAAAGCTTTGACCCACAGTCAAGAATCATTCAATCAGCCACTGAAGAGGCAATTCACTTTCCAAATGGCTGTGACTGCAAATTACTGCACCACCATTGGCAGTACAGGGTAAGGTGAGGGCTGGTCAGTTGGAGGCAGGAGAGGATCTCCAGCATTTATGTACACTCAAGAATTGGTAATTTACCTTCCAGTTGCTTGCTGTGCATATATGTTACTTCCTATGTTACATGTGCAAGAACACAAATCCCTCAGAGCAGCAAGTTTTAATAGTTTCTCAGCATTTAAAAACAGTTGTTTTTTCTAATCTTCCTACCAAGATGACTTCACATTTGCCCACATGATACTCCCATCTTCCCTTTTCCCATGCACTTAACCTATCTATAATCTCCGTGCGTCCTCCTCACAAATTACTTTCCCGCCTAGCTTTGTAACATCAGCAAACTTTGATTTATTCGCTTGGTCTCTTCATCCAAGTCCGTTATATTGATTATAAATTGCTGAAACTCCAGCACTCCACGAGTAACAGTTACCATGCTGAAAATTACCCATTTATTCTTACTCTCGGTTTCTCCCGTTTGGCCCGTCCTCTATCCGTGCCAAATAATATCCCCAACCCCATGAGCCCTTATCATATGTAACAATCTTTCATGTGGCACCTTATTGAATGTATTTTGTGATGCACGATCAATCACTCCTGAAGCGAGATTGTAGTCCAATTGAAGGCTTTAATGAACAAGTAGTTACCCCAGCAGCTCCGGTACAGAATGACTGCTGTGGGTGAAACACAGACTCTTATGCTCCGCCTGCTGAGCGGAACCAGCAGGTAGGTTCCACCACTCGTACTACAGTATAAGGTACATCCCACCTAGGTACCGCAATACCCCTAATATAGCCTACCACATTTTGAAAATCCAAACATGCAGGATCCACCTGCATATCGTCAAAAATGTAGTAGATTTATCAAACACAATTTCCCTCTTATGAAACCATGCTACTGTTCCTAATCATATGCTGATTTTCTAAATGCCCTGTTACCATTTCCTTAATTATGTATTCCAGGATTTTCCCAACAACTGATGTCAGGCTAGCCGGCCTGTAGTGTTTTTTCTCTCCCTCCTTTCTTGGATAACAATGTTACATTTGCTAATGTCCAATCCATTGGGTCTGTCACAGATTCTAGGGATGTTTGGAACGTCACAACCAATCCATCCACTAGCTATGCAGCTGCCCGAGGATGTGGACCAATAGATCCAAGGGATTTCTTGGCTTTTGGTACCATTAATTTCCCCAGTACTTTTGCTTTACTAGTATTTTGTCAAGGTGAGGTGAGGGTAAATGTCCTTGACATCAAGGCAGCATTTGATGCAGTATGGCATCAAGGAGCACTGGAAAATCTGGAGTCGGGGGGAAGCCCGCAACTGGTCGGAATCATACTTGACAAAAAGGAAGATGGTTGTTAAATGTTGGAGGTCAATCATCTCAGCTCCAACAGTTCCTCAGGATAGTGTCCTCGACCCAACCATCTTCAGTTGCTTCATTGATTACTTTCCTTCCATCATAAGGCCAGAAGTGGGGATATTTGCTGATGAGTGCACATCGTTCGACATCATTTGGAACTCCTCAGATGCTGAAGTAATCCATGTCCAAATGCACCAAGACCTGGACAATATCCAGACATGAGTGACAAGTGCCAAGAAACATTCATGTCACCCAAGTGCCAACTAACAAGAGAGAATGTAACCATTGCACCTGGACTTTCAATTACCATTGCTGAATCACCCAGAATCAACTTCATGGGGATTACCATTGACCATAAACTAAATTGGACTAGTCATATAAAACACTGTGACTACAAGAGCAAGTCAGAGGCTAGGAATCCTGTGCTGAGTAACTCACCTCTTGACACTCCAAAGCCAGTCCCAACAACTACAAGGTACAGGTCAGGAGTGTGATGGAATACTCTGCACTGACCTGAATGAGTGCAGCTCCAACAACACTCAAGAAGCTTGACACCATCCAGGATAAAGGAAATTCACTTGTTTGCTACTCCATTCACAAACATTCAAACCCTCCACCACCAACACACTGTGGCAGCCAGGTGTATCATCTACAAGATGCACTACAGGACCTCACCAAGACCCCTAGGACAGCACCTTCCAAACCCATGCCTGCTACCAAATAGAATTACAAGGCAGCAGACATGTGGGAACACCACCACCTGCAAGTTACCCTCCAAGTCACTCACCATCCTATCTTCGAAATATATTACCAGTCCTTCTCTATCACTGAGTCAAATTCCTGGAACTCCCTCCCTAACAGCACCGTGAGTGTATATACACCACATAGACTGTAGCAATTCAAGAAGGCAGCTCACCACCGCCTTCCCAAGGGCAATTAGGGATGGGCAATAAATGGCCTAGCCAGCGATTACCACATCCCATGAATTAATTCAAACAAATACTTAAGTTCCTCTGTCTCCTTAAACCCTTGGTTCCCTATTCTTTCTGGAGTTTTACTCTATCGTAAATACAGACACAACATATTTAACATTTCTGCCTTTTTCCTGTCGCACATTCTCTAAGGGATCCACATCTACTTTTGTTACTCTCTTCCTTTTTCCATACTTGTAGAAGCTTTCATAATCTGTTTTTATATTTCCTGCTAGTGTACTCTGATCTTTAGTTTCTCCACCTTAAACAATTTTGGTCATCCTTTGCTGGTGTCTAAAATTCTTCCAAACCTCAGACTTACCATTCTTCTTGGCAATACTATAAGCCTCTCTTCAAATTCAATACTATCCTTTATCTCTTTAGTTATCCATAGATGGATAACTTTTCACGTGAAGGTTTTATTTCTCAACAGAATATGTACCAATTGAATATTATGATTATTTCTTCAAATATTTACCTTCATTGATCTATCATCATATCTTTTAACCTATCTTCCCTACCTACCTTAATATTCTTGTTCAGACTTATAAACATCACTCATGAACTCAATCTGGAATGAATCATATTATGATCACTCTTCCCAAAATAATTACTTATTATGAGATTATTAATTCACCCATTCTCATAACACAAGGGGAGATCTAAAATAGCTTATTCCACAATGTATTGTTTCTGGAAATTATCTCAAAATCAAACTCATCCTCCAAAGTGTTTTCCCTGATTTAATTTGTCCAGTTTGTATTAAGATTAAACTCCCCCCAAACTACTATATTGGCTTTTTTACATGCATCTTTTATTTCTTGATTAATACTCATCCAACAGTACAGCTACTGTTAATGAACCTATAAACTACTCTCAAAATGATTTCTTGTCCCTTGTAATTTTTAAATTTTTCCCAGACTGATTTGTTGCTGCTCTTCTGCGTCAGGACGCAACCACATCACTTTCTTTATTGCATCTCTCATTATCAGGGCTGTCCCTCTCCTTTTCCATTTTGTCTGCTTGTTTGAAACATCAAGTACCCAGGAATATTATTTTCTCACTATGCACACACGTCTCTATAATGGCTAATAGATCAACTTCATTTATCTCTATTTACGCTATTAACTTAAAATAAAACCAGAAAAAGCTGGAAATACTCAGCAGTTCTGGCAGTATCTCAGGAGACAGAAAAGGCAACAGCACTTCAGGTCAGTGACCAGAATTGCCGAGAATTGCTTTTGTATCTGATTAATTTTTCTATCTTGTTGCAACTAACTGCTTTGTGCATTCAAATAAAGCACCTTTAAATTTAACCTTGTACTCTTTCCCCCAATTTGACCTTATTCACATATGCATTGTTAGGGTTAAATTCTCTGTTCCTTTCTACCTGTTTATCTTTACCCAGCTGGCTACACTGTTACACAGAATACTGAGAGGACTAGATAGAGTGGACATGGACGTCCGGTAGTGGGAGAAACTAGAACCCGAGGGCACAGACTCAGACTGAAGGAAGGATCCTTTAAAACTAAGATGAGAAGGAATTTCTTCAGCCAGTGCGTGGAGAATCTGTGAAACTCGTTGCCGCAGAAGGCTGAGGAGGCCAAGTCACTGAGTGTCTTTAAGACAGAGATAGTTAGCTTCTTGATTAATAAGGGGATCAGGGGTTACGGGGAGAAGACAGGAGAATGGAGATGAGAAACATATCAGCCAAGATTGAATGGCGGAGCAGACTTGATGGGCTGAATGGCCTACTTCTGCTCCTTTACCTTATGATCTGATGGCTTTGGCTTTTTTCTTTAGATTTATAAATTCTCCTTTACCCAAAACTTCCACCTCCCACCCCACCCACCCAACGCATTCCATCGTAAGTAGTACAAGTCTCAAGACAGCCATTTCAGAGATTTATTTCAAGGGATTCTTGGCTGCTAATGGTTTATGAGTTTTTCAACCTTCAAGGACTTGAAACCGCCATAGACGGTCCTTAACCGTTAACAGACTTCTGCCATTGCATTGATGGGTGTCCTCCTAGAAGAAAGAGGAAGGAGTATGAGGAATTTGGGAACACTACAACTGGAGAAACATTAAAGAGGTGCCATTGTTGGATGAATCCTTATTTTCCCAATACAAATGGTAATCCCAGAATAGCACACCTGGAGGTCATTTTGACTTTAGATGGCAGTGGAAAACACACCTTAATGGATCGACAAGCAGTCAAACAATTGGCTTCAATGGAAATGAAAATTAGAAGAGTTTAATGGACTGCCAAGCTGATAATAGGTGGCTTATAATTCACAATCAATTACCACAGTGTGAGCTTTCTGGGGAAGAACGATAATGTATTACAGCCATTAACACGTGACCTCTCAGGCAGTTCCATTTTTCTGACAATTGACTGTAACAAACAATAACCAGTGAATATATGTCAACTCACTGAGTAATCATCATAACAAATCACAACCAGTTACTGCTGCATCACTTTTCTGGAAACTGAATATGCCAAGCCACAACCGTCCTAGGATAGATGATAATCCAGTTGCTGATTCTTTCTTTTTCAAAGGATAAAATATATTCCCAGCCTGTGGTTACACTGTAAAAATCAGTCTGAGGCTGGTGGCTGCAGCAATAATTCCCAATCTGGTGGTGCCTAGTTTAAACTACTCTGGGAGGTCTGCACAACCTTTGAGAGAGTGGTTTCGGTGCATTTGGACATGCTGGGAAAGAAACTTGGCTTAAGTTTTAAATTTGGCTTGGCGACAAACTGGATTTGTACTTAGGTCAGCCAGTTATGTCCCATGTGGTGTACAAGTGCCTCCAGCAGATACTCTCACATGTCCTCTCTCTGGGGTAAGATCAGAAACTGGCAATGATGATATTCTCTCACTTTTGCATCACCGTGAGGTGGAAACCTTGGCAGGGATACGAAAGCAACAGTATGAATGCACCTTAAGTGATCTGAATATGGTGTCTTGTACACAATTCCTGCCCAACATTTCCCGGGATCTTATTCAGAGGTGTTTCTAGAATTCCTGGCTGCTCTTGGAAAGTTGTCAATAACTTCAAAATACCAAGGCCATGAAGCATGTGGTGTAATCTCTGCTCCAAGTTTAGAATCTCATTGCTCAGCCTACAAGCAATCAGGTGCTTAGCAGATAAATATATTGCATCAGATATTGCCTGCATACAAAATCTTTTAATCTAGAATCCATATGTCCATATTTCTTAAACGAGTAAATGTCTGTAAGTGGCTGACATGTTGCATTTAACAGCTTACTGAGTATCACACTTCTTATCAAAGAAATATAATAGGATACCATTCTCAATTTTAACTAAGAAATTAAAATTATGGACATAATCATGCCCATTATTTCAGACCTAAAATAGACTATGTATGTGAAATGAGAAAAGTCTCATCATGTGGGAAAGTAATCCTGCAAAAAGACCATTTATTTTGTGTACACTTAGAACTATATTATTTATTTGTGTATGTGCAACAACAACAATTTGCACTGGTATTGCATCTTTAATGTAGTAAACTGTCTCAGGCCATTGGAGGGTAATCGGACAAAGGTTGACACCAAACCAAATGAGGAGACATGAGGACAAGTGGCCAAAATCTTGATCAGAGTTTTAAGGAAGATCTGCAAGATGGGAAGAGAACTAGGTAGCCAGAAAGAAGCAAAAGAAAGAGATACCTTTATATAGCACCGTTACAAGCTCAAGATGCTCTAAAGCAATTTACAGCCAATGAAACACATGTGAAGTTGTATTGTAGGAACCAGAGCAGCTAAATTGAGTGCAGGAAGCTCCCATAAATAGCAAATGTAAATGACCAAATAATTGGTTTCTGTAATGTTGATTGAGGGATGAAAATTGGCCAGACACCACGGATAATTTCCATGCTTTTCTTCGAAACAGTACCATGAGATGTTTTGCATTCACCTGGCATAGCAGATAGGCTTCTAAGTTTAACCGAAAGATAGCACCTCCAACAGTGCAGCACTTCCTCAGTACTGGAGACGCAGCATTGATGTTTGTGCTCAAGTCTCTAGAGTTGAACTTGAGCCCCTAACCTTCCAACTCAGACAGTGAGAATACCACCAACTGAGCCATGGCTGATACAAGAGAGCTTCTTCACAAGGGAAGTAATTCCAGATCTTAAGGCCAAGGCAGCAGAAGGCACCAATGGTGCAGTAACGAAAATCAAGGGTGCACAAGAGGCCAGGATTGCTGAAATGCAGAGATTTCAAAGGGTTGTAAGGCTAAGAGGTTACATATGTAAGAAGGAGTGAGTCCATGGAGAGAGTTCAAAACAAGCAGGTGAACTTTAAAATCGAGGTGGTGACAGATGGAGCCATATAACTCAGTGAAAAATGAATGAAACTTGGTTAAATGAGACAAATGTTATGGGCGAGGTGTTTTCAGAACCCCAAAATATATCATGGAGTTCAACCAACCTCCCCTTTAATGCTATTGTTTCTTTTCCGAGCACATGGCTTGTTCTCTAGGTGTGGGATTACAATTATGGACACGTGGGTTTTTAAACACAAAACAATGTTTATTCCATGAACTCAACTTAACCTCTTAAATAAACATTGGATCTCTTAACACCCCTTACTTCAAAGATAACCCCGAAAATATTACAACATTAAATAATCCTTCAGTTATTCCTTTCAACATCCATGAGACTTAACACCTTTAAACAGAAACACATCACTTTAAAGGCTTTACTATTATGAGTTTAAATCACCCAAATGATCCAGAGATAGTCTTTCATGGCAGAGATCACAGCAGATCCAGCTCACTGCAAACACAGACACACACCCAAGCTCTTTCAAACTGAAACTAAAAACTGCAAAAATGGCTGATCTAAAACCCAGCTCCACCCACACTCTGACATCAGTGCATTTCTTAAAGGTACATTGTTTAAACATCCATTTCTTAAAGGTACCCTCACATGACACAAGTTAAAATATGCGCAGCAAAGTTTTTCACAGCTCAAGGTTATGGAGAGCGAAAGTTGGGAAGATAACCAGGAAAGATTGCAGTAGTCACATCAAGAGGCATGAATGTCACGGTGGTGCAGTGGGTTAACCCTGCAGTCTCACGGCGCTGAGGTCCCAGGTTCGATCCCGGCTCTGGGTCACTGTCCATGTGGAGTTTGCACATTCTCCCCGTGTTTGCGTGGGATTCGCCCCCACAACCCAAAGATGTGCAGGCTCGGTGGATTGTCCACGCTAAAATTGCCCCTTAATTGGAAAAAATTAATTGGGTATTCTAAATTTTTTTAAAAAGAGGCAGGAATGAAGGTTCAGCAACAGGTAGGTTAAGACAAAGGCAGGATTGGGTGGTGTTACAGAGGTGGGCTTAGTGACAGCACAAATATGTATTTAGAAGCTCATTTTGGGGTCAGATGAGACAGCAGTGTTGTGAACGGCTTCGACTCAGACTGTTGTCAAGGAGAGGGTGGAGTCTGTAGCTAGGGAATGGAGTTTGGAGTGGGGGCCAAAAACAGTGGCTTCAGTCTTCCCAATATTTAATTAGAGGGAAAGACTTGAGTGATAGGGCATTTTTCATTGATAGGGGCGACTTGGAGATAAGAAATAGAAGGAGACCGAGGACAGAACATTGGGGTTCTCCAATGGTAACTGTGGTGGAGTGGATAGTGAAACCATTTGTGACATCCTCTGGCCACCACTGGATAAATAGGAATGGAACCAGGCAAGTGTATTCCCACACACATAGGCTTCCGTGGAGAGGTGCTGGCAGAGAATGCCGCGGTCAGCCATTTCAGGGGCTATAGACAGGTTGAGAACCACAAAGTTAGTTCAGTACAGTTAAATATACTTTCCAGTCACACTCCAGCTGGTTGATACACAAACGTGTTTCATCTATCATGATTGGTCATGCACTGGGTACAAAAATAGAGTAGCTTCGCCCTCTATCCTTTCATAAAGGGCAGACAGAGGGGAAGGCGGACTAGACAGGGAGAAAATCAGGATCACCAAGAAAGCTCAAGAAAAGTCTCCGGATAGGCTGTTAAACTAAAGATCAAAGAGGGATTTGAACTGTTGATTGTAAGACGGAGACGGTAATGACACTGCCAGAGTTTCAGATAAGACCATTTCAACCACTTTGCTCGGTTGCATTCTTATATTAGTAGAAACTGTAATAGAAATTGTAACGTAAGATTTTTAAAATAAATTGCAAATACCAAAAACGGGCAAAGCTGCAAATATTTCGGCTTTAGCATTGTTGACTAAAACTGTACATGGCTTCTTCCATTAAGGTATCCTGCACTAACTAGTGAAAATTATCATTGACGTTCGAATGGTCATATATGCCCAATTTCTCAGGACTGTTGCATGAAGAGGCGGTAAAAACCATGCTTTGCATTTTCACATTGTACATATAGAAGGCTGGATGTATCTGCTTTGTTTACATCAACATGTATCCTGGGGTCAGCGCCAGGCCCTCCAGCTGGAGCTTTACTTCAGCTTCTGTTTACTTACTCACGTTAGAAATTTAAGCTGGTCACTGGATAGCCTAATGAAAACATTTCAGTTAAAATCAACTCCGAAGCACTTTTACTGGTGTGTCCGTGAGCCCTGTGAATTCTGTTGCAATATATGCAACAACGGTTATTGCCAGCATTGAACCATTTACAGCTTTCTAGTGAGATACAGCTGAGCACGTTTTTCATAAATCTGATTTACCCGCACATTCCTTCTACGTAACACAAAGATTGTCAGCAGCTTGAAACCCAAAGCCAAGTAGACACTACAGCCCTGATAAACCACTTCAGGAAAAGCTGCTTGTGTTCAGCCTTTTCTTTCGGGGGGGGGGGATATGTTGTTTTGCGTTTTTTTGTCATCCTGACTAGGTGGATTGTAGTTGAGTTGGTTTTTTTTGAACACGGGTGTAACATTTGCAATCCTTCAGTCCTCTGGCACCACTTCCACATCTAAAAGGATTGGGAAGATTGTGCCGAGCCAGAGCCTTCACTTTTCACCCTTGCCTCCCTTAGCAACCTGGGGTACATCCCATCTGGAAAGGCTGACTTTTCAACTTGAATCACTGGCAACCTTTTAAGTACTTCCTCTTTATTTTTCTCCATTTCCTCAACAATCTCCTACTTTATGGCAACAGTGGCATCATCCCTTTTCTTTTAGTGAAGATAGGTGCAAAGTATTTATTTGGTATTCAAACATACCCACGGACGCTTAAGGACAGCACGGTAGCATGGTGGTTAGCACAATTGCTTCACAGCTCCAGGGTCCCAGGTTCGATTCCCGGCTTGGGTCACTGTCTGTGCGGAGTCTGCACATCCTCCCCGTGTGTGCGTGGGTTTCCTCCGGGTGCTCCGGTTTCCTCCCACAGTCCAAAGATGTGCAGGTTAGGTGGATTGGCCGTGATAAATTGCCTTTAGTGTCCAAAATTGCCCTTAGTGTTGGGTGGGGTTACAGGGTTATGGGGATAGGGTGGAGGTGTGGGCTTGGGTAGGGTGCTTTTTCCAAGAGCCGGTGCAGACTCGATGCGCCAAACCTCCTTCTGCACTGTAAATTCTGATTCTATGACTCCATGGGAAGATGTCATATTTGAACACTAAACGATCCCATCCCTTCCTTTGTCTACCACTTTACAACAAACATTGTCTTTAATAAAGCTTCCAAAGAAAAATGTAACCCCCGATGTACTACAACCATAAAATGGATCTATCGTTAGTTTTCATATGGTACAATAGTTTAGCCTGAACGACTAAATTCATGTTTGAGACATTGCAAAAATATCTCACCAAAAGAATCTCTTTGACTTGCAGGAAGAAAGCGAATGTACTCTTAACAAATTTGCAGACGACACAAAAACAGGTGGAAAGGCAAGTTGTGAGAGGGATACAAACATTTTGCAGAGACATATTGATGGGTTAAGTAAGTGGGCAAAAAGTTGGCAAATGAAGTATAATGTGGGAAATGTGAAGTTGTTCATTTTGGAAGGGAGAACAGAAGAGCAGAATATTATTTAAATGGAGAAAAACTGCAGAAAGGTGCAACACAAAGGGAATTAGGACAGTTTGTGCATGAAGCACAGAAAGCTAGCACACAGGTGCAGCAGGGAATCAGGAATGCTAATGAAACGTTGGCCCATATTTCAAGAGGGGGGTGGAGTATAAGATTGGGGAAGTCTTGCGGCAAATGTACAAGATGCTGGTGAGACTACATCTGGAGTACTGTGAGCAGTTTTGATGCCCTTATTTGAGGAAAGATATTGTGCAAGATTCATTGTTTGGGAGACTATGTTCTCCCGCCTCTGGTTTGCATTCGCACTGGGAACAGCAGCCAGAGGCGATCCACTGTCCCTTGCTATACATTTTTATGTATGACGGGCATCACAAAGGGATTTAGTCACAAATCCTGTGATTGGGCCACCATTTTGAGGGGGCGGCCCAACAGTGGTCTGCCGGCTGGCCCCCCTTCTCTCCCGCAATGCAATTCTGCTCCTCCCCCACCATGGGAATTGCATGCATGAGTTAACCCCCCCCCCCCCCCACCAAAGGCTCCTCAATTAAAGACTCCCCCACCAGATCACCGCATTTCAGGGACCCCCCATAAGAGGCCCTCCAATATTAGAGATCCCCCCATAACAGAGAGGCCCTTTAACAGAGACCTCCCCATAACAGAGACCAACACCCCATCAGTCACCCCTGCCTAGAAGCTAAAGGGCAGTCCAGACAGAAAGTGAAAAAAAAATCACTGCTTTAAAACGTACCTACACTTGCTGCATCAAGTAGAGAAAGCAGCACCTGTAACCTCTTAGAAAGTGAAAATCACATCACCAGGAGTTAAACGTCCTCAGATCCTTTGATCTGCAAGGCGTCTATGCATTTCAAAGAGAAAAAATCTTTACCCAGCTGTATTGACATCTTCCAGACAGCCAGATAACTGGATTGTTTAATTTAATTTCCCTTCAAGTTTGAATGGATCTCAAGTATCTTGCTGTGAAACTAACCAATATTCATAAACATCGAACAATGATTGATAGCTCACAACCACATCAAAAGCAGTTAAATGCTTTTGGCTGAGAAAAAGAGGAAGTGAAAGCATTTAACTCAAAGATGTTTATAAACATTGGGGTCTTATGAACAAAGGTTAAATAGGTTGGGACTCATTGCAATTTAAAAGAATGAGGGGTGATCTCATTGAAACAGAGGATGCAAAGGGGTTTGACAGGGTAAATGCTGAGAGGATGTTTTCCCTCATGGGGGAGTCTAAGACCAGAGGGCATAGTCTCACAATAAAGGAGTGCCCATTTAAGATCGAGGTGAGGAGGAATTTATTCTCTCAGAAGATTGTGAACGTTTGGAACTGGTTGCCACAGAGAGCTGTGGGGGCAGAGTCCTTGTGTATATTTAAGACTGAGATAGATAGATTCTCAATCAGTAAGGGAATCAAAGGCTATGGGGAAAGGGCAGGAAAGTGGATGTGAGGAATGCTAGATCAGACGTGATCCTATTGAATGGCAGCGCAGAGTCGAGGGGCCGAAAGGCCTACTGCTGATCCTATTTCTTATGGTCTGAGATCCTATATGCTCTTATATTTTGTTTTTGTGAAAGGGGCTTGCTAAATCCAGCTCTGCATTTCTCCTTCATTTCTTCCTTCAAATCTAAATCTAGTAGCCCACGTGCTAATTCTGAACCAGCAAACTGTCATCAACTTAAGAAATTCCACTGAGGAACACAGCTGTTCTACTGGCAATGCTTTTAAATAGACGCGTTTGCAGGATTGAGGCATTTGTAACTGAGCATTTAAGTTTTCTTGAGGACAAAATGATGTTTCAATTTCATCCAAAATCTCTGCTTGAAGTAGTTTGTGAATTTAATTTGTAGCGGAAATTAATATTTGTCCATCTCTGCACGACTCTGATATGGACTTAGGAATGAAAGCGTCCCACTTCTGTTACTAAAATAACCAAAATTGTCCATTTGTCCATAGAAATAAAAGCCCTACAGATAGAGGCGTGGTCTCTTGAAGTGGGTGTGGTCTCTCCAGGGGGCGTGGTCTCTCCAGGGGGCGGGGTCTAGGAGGAGGGGCGTGGTCTCCAAAGATGGGAGGGTCTCTTGAGAGTGGGCGGGGCTTAAGCACAGGGGCGTGGTCTCAGATAAGGGGGCGTGGTCTCCAAAGAGGAGGTGGGGGTCTCTTCGGGGGCATGGTCTCTTGAGAGTGGGCGGTGTTTAGGGGTAGGGGCGTGGTCTCCAAAGAGGGGGTGGGGCCTCTTTAGGGGTGTGGTCTCCTGAGTGGGCGTGGCTTAGGGGTAGGTACGGGCGTGGTCTCGGAGGAGTGGGTGGGATCTCTAGAGAGGGGACGGGGTCTCGGAGGAGGGGGCGTGGTTTGGGCAAAGGGGGTGGGGTCTGGAAAGGGGTGGGGCTTAGTGGTAGGGGCGTGGTCTAGGAGGAGTGGGCGGTCTCTTTAGGGGCGTGGTCTCCAGCGTGGGCGTGGCTTAGGGGTAGGGGTGTGGGGGAAAAAGAAAAGAAAAAAAAAGAAATAAAAGCCCTGCACCTAGCAGATACATGCCACATTTCAAAGTAGCAAATATGCAAAGAGCTTATCACGCTTACACCTAATCCGCTGAAATAAATATTAACTGTTAAGATAACCATGCTGATTTGCTCAAATACAAGGAGTTTCAAGCCTGTCTTCTTTCATGGACCAGAAGCTTGAATCTCAGAATTAGCTCCATCTGTATACAAACATACAGATTAGGAGCAGGAGTAGGCCACTCGGCCCATTGCCATTCAATAAGATCATGGCTGAACTCACTGTAACCTCAACACCATGGGCGATATTCTCCCCCCTGTTGCTCTTAATAGCCTTAGTTTTATTAGCTCTAATTCTGTCACCTTTGCTCACGAGTCGCCAGGTATCTTTCTGATACCGCCACGTGGTTCAAGCTCGAGTAATGATTAATAAGACAGCATACCGCTTAGTAAATGTTAAATCAACGATCATTTATTATGTACAGCAATAAATACTTACACAATAATACTACCTCTAGACTATTACCTACCACTAAAGGTCAATACTTAACTTTGGTAATGGCCCACCAGGTCAGGGAAACAAATGGCTTATCGAATTGGGTCTGGCCTGCGGGATTCAAAAAGGCTGGTACGGGTCGATAATCTGGAACACCTGTCTGGTAGCGATCGCTGGAGTAACACTTACTTGTTCTTTCGTCGAAGGGTCTCGGAGGTTGCGAATAGGAGCGGAAGGGTCGATCTGAACTTGGCCCCTATCTTTATAGTTCCCAGGGGCTTCCCGCCTCTCGGGGTGGACCTTGACCCTAGTCCCAAGTGATTGGACTTGGTCCCAATCACTGGGTTCGATATGCTCCAATAATGGGGCGATTCCTTGATCGGAGGTCTGGATCGGCTTTCAATTGCTAATTTGTTGCAATTGTTCCCGGGGCTAGCCGATTAAACTGCAGATGTCTGTGTTGATGTGCTGCTAATAGTCGCAGGTATCGGTCTGGGCCGACTTCCCCAGAGCCGAATACACTGTTCTGTCTGCAGCTGTCCGTTTGTGTCCTGTTGGCTGATTTTCCCATCAGCTTTTTCAGTTCGCCATTTTACATCGGGGTTTGGCCAAATTAATCGGGAATCAGCCATTTTATGTGGCTACACCGCCCCCCCCCCCCCCGGCCGGGTGGGAGAATCGCCAGGGTGCCGCGCGAATTGCGCCACATCACCCCAACCCCCGCACGCGATTCTCCCACCCCCCCCCGAAATCAGCGCCGCGCGAATTGCGCTGGGCCGCTCGGAGAATCGCGGCGAGCGGCGATTCTCCGGGCCGCATGGGCCGAGCGGCCGTGCGTAAACAGCCTAGTCCCGCCGGCGCCATCCACACCTGGTCGCTGCCGGCGGGTACTCGTCGCGAAGGCTTGTGGGGCGGCCTGTGGGGTGGGGGGGGGAAGGGGGGTTCCGTTCCCAGGGGGGGGCCTCCGGAGTGGCCTGGTACGGGATCGGGACCAACCAATTGGCGGGCCGGCCTCTGTCGGCGGGCCTCCTTTCTTCCACCAACAAGCCTGGTCCATCTGCCATGCTTGTGCGGGGTGGCCTGAGGGAGGACAGCCACCGCGCATGCGCTAGTTGGCGCCGGCCCAACTCCGCATGCGCGGGACCCAAGGCCCCGCCCCCGTAAATCGCGCGACGCCCGCTAGCCCCACGGAGGGGGGAGACTAGGGGTCTGGGAATGGGCGCTGACGCCGGAGTAAAACACTCCAATTTTTACTCCAGCGTCGGCACTTCGACTCCCGTTGGGAGAATCCCACCCAAAATTCCTGCCTACCCCTGATAACTTTTCAAGCCCTTGTCAATCACGAATCTATCTAGCTCTGCATTAAAAACATTCAAAGATTCTGCTTCCACTGCCTTTTGACAAAGAGAGTTCCAAAGACTCACCCTGAGAGGGAGAAAAATTCTCCTCATCTCTGTTTTAAATGTACAACCCCTTATCTTTAAACAGTGACCGCTAGTTCCAGATTCTTCCAGAAGTGAAAACATCCTCTCCACATCCTCTCTATATGGTAAAGTCAAGTTGCCTCTTATTCTAAACTCCAGTAAATACAAGCCTAACCTTCGATCCTAATAATTCTCGGGTTCCATCCATGGGGAAAGCAATCGATACACCACATTACAGCTTTTAAATACACAAATGAGTCCCGTGATTTCCTACTCCTCCCAGACCCCAGATCTACTGAGTATGACTTTGTTGTTGCCATCCAATAAACTATGGCACAAGAAATGTACTTAAAGGTGAACACAAAGTAGAAAGTGAACTCAATGTTCCCTAATGTTATACAGATCTTTTTCAATGTATATTGAAATGTGGCAATAACATTAAGATCTACCTTTCAGGATTCTTAAACAAGAACACATTAGGTTTCCCACAGTAATTTTAATTTAGAGAAGGAACACTTACTGCTAACACACACTTGGCCTTACTGTTCACACGGGATTCACTGTCCAATGACAGACTAGGCTGTCAAAAAAAATCCATTTTCATTCATTGTGAAAATGTTTTATCATCAATAATTAAGAGTCTTTTTTAAACATGTAACTCCACCCATCTCCAAATTCACAACCAGAAAATCATGCACCTGTCACTAATTTATCTGTGTTATTGAAGCATATAAAATCCTGATGGGACTGGACAGGCTAGATGCAGGATGAATGTTCCTGATGTTGGGGATGTCCAGAACTAGGGGGTCACAGCCTAAGAATAAGCGGTGGCCATTCAGGACTGAGATGAGGAAGAACTTCTTCTCTCAGAAATTTGTGAAGTTGTGGAATTCTCCACCACGGAAAGCTGTAGGGGCCAGTTTGCTGGATATATTCAAGAGGGAGCTGGATGTGGCCCTTGCGGCTAAAGGGATCAAGGGGTGTGGAGAGAAAGCGGGAGTGAGATACTGAATTTGCATGATCAATCATGCTCATATTGAATGGTGGTGCAGGCTTGAAGGGCCAACGGGCATTTTCCTGCACCTATTTTTTATGTTTCTAAGTAGACCATCCTGCGGAAGGCAACAGCAAACCACTGCAATAATTTGGCGAGCATAACCATGGAGATCATGGTTGCCAATGCTGCTTAGGGTAACCTGAAGAGAGTGAGAAGTAAAACATCTGTTTATTTCAAATAGAAATTTATCAGTTCCAAATACTGGTACTGTCCTGTGTCAGCATGGCTCAGTGGGAACACATACAGAATTGAGTCAGAGGGTTGTGGTTTAGGTCTCTGCCTAGACCTGAGTAAACAATCTAAGGGTTGAATTTTAAGGACGGTGAGCGATTGGCGCTCGCCGTTGTGGGGGTAGACCAGGGAAGAAAGGAGGCCCTGAGCTCCAAGGTCCTGGAGGGAAGGGACCTTCAGATTGAGGCACCCTTCCCACCTGAGATGTTTCCCTCCCTACTCACACCCACTCCTGCCAGCCTAAAAATTGAGGCTGGCGAGAAATGGCCCTTAAGTGGTCACTAAATAGCCACATAAGGGTGTCAGTAGGTGAAAGGGGGGATTTCCCACCCAAGGCCCTGCCCACCCAAGCGTGAAATTGCACCTGAGCTTGGACAGGCAGGTTCCTGGGGGAATCCCATACATTCAATTTTATGCTCCGAATTTGAACAGGGATGGACAATCTATTTGCAGATAGGATGTTTTCCCTGTTTGGGGAATCTAGAACCAGGGGACCCAGTCTCAGGATATGGGGTCAATCATTTCGGACTGAGATGAGGAAAATTTTCTTCACTCAAAGGGCAGTGAACCTGTGGAGTTCTCTACCACAGAAGGCTGTGGAGGCCAAGTCACTGAATGTATTCAATAAAGAGATAGACAATGTTTAGATTTAATGGGTAGGATTTTTAATTGAGGATAAAGTGGGAATATGTAATTGAGATCGAGGTTCAACCATGATTATATTTAATGGCAGCGCAGGCTTGAAGGGCCGAATGGTCTACTTCTGCTCCTGGTTTCTATCTCTACTCTGTCTTTAGATAAGATCATGGCTGGTCTTCTACCTGAACACCACTTTCCTGCCTAATCCCCAAATCCTTTCTTTAAGCATACCTTCACAAGGGGAGACAATGGTATAGCCACTGGATTGATAATCCAGAGACCCACAATAATGCCCTGGAGACCCAGGTTTAATAATCTTTATTAGCATCACAAGTAGGCTTACATTAACACTGCAATGAATGGGGGCACGGTAGCACTGTGGTTAGCACAGCTGCTTCACAGCTCCAGGGTCCCAGGTTCGATTCCCGGCTTGGGTCACTGTCTGTGTGGAGTTTGCACTTTCTCCCTGTGTCTGCGTCGGTTTCCTCCGGGTGCTCCGGCTTCCTCCCACATTCCAAAGATGTGCAGGTTAGGTGGATTGGCCATGCTAAATTTGCCCTTCGTGTCCAAAAAGATTAAGTGGGGTTACTGGGTTACGGGGCTAGGGTGGAGGTGTGGGCTTAGGTAGGGTGCTCTTTCCAAAGATTGGTGCAGACTCAATGGGCCAAATGGCCTCCTTCTGCACTGTAAATTCTATGATCTAAATTCTATGATCTACTGTGAAAATACACTAGTCACCACATTCCGGCACCTGTTCGGGTACACAGAGGGAGAATTCCGAATGCCAATTCACCTAACAGCACGACTTTCAGGACTTATGGGAGGAAACAGGAGCACCCGGAGGAAACCCACGCAGTCATGGGGAGAACGTGCAGACTTCGCACAGATAGTGACCCAAGCCGGGAATCGAACCCGGGACCCTGGTGCTGTGAAGCCACAGTGTTACCCACTATGCTACTGTGCTGCCCAACTGTGCTACCGTGCTGCCCAGGTTTGAATCCCACCATGGCAGATGGTGAAATTTGAATAAAAATCTGGAATTAAAAGTCTAATGATGTCAATTGTTGTAAAAACCCACCTGGTTCACTAATGTTCCTTTAGGGGAAGGAGATCTGCCATCCTTGTGATTCACAGCAACGTGGTTGATTCTTAAATGACCCCTCAATATTGTGGATGGCCAATAATACTAGCCCAGCCAGTGATGCA
Source organism: Scyliorhinus torazame (assembly GCF_047496885.1). Classification (NCBI taxonomy): domain Eukaryota; kingdom Metazoa; phylum Chordata; class Chondrichthyes; order Carcharhiniformes; family Scyliorhinidae; genus Scyliorhinus; species Scyliorhinus torazame. The sequence continues at coordinate 362,352,330 of NC_092708.1, read as the reverse complement.
ATGGATAAAAAAAATACCCTTCCTTGGGGATAGTGAGAAGTGGTGGAATGATTCCCAAGCTAATTATCAACACATTATGAATGCTCCTTCTGTAGCCAACAAGCACAGGCTTTGGACTTGAAGCTTGAGATTCTGACTCAGAGGTAGGGACACTACTACTGTGTCACAAGACCTCCTCCTCTATCCTTTAATTCCCTTAAAGTCTAAAGATCTATCTATCTAAAGATCCTTAACTGAGCATCCTTTCTGGGATAAAGAATTCCAAACATTCACAACCCACTGGGTGGAGAAATATTTCCCCTTCTCAGTCCCAAATGATCTCAGATGATGCCCCCTATTTCTCAACTCCCCAGCCTTGAGAAACAGCATCTCAGCCTTTACCCTGACAAGCCCTCTCAGAATCTTAAATGTTTCAATGAGATCGCCTCTCATTCTTCTAAACTCCAGAATATTTCTTTGTTTTTTCCGACTGGTCAAGGTTAATGTCAAAAGAATGCCCTGATATTCACCAAGAATTGCAATCAACTAGTTAAATGGTGAAGGATGTACAATATCAAAGGAGAAAGTAACCCCAGTATCTCTCATATTTCCCACCCGAAAAGGATTTTCAAAGAAAGTGACAGGGCTAAATGACCTTTTGAAACTGTTACCAATAATAGCAAGTCACATTGTTACTGTGGTTAATTTTGAACACCGTTTACCCTGAGGGTTATGTCATCCTGTGAATGTACGTACCGTTACAAAGTGATAAACATATCAAAATCTATTGACCTCACCTCACTCAACATATGATTAATTACATCACTAAAGAAAAAATGATTTTGTAACCATAAGGCTCTATCAAAGACCCTGGGCTGGATTCTCTGTTTTTGGGACTATGTCCCCACGCTGTCGTAAAAACTGTGGCCTTTCACGCCAGAAAAACTGGCGTGAAAAGGCCACTTATTCATAGCACTGCAGGGGGCTAGCAGAGACCTGTCGGGAAACTTGCAGCTTTAGCTGCAGATACAGGCCCCTGCACTTCTGGGTCATTCACACGGCAACGGTCTTCAGCAGCCACGCCGTGCCCCATGGTGGACTCAGACCGCGGAGCTGGACCTCCTAAATAGTGCCCCTGGTCGCCCGCGCACCCGACCCTGACTGCCCGCCCAAACATTGCCCGGTCCCGTATAAGGCCCCCCTGCCCTCCGATCGGCCTGCCCCCGACCGTGATGGCTGCGGACTGAGTCTGCAGCCGTCATGTGAGTATTAGATCAATGCTGTTGGGACTTCGGCCGGTTGGGGGCGGAGAATGGCGGGGAGGGTCTCCAGCAATGCCCGCAGGTAGGGGATACGCGGCGCGGCGTACTTTTTGGGACCCGGAGAATTGTGGAACTGGCGCCGGTCCCGATTCCATGCGCGGAAGTGGATTCTCAGCCCTGGCGTCAGATGCGATTTCGGCATCGGGGTACAAAGAATCCAGCCTTTGCCCATGTTTCCCAGTAGCAAGCCGTTTAGCATTATGGAATGGTACATTTAAAAATTGGTAAAGTGAAAGTCTAGGGGTGGTGCGCGAATCGGAAAACAATAAAATATACAAACTTGCTCCTATCATTCTGATCCAGTTCCAAATCTTGATTTATCCAAATTCCCAATTCCCTGATGCATTAAAAATGCCAATTGTTTTGTTTGCAAAATCGTTATCTGCATACTGCCTGTTTCCAATATGAATGGCACAAGGGCAGTTGCAGATAGATAATCTCATCACAGAAAACTGATTAAAGGCATTTTTCCTTGAACAAAGAACAAAGAAATGTACAGCACAGGAACAGGCCCTTCGGCCCTCCAAGCCCGTGCCGACCATGCTGCCCGACTAAACTACAATCTTCTACACTTCCTGGGTCCGTACCCCTCTATTCCCATCCTATTCATGTATTTGTCAAGATGCCCCTTAAATGTCACTATCGTCTCTGTTTCCACCACCTCCTCTGGTAGCGAGTTCCAGGCATCCACTACCCTCTGTGTAAAAAACTTGCCTCGTACACCTACTCTAAACCTTGCCCCCTCACCTTAAAACTATGCCCCCTAGTAATTGACCCCTCTACCCCGGGGACTTGCCTCGTACACCTACTCTAAACCTTGCCCCTCTCACCTGAAAACTATGCCCCCTAGTAATTGACCCCTCTACGCCGGGGAAAAGCCTCTGACTATCCACTCTGTCTATGCCCCTCATAATTTTGTAGACCTCTATCAGTTCGCCCCTCAACCTCCTTCGTTCCAGTGAGAACAAATCGAGTTTATTCAACCACTCCTCATAGCTAATGCCCTCCATACCAGGCAACATTCTGGTAAATCTCTTCTGCACCCTCTCTAAAGCCTCCACATCCTTCTGGTAGTGTGGCGACCAGAATTGAACACTATACTCCAAGTGTGGCCTAACTAAGGTTCTATACAACTGCAACATGACTTGCCAATTCTTATACTCAATGCCCCGGCCAATGAAGGCAAGCATGCCGTATGCCTTCTTGACTACCTTCTCCACCTGTGTTGCCCCTTTCAGTGACCTGTGGACCTGTACTCCTAGATCTCTTTGACTTTCAATACTCTTGAGGGTTCTACCATTCACTGTATATTCCCTACCTGCATTAGACCTTCCAAAATGCATTACCTCACATTTGACCGGATTAAACTCCATCTGCCATCTCTCCGCCCAAGTCTCCAAACAATCTAAATCCTGCTGTATCCTCTGACAGTCCTCATCGCTATCCGCAATTCCACCAACCTTTGTGTCGTCTGCAAACTTACTAATCACACCAGTTACATTTTCCTCCAAATCATTTATATATACTACAAACAGCAAAGGTCCCAGCACTGGTCCCTGTGGAACACCACTGGTCACAGCCCTCCAATTAGAAAAGCATCCTTCCATTGCTACTCTCTGCCTTCTATGACCTTGCCAGTTCTGTATCCACCTTGCCAGCTCACCCCTGATCCCGTGTGATTTCACCTTTTGTACTAATCTACCATGAGGGACCTTGTCAAAGGCCTTACAGAAGTCCATATAGACAACATCCACTGGCCTACCTGCATCAATCATCTTTGTGACCTCCTCGAAAAACTCTATCAAGTTAGTGAGACACGACCTCCCCTTCACAAAAGAATGCTGCCTCTCACTAATACATCCATTTGCTTCCAAATGGGAGTAGACCCTGTCTCGAAGAATTCTCTCCAGTAATTTCCCTACCACTGAAGTAAGGCTCACCGGCCTGTAGTTCCCTGGATTATCCTTGCTACCCTTCTTAAACAGAGGAACAACATTGGCTATTCTCCAGTCCTCCGGGACATCACCTGAAGACAGTGAGGATCCAAAGATTTCTGTCAAGGCCTCAGCAATTTTCTCTCCAGCCTCCTTCAGTATTCTGGGGTAGATCCCATCAGGCCCTGGGGACTTATCTACTTTAATATTTTTTAAGATACCCAACACCTCGTCTTTTTGGATCTCAATGTGACCCAGGCTATCTACACACCCTTCTCCAGACTCAACAGCTACCAATTTCTTCTCTTTGGTGAATACTGATGCAAAGTATTCATTTAGTACCTCGCCCATTTCCTCTGGCTCGACACATAGATTCCCTTGCCTATCCTTCAGTGGGCCAACCCTTTCCCTGGCTACCCTCTTGCTTTTTATGTACGTGTAAAAAGCATTGGGATTTTCCTTCAGCCTATTAGCCAATGACTTTTTGTGACCCCTTCTAGCCCTCCTGACTCCTTGCTTAAGTTCCTTCCTACTTTCCTTATATTCCACACAGGCTTCGTCTGTTCCCAGCCTTTTAGCCCTGACAAATGCCTCCTTTTTCTTTTTGACGAGGCCTACAATATCTCTCGTTATCCAAGGTTCCCAAAAATTGCCGTATTTATCCTTCTTCCTCACAGGAACATGCCGGTCCTGAATTCCTTTCAACTGACACTTGAAAGCCTCCCACATGTCAGATGTTGATTTGCCCTCAAACATCCGCCCCCAATCTATGTTCTTCAGTTCCCGCCTAATATTGTTATAATTGGCCTTCCCCCAATTTAGCACATTCATCCTAGGACCACTCTTATCCTTGTCCACCAGCACTTTAAAACTTACTGAATTGTGGTCGCTGTTCCCGAAATGCTCCCCTACTGAAACTTCTACCACCTGGCCGGGCTCATTCCCCAATACCAGGTCCAGTACCGCCCCTTCCCTAGTTGGACTGTCTACATATTGTTTTAAGAAGCCGTCCTGGATGCTTACAAACTCCGCCCCGTCTAAGCCCCTGGCACTAAGTAAGTCCCAGTCAATATTGGGGAAGTTGAAGTCTCCCATCACCACAACCCTGTTGTTTTTACTTTTTGCAAAATCTGTCTACCTGCTCCTCTATCTCCTGCTGGCTGTTGGGAGGCCTGTTGTAAACCCCCAACATTGTGACTGCACCCTTCTTATTCCTGATCTCTACCCATATAGCCTCACTGCCCTCTGAGGTGTCCTCCCGCAGTACAGCTGTGATAGTCTCCCTAACCAGTAGCGTAACTCCGCCACCCCTTTTACATCCCCCTCTATCCCGCCTGAAACATCTAAATCCTGGAATGTTTAGCTGCCAATCCTGCCCTTCCCTCAACCAGGTCTCTGTAATGGCAACAACATCATAGTTCCAAGTACTAATCCAAGCTCTAAGTTCATCTGCCTTACCCGTAATACTTCTTGCATTAAAACATATGCACTTCAGGCCACCAGACCCGCTGTGTTCAGCAACTTCTCCCTGTCTGCTCTGCCTCAGAGCCCCACTGTCCCTATTCCCTAGTTCTCCCTCAATGCTCTCATCTTCTGACCTATCGCTCCCGTGCCCACCCGCGCGCCATACTAGTTTAAACCCTCCCGTGTGACACTAGCAAACCTCGCGGCCAGGATATTTATGCCTCTCCAGTTTAGATGCAACCCGTCCTTCTTATATAGGTAACACCTGCCCCAAAGAGCTCCCAGTGGTCCAGATAACGGAAACCCTCCCTCCTACACCAGCTGTTTAGCCACGTGTTTAGCTGCTCTATCTTCCTATTTCTAGCCTCACTGGCACGTGGCACAGGGAGTAATCCCGAGATTACAACCCTAGAGGTCCTGTCTTTTAACTTTCTGCCTAGCTCCCTGAACTCCTGCTGCAGGACCTCATGCCCCTTCCTGCCTATGTCGTTAGTACCAATATGTACAACGACCTCTGCCTGTTTGCCCTCCCCCTTCAGGATGCCCTCTACCCGTTCGGAGACATCCTGGACCCTGGCACCAGGGAGGCAACATACCATCCTGGAGTCTCTTTCACGTCCACAGAAGCGCCTATCTGTGCCCCTGACTATAGAGTCCCCTATTACTATTGCTCTTCTGCGCTTTGACCCTCCCTTCTGAACATCAGAGCCAACCGTGGTGCCACTGCTCTGGCTGCTGTTGTTTTCTCCCGATAGGCTATCCCCCCCGACAGTATCCAAAGGGGTATACCTGTTCGAGAGGGGGACAACCACAGGGGATTCCTGCACTGACTGCCTGCCCTTTCTGGTGGTCACCCATTTCTCTGCCTGCACCTTGGGTGTGACCACATTTATATAACTGCGATCTATGACGCTTTCCGCCACCTGCATGCTCCTAAGTGCATCCAATTGCTGCTCCAACCGAACCATGTGGTCTGTGAGGAGCTCCAGTTGGGTGCACTTTCTGCAGATGAAGCCATCCGGGCCGCTGGAAGCCTCCCGGACCTGCCACATCTCACAGTCAGAGCACTGCACCCCTCTAACTGACATTGCGTCAATTAATTAAAATTAAAAGTTTTTTAAAATTTACAGTTTTTTAACTGTAAATTATAATTAAGTAATTATGTTTAATTAGTTACCAATGCTTAATTTTTTTAATTTAGTGTAGATTCCCAACCAGCCACTCAGGCCACAGCTTTTCTGTGATGTCACTTCAGTTTCCCCCCCGACACACACAATTTGAAAAAGGTATAAAAGTAAAAATGAGTAAAAATCACTTACTTACCTTCTTACCTTATGAGTGTCTTAGATGTTCTCAGGTTCTCTCCCTGACAAAGACTGCTCCTCCTCCTCCGAACTCCTGACCCAATAAAAGGTTTTTTTCCCCCTGTATGCACTTCTCCTTCTGGATTTTATTTTCGAAATGCGAGAGACTATTGTTGACAACAACAAATTGCATTTATGTTGTGGACTTAATGTAAAAAAAATCCCGAAGCGCTAGGAATGTAACCAGATAAGATTAAATCAGGAAAGGAGATATTAGGATAGGTGATTAAGAACTTGGTAAAATGGCTAGATTTGAAGGAGGATCTTAAAAAAGGGAGTGAGATTTAGAGATGTTGAGATATAAGGTGGAAAATCTAGGGCCTGTACAACTGAAACCACACCAATCAGTGATGACATAAGGAAATGAGGGATCCGCAAGCGGCCAGAGTTGGAGGGATAGAGTTCCTGGAGTCTTGTAGGGCCAGACTGGGAGGCTATAGAGATGGCAATGGGTGTGGCCATGACGATAGTTGAACAGCAGGATGAAAATTTTAAAATTAATGTGTTGGTAGACCAGTGAGCACAGAGATGATGAGCAAGCGGAACTTGGCACGAGTTAGGATATGGGCAGCAGAGTATTTGACAAGTTCACGTTTATGGAGGGTGAAAGATGGGAGGCTGGCAAGATGAACACTGGAATAGTTGAGTCTGAAGGAAACAAGTGCATTGGAGCAGGGTGTAGGGTGAAGATAGAGATGTTACTGAAGTGGAAGTAGGTGGTCTTTGTAATGGAGAGAATTTGGGGCTGAGACTCAGTTCATTAATGTTAATTTACGAATAGTCTGGTTCCACTGGAGACAGTGGGCAAGGTGAGGGATGGGACCTGTAGGAATGAATAGAGTTTGTGGTGGGGGTTGAACATAATTTAGATTAGGGCAGCACGGTAGCATTGTGGATAGCACAATTGCTTCACAGCTCCAGGGTCACAGGTTCAATTCCACCCTGGGTCACTGTCTGTGTGGAGTCTGCACATCCTCCCCATGTGTGCGTGGGTTTCCTCCGGGTGCTCCGGTTTCCTCCCACAGTCCAAAGATGTACAGGTTAGGTGGATTGGCCGTGATAAATTGCCCTTAGTGTCCAAAATTGCCCTCAGTATTGGGTGGGGTTACTGGGTTATGGGTATAGGGTGGAGGTGTTGACCTTGGGTAGGGTGCTTTTTCCAAGAGCCGGTGCAGACTCGATGCGCCGAATGGCCTCCTTCCACTGTAAATTCTATGATTCTATGATAATATCTTCTGTCCTCTTAATGTTTAATTGGAGGAAGCTGCTGGTTATCTAGAACTGGAAGATTAACAGTCTGACAACATAGAGATAGGAGCCTTCACCTGAGGAAGGAGCTGCACTCCGAAAGCTAGTGAATCAAAACAAACGTGTTGGACTTTAACCTGGTGTTGTAAATCTTCTTAGTGTGCCTACCCCAGTCCAACGCCGGCATCGCCACATCATAACATTGAGATAGTGAAGGGGTTGAGGGGTTGCGCTGAGGTAAGGTTTGGAATCATCGAATACATGTGGAAGCTATTTCTCTTTAGATTATGTCCCTAAGAGGCAATGTACAGATGAAAAGTGGGAGGTGACCGAGGGTAGATCCTTGGGGAATGCCAGAGGTAACAGTGCAAGTGATTGGAAGAGAAGATATTGCGGGCATTTCTTTAGTTACGACTGGATAAGTAAGAGTGGAATAGGCAAAGCCGATCCTACTGAGTTGAATAATGTGAAGTGTCACCAAAGGAGGATGCTGGAGGAGGAAAAAAAACACAACTGGTGGGAAATTATTTGATTGGCCATATAAATTGTTGTTATACCTCAGAATTGGCTTTGATACTGAATGCTGATACTGAATGCAGCTGTGTGCTGAAGGGTAATAAAAATCAAGAATATATATCATACATTTCTTCCTGTCATGTTAGTGATTTTTATGAGTGAAATTCCGCCTGTCTAAGTGAAACATCTCCATTAATTACACCAAGGTGAGAATTTGAATTTAATTCTAAATTTGAAGTGAATTGGTTGTTCAGGATTAATTGATGAATCTTGCATAATCCTGTTCATTTTGAATTTGCTTGGCTCTTTTAAATTGGCGCCATGCAATGCAGAGAACACAATAGCCCCCGCTCTGCAGGTAGATTCCTCACCATTCAGCTACTCAAGGTTAATGATGGATCAGATGGTGATAGCTGTGATTTGGACGTGGTAACAGTTGATTAAAAAAATATATAGATATTATATATATATATAATTTCACGATATCAAGCTGTGGTGCAGAGGGTCTAGAATCTGATCCTGTGGTTTTTTTTTATGTGACTGGGTGAAGTATGCAGTAATGGAGGAGGTGCACCTTGCCAAGGCTCCTTCGACAGCACCTTCCAAACTCACAACCTTTACCATCTGGAAGGGCAGCAGACGCATGGGAAAACCCCTCCAAGCCGCACATCAAGCCGACTTGGAAATATATTGTTATTCCTTCACTGTCATTGGATCAAAATCCTGGAACTCTCTCCCTAACATGCACTGTGGAAGCAGCTACACCACATGGGCTGCAGCGGTTCAAGAAGGCAGTTCCACCCAACACCGCCCTCTCAATGGCAATTAGGGATGGGCAATAAATGCCAGCCTTGCCAGCGATGTCCACACCCAGTGAACGAATACAGAAAATGTGGCTGTAAATCATGAATCCCTGGCATTGGTTGATGAAAATGTATGGGATCCTAGTTCCTCAAAAAGGGGGGGGGGGGGGGGGGGGGGGGGAAGTCATTTCTGTGCAGGAGTGGGCAGCACGGTAGCGTACTGGTTAGCCCCATGGCTTCACAGCACCAGGGTCAAAGGTTCGATTCCCGGCTTGAGTCACTACCGGTGCGGAGTCTGCACGTTCTCCCTGTGTCTACGTGGGTTTTCTCCGGGTGCTCCGGTTTCCTCCCACAAGTTCCGGAAGACGTGCTATTAGGTCATTTGGACATTCTGAATTCTCCCTCTGTGTATCCGAACAGGTGCCGGAATGTGGCGACTAGGGGCTTTTCACAGTAACTTCATTGCAGAGTTAATGTAAGCTTACTTGTGACAATAAAGATTATTAGGAGACTGGGGGGGTGGGGTGTTCATGTTGAGATGAGGAAAAGCTTTTTCACCCAGAGGGTGGTGGGAGTCTGGAACTCGCTGTCTGACAAGGTGGTGGAGGCACAGACCCTCACAACATTTAAGGGGTATTTAGATGTGCACTTGCGATGCCAAGGCACACAAGGCTATGGGCCAAGTGCTGGGAATGGGATTAGAATAGTTAGATGGGTGTTTTTGACCGGCGCAGAAGATGGGCCTTTTCTGTGCAGGAGACCTCTATGACTATGACTCCTTGTGACCAAGAACTCATACCTGAGGTAAAGCAAAAACGGAAAATACCGGACAATCTCAGCAGGTTTGACAGCATCTGTGGAGAGAGAAGGGAGGGAACGTTTTGAGCCTGGATGACTCTCTGGTTTCCCGCCCCAGGTGATGACTGGCTGCTCCTTACCACATGCCCAATGTTCCAGATCCAGGACTATAAGGTGATAGCAACCTCTGAACGTCCACATCTTTGAAATGTAACAAGTCACAGGCCGGGCAGCTCAGTGAGTAGAATAAAGACGCCGAGTTGAACAATCCAGAATAATCACATGCACCCAGCGCGTTGATTTCCCTAGGACCTCCCTGAATTTTTTGTCTGTCCAGAACTGCACATACATGGCAAGGAATGCGACAAGAAAACTTTTTGGCGAGAACCAGCTTCTTAGAAGTTTTTGTTGTTTGTTTCCCAATCCACAGCCCCTGACGCTGCGGGAGGATGGCGACGGGAGTCACTTCCACCCGGGAATCGCGCCCTACGTTTGGCCAGGAGGAATACAGCCTGTACAGCAGCCTGAGTGAAGATGAACTCATTCAGATGGCCGTGGAGCAAAGCCTGGCGATGTCCTCGTCCTCCTCGGCCCAGCATCTCTCCAGGAGCCGAGTTCAGCCCCAGAACGCTGTCCCGCAGCCCTGTCCCAAAAACATGTAGGTATCCAGGGCACAATGCATGCACGCCTGATTCAGACTGACAACCCCACAGATCAAAAGAGACCGCCACACAAACACACTGGCTCGGGCTTAAAAGCAAATGACTGCGGCTGCTGGAATCAAAACAGAAAATACTGGACAAGCTCAGCAGGTCTGACAGCATCTGCGGAGAGAAAAGTTTGTCAAAGCTGAGGCTGAACTCGGCCTCTTCGGATGAATATTCCCGGGGCAGGGTTGGAGCAAAGTCTTGGGGTTCGTTTGGGGAAACAAATCGGATATGATAAAAACCTAGTTCCCAGGCCCCAGCGAGATTTGAACTCGCGACCCCTGGTTTACAAGACCAGTGCTCTAACCCCTGAGCTATGGAGCCGCTCATAAATGCAGAAGAGAGTGTGTGTATGTGTGATATATGCGTGCGGTTAAAGTGGCCTCTAAACAGAACGTGTTCATTCTCAATAGCTGTGGATCACATACTTGCTGCTTGTGCTGCCTAGTGTATCATTCATAAACTAATAGAGTTTGAAGTGAAAGGCATGCACGCTTTCTAACCGAAATGCCACTACAGTGCAGAATCAGAGCACAGCGGGAGTGTTTTATGTCGGGGCTCGGAGAGGGGGGAGGGTGACATTTTGCACAAGTCTGTGTCCAGTCTGACAGAGGAGACCTGGGTGCCAGCCTGTCTGTCACCTGTTCCTTCTCTTGTCTTTGCAACATTTCAGATTGATCCAGCTCACCTGTTTGGGTTTGCTCTCTGTCTCTCTCTAGAGGGATGCACTCTGGCTATTTCAGCTACTTGGTAATGTTTTGTTTCCTCCGAGCTAACCATCTCCCGATTTACTTCTGTCCTCGCAGACGAGTTGCTGCAAGTTTATTTTTGTTTCAGATTTCCAACAATTGCACCCCCCCCCCCCCCCCCGCGCCCCATATCGGCTTTCTGACTTGTGCGATTCATATTGACTTTGGCATTGCCGTCGTCTTCAAATAGCCGGCCATCCTCTGATTTGGTTTGATAGTAGCAAAAGATGAATAGCAGCAGCCGAATTCCGAGCTGTGCTGAACTGAAGCGGGGGCAGGGGGGGTAATAATTTGTGGGTTCCCTGCGAGGCGCCCCTTCCTTTATCCAGGCCGCCCAGCTCCCTATTGTCTTTATATGGTCAAGTGCTCCCTCGGCGTCTCCCAAGCCAAAAATAAACAAGCGCGAGGAGCAGATTGGAGAGCAAGCTCTCCTCACGCTGACTCCGAAAAGGCGGGCGGGCGGAATGACGGGCTTCTCTTATTCCCACTATTTCTCCCTGTTTCACTGCCGTCGTTCCCCCAGGTCGCCTGGCGCCACCAATGCTGCTCCGACTGCGAACCCTCCGAGAATAACCTACTCCAGGAGATACGACGGCAGGCTCTTCAGGCTGTCCAAGCCGGATGTGTGAGTGTCTTTTGTCTTCAAACTGAGGGGTGTCCCTCCTTCATTGAAAGGAAGAGAAGGAGGAAGGGAAGAGTGTGAGGGAAGGAAGGAGGGGTGTGAGGGAGGGAGGGAGGGAGGGAGGGGGGGGGGGACAATGTTCTCATTTTAAAAAAACATAGCACCAGACATCTCCCCCAGAAAACAGCTGGTTGATTTTTAAAACAAGAAACTGGAGGATCGAAGCGATCCAGAGGCGGGAGAATACTTTCTCACCAATCGTGTTTGTGAAAATTTATTTTTTGATAACAGTATCGCAGACAGTCGCATTGTGTTTAAAAAAAAAGTCCGCTTGCAACACGATTCCGATGTCTTTTATCAGAGGTCATCTTTACCCAAACGACCCCATTCCGTGAAACAATCCAGTCAGGGTCACAAGAGGGACTCGGGAGGAAGATGCTCCAGGTTGTGGAGAGGGAGGGAGGACTGGCGGGGGAACTTGGGTTCAAACTGAACCACGGGAGTGTTTATTTTTTGTTGCTGGAAATTGTTTTTTTGTTGCATTCTGCGCGGTTCCCTGGCTCTCTGTGAACTCCCTGTGACACCGAGCCCCCCAAGAGACACTGGACATGTGGGAGACGTGGGGACCGAACCGGTCATCAGTCCCTGCTGCTGGTACCTGTGGCCACGATTTAAGAGCGGGGATGAACCGGGGCTTCAGCAAAGCAAAATGACCCCCCCCCCCCCCCCCCCATGGAGGTTTTGTCCAGACTGACTAGTTCATGACTGAATCCAGTCTCTTTACACCTCATTGTACATCTCCAGCCAGGAGGAGGTGTGCTCCTGATTTCTGCTCTAAGGACTGTACGCTGCTGCATATATCATTGTGGTAGTCACCACTAGTGGCATATTATATGTATTACGGCACTGCCCGTATATTAAGGGTACAATGGTAAATCCCTGCCTGCTGGCTCCTCCCAGCAGGCAGCGTAAAAATGTGTGTGCTTTTCTGAGATGCAGCCATTCTGGTTCCAGCTACAGGAGGCACAACATCTTGCTCAATAAAGCCTCGATTGTTCCACCATTCTCGTCTTGTGGTAATTGACGGTGCATCAATTTATTGAGCAAGATTTTTTAAACGATAGATCTCCTCATCAAGCCGGATCACCTGCAACTGAGCCCTCAAGCAGCCAATGCTACGTCCGCCTTTGATCACTGGCTAGCCTGCTTTGAAAGCTACCTCAGAACAGCTGCTGAAGAACCCTCGGACCCGCAGGAACTCCAAGTCCTCTATTCACGGGTGAGCGCTGACATTTTTCCCCTCATCCGGGATGCGCCCACCTACTCCGAAGCGATGGAGCGCATGAAGGGACATTACGTTCGACCAGTCAATCAAGTATACGCCAGGCACCTCCTGGCCACGAGAAAGCAACTCTCCGGGGAATCTGGACAATTTCTGGCGTGCCCTGCACATCCTAGGTAGGAACTGTGACTGCCAGGCAGTTTCGGCAGTCCAGCACACCAAAATTTTAATTAGTGACGCTTACGTCACGGGCATGAAGTCTACGTATGTCTGCCAGCGGCTACTGGAAGGGAGTACGATCTTGCGGGAACTAGGCAGCTCGCTAATTCGTTAGAAGTGGCCTCCCCCCCTCCCTTAACTTCCGGGTGCGGCGATGACCAGCTGAGTTGCACGTTTCGGCAGCTCCCGGTGAAACGGACTTTTGGGCTCTTGATAGGAGCCCCAACGGCAATTTTGACGGCTAAAAACACTGTGCGGTAAACCAGAAGGGAATCCCCCCTGGATACGGATGAAAAAAGGAGGAGAAAGTGGCCGGATTGCAGTGGATCCTTTAGAACAGCGGCAAGGAAGACAAGCAAAAACCAAGATGGCGTCGGAAGGTGGCAGTTTAACATGGGGCCCTGAACAACAAGAGTTCTTGAAATGCTGTGTGGAAGAGCTCAAAAAGGAAATGAAGAAAGAGCTGTTGGCCCCGATACTACAGGCGATCGAAGGGCTAAAGGAGGAACAAAAGACCCAGGAGCGGGAGCATCGGGTCGTGAAGGCAAAGGCAGCCGAGAATGAGGACGATATACAGGGCCTGGTGGTGAAGACGGAGACGCAGGAGGCACATCAGAAACGATGTGTGGAAAGGTTGGAGGCACTGGAGAACAACGCAAGGAGGAACAACCTGAGGATTCTTGGTCTTCCTGAAGGTGCAGAGGGAGCGGACGTCGGGGCATATGTGAGCACGATGCTGCACTCGTTAATGGGAGCGGAGGCCCCGGCGGGTCCGTTGGAGGTGGAGGGAGCATACCGAGTGATGGCGCGAGGACCGAGAGCAGGAGAAATTCCCAGAGCCATAGTGGTGAGATTCCTCCGTTTTAAGGATAGAGAAATGGTCCTTAGATGGGCAAAGAAAACTCGGAGCAGTAAATGGGAGAACGCGGTGATCCACGTTTATCAAGACTGGAGTGCGGAGGTGGCGAGAAGGAGGGCGAGCTTTAATCGGGCCAAGGCGGTGCTTCATAAAAAGAAGATAAAATTTGGAATGCTGCAACCGGCAAGACTGTGGGTCACATATCGAGGGAGGCACCACTACTTTGAGACGGCGGATGAAGCGTGGACTTTTATTGTGGAAGAAAAACTGGAATGAGCGGGTTATTAAAAAGAACATTTGAACAAAGTGGTGGGGCGAATGTGGGGGGCGAAGAGGGGGGTTAAAAGGGGGGGAAAGAGGAGTTTTATGTACTAATCCTGCGATGTGGTAACTTTTCTCTCTTCCACAGGTGGTGATGGGGGGAGGAGGGGAGGTGGAGGAGATGGGGCGTTGGCCATTGGGGGCGGGGCCAAGGGAGAAGCACGGGCTTGGTTCCCGCGCTATGATAATCATGGCGGGAATAGAGAAGCAGGAAGGAGGGGGCGTCGCACGGTGCAAGCCGAGGTCACGGGGGGAAGCCGAGGTCGGCCAGAGTTTGCTGACTTCTGGGAGCAACATGGGGGGAGTAATTACGCTAGCGGGGGATCTAGCGGGGGGGGTGGGAGGGGGGAATTACTGGGTTGCTGCTGCTGGGGAGAGGGGGGAGCTGGTATGGGAGGGGATGGGCGGGGGGAAACCGCCTGGGGGAGATACAGCTGCGTGGGAACCGGGTGAGGAGCTGGAAAAAGGGGATGGCTAATCGACAAGGGGGGGTGTGGGTAGGAAGCCCCCCAACCCGGCTGATCACATGGAACGTGAGAGGGCTGAACGGGCCGATAAAGAGGGCACGGGTACTCGCACACCTTAAGAAACTTAAGGCAGATGTGGTTATGTTACAGGAAACGCACCTGAAACTGATAGACCAGGTTAGGCTACGCAAAGGATGGGTGGGGCAGGTGTTCCATTCGAGGCTAGATGCGAAAAACAGGGGGGTGGCTATATTAGTGGGGAAGCGGGTAATGTTCGAGGCAAAGACTATAGTGGCGGATAACGGGGGCAGATACGTGATGGTGAGTGGCAAACTACAGGGGGAGACGGTGGTTTTGGTAAACGTATATGCCCCGAACTGGGATGATGCCAATTTTATGAGGCGGATGCTAGGACGCATTCCGGACCTAGAGATGGGAAAGCTGGTAATGGGGGGAGATTTTACTACGGTGTTGGAACCAGGGCTGGATAGGTCGAAGTCCAGGACTGGAAGGAGGCCGGCAGCAGCCAAGGTACTTAAAGATTTTATGGAGCAGATGGGAGGTGTAGACCCGTGGAGATTTAGCAGACCTAGGAGTAAGGAGTTCTCGTTTTTCTCCTATGTCCATAAAGTCTACTCACGAGTAGACTTTTTTGTGCTGGGAAGGGCGTTGATCCCGAAGGTGAGGGGAACGGAGTATACGGCTATAGCCATTTCGGATCACGCTCCACACTGGGTGGACTTGGAGATAGGGGAGGAAACAGGAGGGCGCCCACCCTGGAGAATGGACATGGGACTAATGGCAGATGAGGGGGTGTGTCTAAGGGTGAGGGGGTGCATTGAAAAGTACTTGGAACTCAATGATAATGGGGAGGTCCAGGTGGGAGTGGTGTGGGAGGCGCTGAAGGCAGTGGTTAGAGGGAAGCTGATATCAATAAGGGCACATAAAGGGAAGCAGGAGAGTAAAGAACGGGAGCGGTTGCTGCAAGAACTTTTGAGGGTGGACAGACAATATGCGGAAGCACCAGAGGAGGGACTGTACAGGGAAAGGCAAAGGCTACATGTAGAATTTGACTTGCTGACTACGGGCACTGCAGAGGCACAATGGAGGAAGGCACAGGGTGTACAGTACGAATATGGGGAGAAGGCGAGCAGGTTGCTGGCACACCAATTGAGGAAAAGGGGAGCAGCGAGGGAAATAGGGGGAGTGAGGGATGAGGAAGGAGAGATGGAGCGGGGAGCGGAGAGAGTGAATGGAGTGTTCAAGACATTTTATAAAAAATTATATGAAGCTCAACCCCCGGATGGGAGGGAGAGAATGATGGGCTTCTTGGATCGGCTGGAATTTCCCAAGGTGGAAGAGCAGGAAAGGGTGGGTCTGGGAGCACAGATCGAGGTAGAAGAAGTGGTGAAAGGAATTAGGAGCATGCAGGCGGGAAAGGCCCCGGGACCGGATGGATTCCCAGTCGAATTCTATGGAAAATATGTGGACTTGCTCGCCCCGGTATTGACGAGGACCTTTAATGAGGCAAAGGAAAGGGGACAACTGCCCCCGACTATGTCTGAAGCAACGATATCGCTTCTCTTAAAGAAGGAAAAGGACCCGCTACAATGCAGGTCCTATAGACCTATTTCCCTCCTAAATGTAGATGCCAAGATCCTGGCCAAGGTAATGGCAATGAGAATAGAGGAATGTGTCCCGGGGGTGGTCCACGAGGACCAAACTGGGTTTGTGAAGTGGAGACAGCGGAACACGAATATACGGAGGCTGTTAGGGGTAATGATGATGGCCCCACCAGAGGGGGAAACGGAGATAGTAGTGGCGATGGATGCCGAGAAAGCATTTGATAGAGTGGAGTGGGATTATTTGTGGGAGGTGTTGAGGAGATTTGGTTTTGGAGAGGGGTATGTTAGATGGGTGCAGCTGTTGTATAGGGCCCCGATGGCGAGCGTGGTCACGAATGGACGGGGATCTGCATATTTTCGGCTCGATAGAGGGACAAGGCAGGGATGCCCTCTGTCCCCATTATTGTTTGCACTGGCGATTGAGCCCCTGGCGATAGCGTTGAGGGGTTCCAAGAAGTGGAGGGGAGTACTTAGAGGAGGAGAAGAACACCGGGTATCTTTGTATGCGGACGATTTGCTACTATACGTGGCAGACCCGGCGGAGGGGATGCCTGAAATAATGCGGATACTTGGGGAGTTTGGGGATTTTTCAGGGTATAAATTGAACATGGGGAAAAGTGAGTTGTTTGTGGTGCATCCAGGGGAGCAGAGTAGAGAAATAGAGGACCTACCGTTGAGAAAGGTAA
This sequence comes from Scyliorhinus torazame, assembly GCF_047496885.1. Lineage (NCBI taxonomy): Eukaryota > Metazoa > Chordata > Chondrichthyes > Carcharhiniformes > Scyliorhinidae > Scyliorhinus > Scyliorhinus torazame. The sequence goes on along the minus strand of NC_092708.1, from coordinate 362,335,365 downwards.
CAAGGGACTTTCGTTACCTGGGGATCCAGATAGCCAAGAATTGGGGCACATTGCATAGGTTAAATTTAACGCTGTTGGTGGAACAAATGGAGGAGGATTTCAAGAGATGGGATATGGTATCCCTGTCACTGGCAGGGAGGGTGCAGGCGGTTAAGATGGTGGTCCTCCCGAGATTCCTCTTTGTGTTTCAGTGCCTCCCGGTGGTGATCACGAAGGCTTTTTTAAAAAGGATTGAAAAGAGCATCATGGGTTTTGTGTGGGCCAGGAAGACCCCGAGAGTGAGGAAGGGATTCTTACAGCGTAGCAGGGATAGGGGGGGGCTGGCACTACCGAGCCTAAGTGAGTATTATTGGGCCGCTAATATTTCAATGGTGAGTAAGTGGATGGGAGAGGAGGAGGGAGCGGCGTGGAAGAGATTAGAGAGGGCGTCCTGTAGGGGGACTAGCCTACAGGCTATGGTGACAGCCCCATTGCCGTTCTCACCGAGGAACTACACCACAAGCCCGGTGGTGGTGGCTACACTGAAGATTTGGGGATAGTGGAGACGGCATAGGGGAAAGACTGGAGCCTTGGGGGGGTCCCCGATAAGAAACAACCATAGGTTTGCCCCGGGGGGAATGGATGGGGTATATGGAATGTGGCAAAGAGCAGGAATAACGCAACTGAAAGATCTGTTTGTGGATGGGAAGTTCGCGAGTCTGGGAGCGCTGACCGAGAAATATGGGTTGCCCCAAGGGAATGCATTCAGGTATATGCAACTGAGGGCTTTTGCGAGGCAACAGGTGAGGGAATTCCCGCAGCTCCTGACACGAGGTGCAGGACAGAGTGATCTCAAAGACATGGGTGGGGGATGGTAAGGTGTCAGATATATATAGGGAAATGAGGGACGAAGGGGAGACTATGGTAGATGAACTAAAAGGGAAATGGGAAGTAGAGCTGGGGGAGGAGATCGAGGAGGGGCTGTGGGCAGATGCCCTAAGCAGGGTAAACTCGTCGTCCTCGTGTGCCAGGCTAAGCCTGATTCAGTTTAAGGTATTACACAGGGCGCATATGACTGGAGCACGGCTCAGTAAATTTTTTGGGCTGGAGGATAGGTGTGCGAGGTGCTCGAGAAGCCCAGCGAATCATACCCATATGTTTTGGTCATGCCCGGCACTACAGGGGTTTTGGATGGGGGTGACAAAGGTGCTTTCAAAAGTAGTGGGGGTCCGGGTCGAACCAAGCTGGGGGTTGGCTATATTTGGGGTTGCACAAGAGCCGGGAGTGCAGGAGGCGAGAGAGGCCGATGTTTTGGCCTTTGCGTCCCTAGTAGCCTGGCGCAGGATATTGTTAATGTGGAAAGAAGCCAAGCCCCCGGGGGTGGAGACCTGGATAAATGACATGGCAGGGTTTATAAAGCTAGAGCGGATTAAGTTCGTTCTAAGGGGGTCGGCTCAAGGGTTCACCAGGCGGTGGCAACCGTTCGTCGAATACCTCGCAGAAAGATAGATGGAATGGAAAAAAGAAGGCAGCAGCAGCAGCCCAGGATCGGGGGGGGGGGGGGGGGGGAAGGAGGAACCAGAAGGACTCTCAGGGTTGTTAATATATACTGTATAATATGTATAGGTCGTTGCGACAGATAATTATATATTGGACTGTTAAATTATATTTTTGGAGAGTGTTACTTGTGATAAGGCAGTTGCCAATTAGGGTTAGTTTTCATTTTTGTTATTTATTATTTATTCATTTTTTGTTAATAAAATAGGTCATTGTTATTTGTGTTGTTATAATATTGTGTAAAGGATGCACAATGTACTGTGTTGGTTGACCAAAAATTTTCAATAAAATATTTATATTAAAAAAAAGAAGTGGCCTCCCTTAACGTTCAGTCCTACGCCACCGATCACGCGGCACCCTCGGGGGCCCCACCAGCTGCCGACTCCAGCTCACAGCAAGCCTGCGCCACGCGGCAGCCAGCCAACTCTGGGGGGCGCAAGTGTTATTTTTGCTGGAAAAACAAACACCCCAGGCAGCGCTGCCCGGCGCGGAGCACGACCTGCAATAGGTGTGGGAAGAAAGGACATTTCGCTGCTGTTGCCAGACCCGGTCGGTCACCGCTGTTTCCAGGCCCGGCGTTCCTACACCCCCCATGTGCGACCTCCAAAAAGTCCTCCAGGCCGCCAAACTCCTTAATCTCACATATAATAAAGAGAAATGCATGTTCCACACCAACCGCTTAGCCATCCTTGGCTATGTCGTGGAAAATTGAGTCCTAGGGCCCGACCCCGACCGCATGCGCCCCCTCCTGGAACTCCCTCTCCCCCACTGCCCCAAGGCCCTGAAACGATGCCTGGGGTTTTTCTCCTATTACACGCAGTGGGTCCCTAATTATGCGAACAAGGCCCGCCCACTCATTCAGTCCACAGTTTATCCCTGGCGGCTGAGGCCCGCCAGGTCTTCAACTGCATCAAGGCAGACATCACCAAGGCCACGATGCACGCGGTCGACGAGTCCCTCCCCTTTCAGGTAGAGAGCGATGCATCGGACGTAGCCCTGGCCGCCACCCTCAACCAAGCACACAGGCCCGCGGCCTTCTTTTCCTGCACCCTCCATGCCTCCGAATTTCGGCACTCCTCTGTCGAAAAGGAGGCCCAAGCCATTGTGGAAGCTGTGCGACATTGGAGGCATTACCTGGCCAGCAGGAGATTCACTCTCCTCACTGACCAACGGTCGGTTGCCTTTATGTTTAATAATACACAGCAGGGCAAGATCAAAAATGACAAGATCTTGAGGTGGAGGATCGAGCTCTCCACCTATTATTATGAGATCTTGTATCGCCCGGGTAAGCACACCGAGCCCCCTGATGCCCTATCCCGCGGTACATGTGCCAGCACACAAGTGGACCGACTCCGGGCTCTCCACTATGACCTCTGCCACCCGGGGGTCACCCGGTTCTTCCATTTTATCAAGGCCCACAACCTGCCCTACTCCATTGAGGAGGTCAGGACCATCACCAGAGACTGCCAAATCTGCGCATTGTGCAAGCCGCACTTCTACCGGCCAGATCGATCGCACCTGGTGAAGGCCTCCCGCCCCTTTGAACGCCTCAGCATGGACTTCAAAGGGCACCTCCCCTCCACCGACCGCAACATGTACTTTCTGAACGTGATTGATGAGTACTCCCGGTTCCCTTTCACCATTCCATGCCCTGATATGACTTCTGCCACGGTAATCAAAGCCCTGCACAGCATCTTCACCCTGTTCGGTTTCCCCACCTATATCCACAGTGATCGGGGATCCTCTTTCATGAGCGATGAGCTGCGTCAGTTCCTGCTCAGCAAGGGCACCGCCTCGAGCAGGACGACCAGCTACAACCCCCGGGGAAACGGGCAGGTAGAGAGGGAGAACGGGAAGGTCTGGAAGGCCGTCCTGCTAGCCCTACGGTCTAAAAATCTCCGGGTCTTCCGCTGGCAGGAGGTCCTCCCCGACACGCTCCACTCCATCCGGTCGCTCCTCTGCACCGCGACTAACGAGACCCCTCACGAACGTGTGTTTGCCTTCCCCAGGAAGTCCACCTCCGGGGTCTCACTCCCAACATGGCTGACAGTTCCTGGACCTGTCCACCTCTGGAAGCATGTGCGGACCCATAAGTCGGACCCTTTGGACGAAAAGGCCCACCTCTTACATGCAAACCCGCAGTACGCCGATGTGGCACACCCCGACCGGCGCCTGGACACAATCTCTCTCCAGGACCTGGCACCCGCTGGATCCCCACCCCCGACCTTACCCCCCCACCCCCCGGTTGCCTCATTCACCCATGCGCCACTCATCCTCCCTCCAGCGAACCTCACCGCAGCCCCCACCCCAGCAGGATCCGTCCTCCCACTGGATCCACTCAGGGGTGACGAAGACGAGGACAACACGCTCCCGGGGTCACAGGTGACCAAGTCGGCGCCCACATCACCGCTAGGACTGAGGCGATCGCAGAGGAGGGTCAAGGCCTCCGACAGACTTAACTTGTAATGTTTTCCACCACCCCCGCCGGACTCTTTTTTTAACAGGGGGTGAATGTGGTAGTCACCACTAGTGGCATATTATATGTATTACGGCACTGCCCATATATTAAGGGTACAATTGTAAACATCTTGCTCAATAAAGCCTCAATTGTTCCACCATTCTCGTCTTGTGGTAATTGACGGTGCATCAATCATCACATGGAGTCTGCTTTTAATTCACAGGGAGCTCGACCCTGTCGTCATTGCGATAAGTAACGGTGACGAAGAAACCTTGTCAGACATGATCAAAGCCGGCAAAGTACTTTCCACGCCAAATTCAGATGGCTGGATCCCTCTGCACGAAGCTGCCTTTTACAACCAACCCCGGTGCGTGAAATTGCTGCTCAAAGGTCAGTGAGTAATCGGACATTTTTATTTTCCTTCTTTCACGGGTGGGGCCATTTGTTGCCCATCCCGAGGAGGCAGTGGGGAGCCGCTGCCGTCCATATGTCGGTACACCCACTGTGCTGTTAGGAAGGGAGCTCCAGGGTTTTGACCCAGCGACAGTGAAGGAACCAGTATGCCGTGCATCATAAAAGTTTAAACTGCATGGCCTCCTTGTCTGTGGTCCCACGGAGTACAGAAGGGATTTTGAAACTTTTAATGCAGTTTGGGGAGAGGACATGGAGAGTCCAGGAGATGGGAAACAGCCCTGAATATTCTCAAAATTTACAAATTTGATGCTGTCCATATTCATATCTTCCAATATACTTTTTATGTCACTAATTAGATTATTGATAATTTTGTTGCTTGCCACCATGACAGTAAAGACAGCTTCTTCAGTAACTCAATTACTGATGAATGTAACCAACATGATTTGTTGTAATGTCTGACGCATTATCACTTTGTGTCCAGTTGGCACATTCTGTTGCCTCTGCTGTCGAAGTATCAGGCTGGCCTAGGGTGGGCAGTGAATATGAATCATGAAGTCTGCCACTGCTCGGTGGGTGAATGCACAGTTTGGTAGGTCCTGGTTTCATTTCCCTGATCGGAGCAGATTCAACTGCTGACAGTTGGGGCTACAATTAACCTCAGTGTGGCCTGGACTAGGGGGAAGAGGGGAAAACAACTGCAAGCTCCCACAAGCGCTCACCCCCATTTAATCCCCTCCTAGAATTGCGTGCGTTTGGAAGGCAAAGTTGGGCTCAGCTGTGAAGGGTCTCAAGGGAGAATGACATGACACAGAAAACGAGGTCATTTGGTCCATCGAGTCTGAGATGGCTCTTGGCAAGAGCTAATTTAGTCCAATAACTCTGCAAATTGGTCCCGTGGAGGCAGTTCTAAAGGGCATTTTAAATCTGTTGAATTTAACCCTGTCAAGGTCCATGACTTGAGAATGAAAAGGATGACTATGCAGAAATGTATATTTGAAAATACCTTTACGCAGTCAAAAGCAAAACAGAACATCCTGGACAGAACCAGAAGAAGCTAAATAGCAGATTTTTTAAAAGGCTGGGAATGTGAAACAAAATGACAAAGAATTGCTGAGGACATGCAAAACTGGAGCACACTAATGTGTAGAATCATGGACTAGTACAGCACAGAAGGAGGCCATTTAGCCCATTGAGCCTGAGCCAGCTCTTTTGAAAAGTAATCCAGTTCCACCCACTCCCCAACTCCTTCCCCGTATCCCTGCAATTGCTTCTGCTGTTACCTCAACCTAGCTGATGTCATATCAAAATACCGCGGATGCTGTAAATCTGAAATAAAAACAGAGAATTCTGCTGAGCAGAGTTTTTTTCATGCAATATGATTGCAAAATTACTTCTGCTCTATGTTAGTGATGAGCGGAAGTAGCGAATAAATCATTAGAGATGATAATTAGACAGTGACTTGGCCAAGAAGAACATTGATCACACTAGTTTCACAGACAGACACATAGAGTCATAGAGTTTTTATAGCACAGAAAGGGACCCTTCAGCCCACCATGTCCATGCCGGCCATCTATCTACTCTAATCTCATTTTCCAGCACTTGGCCAGTAGCCTTGGATGGTATGGCATTTCAAGTCCTCATCTAATAATTCTTAAGTGTTGTGAGGGTTCTCACCTTTACCGCCCTTTTAGGCAGTGAGTTCCAAATTCAAATTCCAAACAGCCCCTGGATGAAAAGGTCTTTCCTCACATTCCCTCTAAACCTCTTGCCCCTTACCTTAAATCTATGCCCCTAATGTCTTCTTATATGGTTAGAGAGAGAATTAAAGAGTGAGAACGAGAAATAGATAATGGATATTCAGTACCAACACCCAAGGTAAATATTTAATGTGCCCTCATTTGTTCTGACTTTTGTGTATGAATGGATGAAATGAGAGTGCCAGATTGATACAGTTGTGTGAAGTGATCTGATTATGGTTGTAATTGTTAGTGTATTTCATACAGTATTGGTATGAAACAAGCATTATTGTTTCAAAGTGGCAGTGCCTCTTCAATGAGCCTTGAAGACGAGCGGTGGTCTGCTGTAACGAGAAAGAAGCTACTTAACAGATTATTGAAAAAATAGCTACAAATATTGTGAAGTTTTGTTTACTAAGCAAAGTCTTGGGCTAGTTTAGTGTTGCAATACGACCGTTTAAAACCACCAGTAAGCCTCCCAAGTTTAAAAAATACAGTGTGCCAAATTGATAAGATGTTTCAAATTAATATTATTAGCTTTCTAAGAAGGCTGCCAAATATTTTTAAATTAAAGCTAAGAATAATGAAAGTCTCTGTTGGGGTATGTCAGGGCCTTTATTTGGCAGAGAAAACAGGCTGTGTAACCCCCCCACCCCCCCAACTCCCCCAGGAGAATATTGGAGACCATTTCCATTAAAATGTTGTTCTCAGACAAAAAATGTTTATTATATTATAATGTCAGCGGTTGTTTACTCACAATACAAGATCTAACTTGTACAGCAGTAACAGTAACTTGTAACTTGGGCAGCACGGTAGCATTGTGGATAGCACAATTGCTTCACAGCTCCAGGGTCCCAGGTTCGATTCCGGCTTGGGTCACTGCCTGTGCGGAGTCTGCACATCCTCCCCGTGTGTGCGTGGGTTTCCTCCGGGTGCTCCGGTTTCCTCCCACAGTCCAAAGATGTGCAGGTTAGGTGGATTGGCCATGATAAATTGCCCTTCGTGTCCAAAATTGCCCTTAGTGTTGGGTGGGGTTACTGGGTTTGGGGATAGGGTGGAGGTGTTGACCTTGGGTAGGGTGCTCTTTCCAAGAGCCGGTACAGACTCGATGGGCCGAATGGCCTCCTTCTGCACTGTAAAAAAAAATTCTATGAACTGAGCTTAAAAAAAAAATCCATATTCCCACACATTAACTGTCCTCCTTAACTTAAGTTAAACAACCCATGAAAACATGAAGTAAGAAAAATATGTGAAAAGTCACGCATGCTGTTTATCTGGAATAAAAATAATAAATGTTGGAATGTCTAGCCAGTCCATCAACACTTTGTAGAAATATATATATATAGTTAAGCAAGGACATTACATTAAAGGTTACAGAACCAAGGTATGCAGATGGACTTAAGATTCAGGTCAGCCATGACCTAACTGATTAGTGGAACAGGCTTAAGGGGCTGAATAACCTAGTCTTGTTCCTAAAGGTTAACATTTCTGATAAGGCATCAGAATTGATTAGGTTGGAGGAGTCCTTTAATGTGGCATTAGAAAGGTTCAGAACACGATGAGAGAAGAACTGTATATATACTGATGGAAAGTTGCAGTTAATGGGTTTGATAAACAACCAGGAAGTAGAAAGAGTTATACACTATACAAACATCATCTCGGCCAGTGATCAGGTTCATGGACCAAAGACATTGGAAAGGCAGAGGGATGTTTCGGACATGGCTGTAAAAGTGGAAGGGAAATCAGTAACATTGGAAGAAGTAGATAAGAAAATATGGAATAGGGCTAAAGTCTGAAATGATTGAAATCAGCACTCAGGCACAGAATGATCAAGAAGAAAATTGGATACTGTTCCTAAAGTTTGAATTGAAATTTTTTTTTTTTTTAATAGCTTATCCTGGAACCATAGACTGTCGGACTCTAGCAGAAGAAACTGCTTTATACTTAGCAACATGCAGAGGGTATTTGGAGTGTATGACTTGTTTACTGGAAGCAGGAGCCGAATGTGACATCACTAGTAAGGGAAAAGAAACCGCGCTTTACAAAGGTAAAATAAGAATGATGGAAGCGCAACTGCTTGACCTCAGTTAACACTGTGTCAAATAATTATGTTTCTGTGTACAGATTGCAGCTGCTAGCACGGTAATTGCTTGAGAATTATATATATTTGCTAAAAAAATACACAACAAAATTGCACACTCCAATCTCACAATTTCCCTTCCTAAAATTGCCACTTTGCAGTGTTCAATTTTAAAATATGTACTACTGGGGCAGACTAGCAGAATTCTGTGCATAAACGACACAATCTGATTCTGAACCACTGAGAAATAAAATCCTAATTTCCTAAACACCTACTTTCAATTTAAAGCTGCTTCTTTTAACAGCCTGTGAATATAAACATGTGGAAGCTGTTAGACTCCTGATAAAATATAAAGCCGATGTCAATCACCGCTGCAACCATGGATGGACTGCTCTTCATGAGGCTGCAGTACGAAATGATCTGGACATCATTGAAGCTCTAATCAAGTCCGGTGCTAAGATTGAGGCTTCAAATATGTATGGAATCACTCCGTTATTTGTTGCTGCACAAAGTGGACAAGTGGACGCTTTGCGTTTTCTTACAAAGTGTGGTAAGTATGGTTGTTTCGTATTGGCAAATTATTAATGAATTGCCAGTTAACTCATTGTAAGAGAGACGATTAGATTACGCGGGATTTTGACAAAAGTAATTAAGGAGAATCTGTTTTCAGTGGTAGAAGTACCGGTTACCAAAGGACACTGATACAAGTTCATTGGCATAAATACCAAAGGCAAGATGAGGTGATTTTTCTTGCGCAATGATTTGCTCTGATCTGGAATACGCTGTCTGAAAGGGTGGGGGAAAGTGGATTAACTCTAAAATTCGCTATGTGCAACAAGTAGTGGAGTTAGACTAATTTAATAGCTCTTTCAAATAACCAGTGCAGCTATGATGGGTCAAATGGCCTTTGTCTGTGCTATGTCATTCTATGATTCAATAATTTGATATATTGGCCCATGAATAGACACTATGCAAAAGCTATATTATTTGCCCATTATCTAGTTAAAGGATGCCGGAGTTATTATATAGGAAGCGCATGGGTGGGAGAAGCTTCAGTCCTTTTCCCTTTTTGTTAATGTGGCAGGCTGGCTGCTGGTGACTTTCATACTTGACTGTGCTGGAATACTGGGATTCATGCTCGAATCAAGTAATTTGAATGTTGTCAGCTTCAGAATGGACGCACCTTTTACATTTTAAAGGGACAGCTACCATTTATGTTTTCAAATATATGTACATTAAGAATAGCACGGTATTTGGCAAAACATCTTGTTGCATAAAATTGCTCAATACTTTCTGATAACAGCCTATATTACAGTATGCTGTGCAATATAATCCCCAGGTGCAAGTGTCAATACCCAAGCCAGTGATAATGCCTCAGCATTGTATGAAGCTTGCAAAAACGAGCATGAAGACATCGTGAAGTTTCTTCTTTCACAAAATGCTGATGCAAACAAAGGAAGTAAGGATGGGTGGCTGTCCCTTCACATTGCAGCTGCAAGGGGCAATATGGAGTAAGTAGTCAGGGCTTGCTGAGTTTAACATGGTGCGCAAGTTCCAATAACCTGGGGTTCAGGCCGCTGAAACTTACTTTGAACCTTTGCCATTAAAAAGGAAAGCGGCGAATATAGCGATGATTAGGAAGTGGGTAATCGGGGAGGGGTCGGCATGGGAGCAGATGGAGGCAGCGTCATGCAAAGGCACCAGTTTGGGAGCACTGGTAACGGCACCTCTGCCATTCTCGCCGGCCCGGTACTCCACTAGCCCGGTGATGGTGGTGGCATTGAGGATCTGGTGGCAATGGAGGAGGTATAAGAAGGTGGAGGGTGCGTCAGTCTGGACCCCGATTTGCAACAACCACAGGCTCGCGCCGGGCAGGATAGATGGCGGGTTCCGAAGTTGGCAGAGAGCAGGAATTCGGAGGATGGGAGATCTATTCATAGACGGCAGTTTTCCCAGTCTGAAGGTGCTGGAGGACAGGTCAAGCTGCCGCCGGGGAATGGTTTCAGATATTTACAAGTCCGGGACTTTCTGAGGAAACAGGTGTTGGCTTTCCCGCTGATCCCGCCACAGGGGATACAGGACAGAATAGTGTCCGGTACCTGAGTGGGGGAGGGGAAAGTGTTGGATATCTATCAGGTGTTGTTGGAGGCGGAGGAGACCCCGGTGGAGGAACTGAAGGGCAAGTGGAAGGAGGAGCTAGGTGGGGAGTTAGAGGCGTGTCTGTGGGCGGACGCCCTAAGCAGGGTTAATTTCTCCTCATCATGTTCTAGGCTCAGTCTAATACAGTTTAAGGTGGTACACCGGGCACATATGATGGCGGCGAGGATGAGCAAGTTTTTCGGGGTAGAAGATAGATGTGCGAGGTGTGCGGGAAGCCCAGCAAACCATGTCCATATGTTTTGGGCATGCCCGAAGCTTGGAGGGTTCTGGCAGGGGTTTGCCAAGGCAATGTCCAAGGTGCTAGGTACGCGGGTGGTGCTGAGTCCAGAGATTGCGATCTTTGGAGTGTCAGAAGACCCGGGAGTTCAGGGAGTGAAAGAGGCCGACGTTTTGGCCTTTGCCTCCCTGGTAGCCCGGAGACGGATCCTTTTAATGTGGAGGGACTCAAAACCCCCAAGTGTGAAGACTTGGGTCAGTGACATGGCTGGGTTCCTCAAGCTGGAGAAAATAAAGTTTACCTTGAGGGGGTCAATGCTGGGGTTCTCTCCGAGGGGGCAGCCGTTCGTCGACTTTCTTGGGGAAAATTAAAATGTCAGCAGAAGCAGCATTCTGGGGGGGAGGGGGGGGCGGGTAGATGCAATATGGTTAAGGGATGTACAGAAAGGGTTGGGTGGGAAATGTCTAGTTTACCATGTTGATGTTTATGTTATTATTGTTTTGTTTGTTATTGTTATAAAAATTTTGCAAATGCTTCAATAAAAATATTTTTTTTAAAAAAGGAAAGCAGCTGAGAAGCTCCTTATTGGGCGCCTTGTTGCTGACCTTCCTCAGTTACAACGCAGACCCCTGAGCACGTTTTCGGGCATTCATTAAAAAACATTGGGCTCATCCATTTACGAAATTCAAAATGCCATATCTGATCCTGATATATAAACGTGAAGCATTTATAGCATCCAGGAATGTGTTAGGTCAAGTGTATTTGTTGTGTGCACATCACTGCTACATCATTGCTACTACTTAATACTTCTAAATTGAATTTCCATGAAGATTTTATACTCTGATAGTCGGACTAATGAACCAGAACGAGAAATGTTCATGATAGTTAATTTTCCAGAATGACCTGCACTGCAGTTCAGGTTTTATTAATTCAAAGGATGAACTCTGTTAACAATGGTACAAAGCCCTATATTAAAGACATCCAGATGTTAACCAAATTAAGCACTTACCCACGCTGCTGTGTACATTATGTACTGCTGGTTGCTCTTTAGATACATAAGAAATATATATCGGCTGGATTTCTTGGGTTGTTGCGATTCAATTTTCCCATCAGCAGCGCACTCCTGTCAATGGGTTTCGCAGTGGGTGGTTACAATGGAAAATCCCATTGTCAATCGGCGGGAAGATAGAATCCCGCCGGTGGCACGCAGTCAAGAAACATGCGGCTGATGAACCGGAGCATTCCGCTCATCTTGTACACTTTGGTGAAACTTAGTGCTACTGATCCAGAATCCAAAGTCCTCAGCTAACTAACTTTTTAACTAACTCTATAACAATCTTAACTGGAAGCCAGAGTCAATGAAGAGGAGTTGAAAATGCATTTCCCTCAAGCTCATGGAATGTACAACCTGGTATTTATGTTGGCGCTGGCATTGCTCTCAAGCCAGAGAATAGAAGACCATAAGAATGTGCTACCTTTACCTTAGTTGCTTAGAATCACTGGCAAAGAATGTGCTCTTTATCTGTGTGTTTTCAAATTAAATAAAGTAACAAATTGGAATTTGTGCTGTTAAATCAAAACGATCAAATACAGTTTCCTTAGCTAAACGAGAGCACAGATCATAAAAAACAATTGCATTGTTATTGTGTTTTGGGGTGATAAGTCAACATCAGATCTTATCCCCCAGTCAACAGCTTGCCCCTAGTATTGTACATATTAATCATCTACAATTTCAATCAGACATCATTAGAGGAATCTATTGTTCTAATTTCTGCACAATTATATCTTTGGGAACCGTGCAAATGCTCTAGCATCATAGTTAAATACTGCAGGGCATTCGGGAAACCCGTTTTTCCATTGGATCCCACAGGGAACATAACTCTGGGCTAAAATTCAGGCCATTAACTCTGTTTGGCTAATCCTTTTTGAAAGCGAAACGGAGAGCGATTTTACTTGCATAGGTACAAAACATTGTTGGACAACACCAAAAGCAAATCCATGAAAGATGGTCAGATATGTAAATCACTGGAAGAGACATTAAAACTGCACAGCTACCGAACTTCATGGGGACTTGCAAATAAGATTGACTTTCAATGTTGACACACTTTAAGCAAAGATTGCTAAGATATGAAAGTGAAGTCATTCTTCCTGGAGTCTAAACAGCAGACAATTACTTACCTTGTCTGGTCAATTAAAAAGAACAGCACAACCATTGTGTTGGAAAGTCCTGTCATCCTTGTTTGTTTGTGACGAGAAAGAGAAAAGAGAAACAAGAACACTAACAGGGGGACATTTTTGAAACAGGCCTGTGAGTTTGGCTAGACTTTTAAAAAGGGCTTGAAAGCTTTGGACAGGCTCAGAAAGTCAAAAATGCTGGTGGATGTTCATAGAATTTACAGTGCAGAAGGAGGCCATTTGGCCCATCGAGTCTGCACCAGTGTTAGAAGACATTTCATTTCAATCAAGTAAAATAACTCCCCTGATATAGGAAAACACTGTGAAATAACAGTTTAATGATTCATCTCAGTGAGTGCTTGCTCACTCAGCCTTAGTGCAAAGGACAGAAAATCCAGTTCATTTCACCTGGGGTTATGTTTTAAAAACTCAATTCTCTCTATTGTGCGAGCAGCTTTAGGACAGTGTGAGTCAACCTGCGTAACAGTAATATGCTCAAACCACGTCTGGGAATGACTGATGCCACTAAACCTGTGAATGCAGACATAAGTTAATCACACCAGTTATGCGTTGATACTCCTTTCCATTGAAAATGTCCTTCTTAAAAGTGTTTGATTTATCCATCGGAGACCATTGTCAATACTTTAACAGTAACACAAATGTGGTTTATTCCCACTCAGGATAGTTCAGATGCTGCTTCCTGTAACCAGCAAAGTCCGGGTGAGGCGCAGTGGAATTAGCCCCATTCATCTCGCTGCTCAGCACAATCAGAATGATATTATTGAAGAACTGGTCAAAGCTGGCTACAGTGTCCACGCTCTCTTGTCAGCAGAAAGATCCCGGCTATTTGAAGACAAACGTACTTCGGTTTTGTACTTTGCGGTTTACAACAACAATGTAGAGGCCACGGAAATACTGCTCAAGGCTGGGGCAGATCCTAATGTTGATCTGATAAACCCACTTCTAATCGCTATCCGACATGGCTCCATCAAGAACATACAGCTGCTCATTGACCATGGAGCTAACATCAATGCCTATATTCCAACACACCCTACTTCCTTCCCAGCAACAATCATGTTTTCTATGAAGTACCTCAGTTTGTTAAAGTTAGTTATGGATTTTGGTGGTGATGGAGAGTCGTGTTTTAAGTGTGAATATGGCAATCGCCCACATCCAGAACAGGTGCAGAGAAGAGACGACACACAACTGGCGCATAAAAAGCCCAGAACTGTACAAGTAAGCTCTGAAAATAACTTTATTTTTATTTATGATTTAAATAATGATGAGTTATTAATTACACATTGAGTCACATGGATTTTGATTACAATATGATTAGTGAATCTTTACGACAAATACACGTGTGTTTGTTATTCTGTAGTATAGAATGGAAAGCACTTTTCTGTACAGACTGGTAATTGGTGTCAGGGAAACCAATCATTTCCAGTCTGTACATAATCATGTTATCAGGGTCCTTTGGTAGTGCTCACCTCAATAGTGGTTGTGAAAATTGGAGTGGAGAAATATTGCTCAGTAGATGGACTGGAGACCTAGGAAGGTCAAAACGAGAAGGAGGTGCGATAGTTGTAGAATGGTCCGAGTGGAGCTTTCCCTTTTGAAGGTGATCAATCCCCACCCAGAATTGATCACCTTCGGCCTGGTCTGTCTTCGGGTCCTAGCTAAGACCCTCAATGCAACAAGCAGCAGCTCTCAGCTGGCAAGATAGCCTAACAGGATATTATTGATAGAATTCTCAGGTGGCTTTGGCTACTCGTCCAGACATTCATCACCCCTTGATGCAGAGACACTGTGGTAGCACAGCCCCTTTAAGGGACGGGCTCTCGCAGTCCACATGACTGGCTCGGGTCCTATTGCACGGCATGTTGTGAAACTCGACCAATCAGGAAAAGCATCCGTGGCCCTGGGAGAGGGGTCCCGGGCAGAGTGGATCCTGGAGCCAGAGAATGAAGGCCTGTTTAGTGACTCTGTGCCTGCGTTTGGTTTACCTTGTTACCAATAAACACTTGTTCCGTGATACTAGATAACCCTGGTATTAGAACATAGAAAATACAGCACAGAACAGGCCCTTCGGCCCATGATGTTGTGCCGAACTTTTGTCCTAGATTAAGAACAAATCAATCTACACCCCAGCATTCTACGGTAATCCATGTACCTATCCAATAGCCGCTTGAAGGTCTCTAATGTTTCCGACTCAACTACTTCCACAGGCAGTGCATTCCATGCCCCCGTAGTGGGTAAAGAACCTACCTCTGACATCCCCCCTATATCTTCCACCATTCGCCTTAAGTTTATGTCCCCTTGTAATGGTTTGTTTCACCCGAGGAAAAAGTCTCTGACTGTCTACTCTATCTATTCCCCTGATCATCTTCTAAACCTCTATCAAGTCGCCCCTCATCCTTCTCCATTCCAATGAGAAAAGGCCTAGCACCCTCAACCTTTCCTCATAAGACCTACTCTCCATTCCAAGCAACATCCTGGTAAATCTCCTTTGCACCTTTTCCAAAGCTTCCACATCCTTCTTAAAATGAGGCGACCAGAACTGCACACATTACTCCAAATGTGGCCTTACCAGGGTTTTGTACAGCTGCATCATCACCTCATGGCTCTTAAATTCAATCCCTCTGCTAATGAATGCTAGCACACCATAGGCCTTCTGCACAGTTCTATCCACTTGAGTGGCAACTTTCAAAGATGTATGAACATAGACCCCAAGATCTCTCTGCTCCTCCACATTGCCACAAACTCTACCGTTAACCCTGTATTCCACATTCATATTTGTTCTTCCAAAATGGACAACCTCACACTTTTCAGGGTTAAACTCCATCTGCCACTTCTCAGCCCAGCTCTGCATCCTATCTATGTCTGTTTGCAGCCGACAATAGCCCTCCTCAGTATCCACAACTCCACCAATCTTCGTATCGTCTGCAAATTTACTGACCACCCTTCGACTCCCTCATCCAAGTCATTAATGAAAATCACAAACAGCAGAGGACTCAGAACTGATCCCTGTGGTACGCCACTGGTAACTGGGCCCAGGCTGAATATTTGCCATCCACCGCCACTCTCTGACTTCTATCGGTTAGCCAGTTTGTTATCTAACTGTCCAAATTCCCCACTATCCCATGCCTACTTACTTTCTGCATAAGCCTACCATGGGGAACCTTATCAAATGTCTCACTAAAATCCATGTACACTACATCCACTGCTTTACCTTCATCCACGTGCTCGGTCACCTCCTCAAAGAATTCAATAAGACTTGTGAGGCAAGACCTACCCCTCACAAATCCGTGCTGACTATCCCTAATCAAACAGTGTCTTTCCAGATGCTCAGAAATCCTATCCCTCAGTAGCCTTTCCATTACTTTGCCTACCACCGAAGTAAGACCAACTGGCCTGTAATTCCCAGGGTTATCCCTATTCTCTTTTTTGAACAGGGGCACGACATTCGGCACTCTCCAATCCCCTGGTACCACCCCTGTTGACAATGAGGACGAAAAGATCATTGCCAACGGCTCTGCAATTTCATCTCTTACTTCCCATAGAATCCTTGGCTATATCCCGTCAGGCCTGGGGGGCTTGTCTATCCTCAAGTTTTTCAAAATTCCCAACACATCTTCCATCCTAACAAGTATCTCCTCGATCTTACCAGTCTGTTTCACACTGTCCTCTCCAACAATATGGCCCCTCTCATTCGTAAATACTGAAGAAAAGTACTCGTTCAAGACCTCTCCTATCTCTTCAGACTCAATACACAATCTCCCCCTACTGTCTTTGATCGGACCTACCCTCGCTCTAAACATTCTCATATTTCTCACATCTGTGTAAAAGGCCTTGGGGTATTCCTTGATCCTACCCGCCAAAGATTTTTTATGCCCTCTGTTAGGTCTCCTAATCCCTTTCTTCAGTTCCCTCCTGGCTATCTTGTATCTCTCCAGCGCCCTGTCTGAACCTTGTTTCCTCAGCCTTCCATAATTATCCTTCTTCCTCTTAACAAGACATTCAACCTCTCTTGTCAACCATGGTTCCCTCACTCGACCATCTCTTCCCTGCCTGACAGGGACATACATATCAAGGACACGTAGTATCTGTTCCTTGAACAAGTTGCACATTTCAATTGTGTCCTTCCCTGACAGCCTATCTTCCCAACTTATGCACTTTAGTTCTTGTCTGACAGCATCGTATTTACCCTTCCCCCAATTGTAAACCTTGCCCTGTTGCACGCACCTATCCCTCTCCATTACTAAAATGAAAGTCACAGAATTGTGGTCACTATCTCCAAAATGCACCCCCACTAACAACTCTATCACTTGCCCTGGTTCATTACCAAGTACCAAATCCAATATGGCCCCCCTCTGGTCGGACAATCTCCATACTGTGTTAGAAAAAGCTTCCTGGACACACTGCACAAACACCACACCATCCAAACTATTTGATCTAAGGAGTTTCCACTCAATATTTGGGAAGTTGAAGTCACCCATGACTACTACCCTGTGACCTCTGCACCTTTCCAAAATCTGTTTCCCAATCTGTTCCTCCACATCTCTGCTGCTTTTGGGAGGCCTATAGAAAACTCCCAACAAGGTGACTGCTCCTTTCTTATTTCTGACTTCAACCCATACTACCTCAGTAGGCAGATCCTCCTCGAACTGCCTTTCTGCAGCTGTTATACTATCTCTAATTAACAATGCCACCCCCCACTTCTTTTACCACCCTCCTTAATCTTATTGAAACATCTATAACCAGGAACCGCCAACAACCATTTCTGCCCCTCTTCAATCCAAGTTTCCGTGATGTCCACCACATCATAGTCCCAAGTACCGATCCATGCCTTAAGTTCACCCACCTTATTCCTGATGCTTCTTGCATTGAAGTATACACACTTCAACCCATCTCCGTGCCTGCAAGTACTCTCCTTTGTCAGTGTTACCTTCCCACTGCCTCACTACACGCTTTGATGTCCTGAACATCGGCTACCTTAGTTGCTGGACTACAAATCCGGTTCCCATTCCCGTGGCAAATTAGTTTAAACCCCCCCCCGAAGAGTACTAGAAAACCTCCCTCCCAGGATATTGGTGCCCCTCTGGTTCAGATGCAACCTGTCCTGCTTGTACAGGTCCCACCTTCCCCAGAATGCACTCCAATTATCCAAATACCTGAAGCCCTCCCTCCTACACCATTCCTGCAGCCACGTGTTCAACTGCACTCTCTCCCTATTCCTAGCCTCGTTATCACGTGGCACCGGCAACAAACCAGAGATGACAATTCTGTCTGTCCTGGCTTTTAACTTCCAGCTTAACTCCCTAAACTCGTTTATTATCTCCACACCCCTTTTCCTACCTACGTCGTTGGTACCAATGTGCACCACGACTTCTGGCTGCTCCCCCTCCCCCTTAAGGATCCTGAAGACACGATCCAAGACGTCATGGACCCTGACACCCGGGAGGCAATAGACCATCCGAGAGTCTCGCCCGTGCCCACAGAACCGCCTGTCTGTATCTCTAACTATTGAGTCCCCTATAACTAGTGCTCTCCTAATCTCCCCCCTTCCCTTCTGAGCCCCAGAGCCGGACTTCGTGCCAGAGACCCGGTCACTGCAGCCTACCCCTGCTAGGTAATCCCCCCAACAGTATCCAAAGCGGTACACTTATTGTTGAGAGGAACAACCACAGAGGATCCCTGCACTGACTGCTTCCTCCTCTTCCCACCTCTAACTGTTACCCAGCTACCTTTGTTCTCAGGTGTAACTATGTCCCTGTAGCCTCTATCTATCACCCCCTCAGCTTCCTGAATGATCCTCAGTTTCTCTAGCTCCAGTTCCCTAACACGGTCTGTGAGGAGCTGGAATTGGCTGCACTTCCCACAGGTGACGTCAGCAAGGACACCGGTGGTCTCCCTTACCTCGAACATTCTGCAGGAGGAACATTCCACTGCCCTAGCTGCCATCACCTCTACTTAGTCTCCCAGTAAAAAAGAAAAAAAAGTAAATAGCTTACCTGCTCACAGCACTGAGTCTTTTTTTTTTAGGTTAGAGGCGGAGGGAGGGTGGGAGACACTACACGTGTAGTGTCTCGGGTTTCCTCACCGTTCAAATTTATTGGGTAATACAACCTTCCCAGGTCTCCCCACGGCCGACTTCCGGTTTCCTTCCAGCTCTCCCCTCCAAACATCGCTCCCCTCTCTGCCCGCTCCACTGGAAGTATTGCCAGCACACTGGCGATGAGTGTGAACCAGATTGATCGCTAGTTTGCAGTAGTTCAGAATTCGAGGGGGAAGGGAGAAGCTGGCAAAATGAACAAAGTTAAGAAGCATCGACAGCATCATAAAACAGTGAGTGAAAAATGCCCATGATTGGGAAGCTGGACCCATTCGACCAGGGGGCTGAAGACCAGTCAGTATATTGAGCAGCTCCGTTATTTCTTTACAGCAAACGGAGATAAACAGAAAGTTTGTGGGCGATAGAAGGAATTAGATGTCGCCAGAGCTTCTGACACACAGTCATTCAACCAGTTGGTGACGTTGGTCAGGGAGTATTTTAACCCCAGATCCTCAATCATACTATAGCGATAGAAGTTTAATTGGGCTATCAAGGACCCAGGAGAGACACTCTCCGCCTTTGCGCTCGACTTTGCCAAATGGCCGAGCATTGCGAGTCTGGCACAGCATTCAGTGACTTGCTGTGAGACAGTTAATATATGGTATTAACAACACAAGTGTGCAAAAGAATCTTCTGGCTGAAATGAAGATTATGCTAAACAGAGCGATCAAAATTGCTCTGGCACTAGAGTGCGCCGATAGGGTCGCGATAATTAACACTCATAAAGGCCGGTTTCAGTACACCAGATTCCCCTTTGACCTTGCCTCAGCCTGTGCGATATTGAAGCCACAATGGAAAATCTGCCCCAGGGCATCCTGAAGGTTGTTGCCTACCTGGATGACGTTCTAGTAACAGGAACATCACTTGAGGAACCCCTGGCTGGCCTAGAAGAGGGGCTGCGAGGAGTTAGAGATGCGGGAATCTGACTGACGTTAGAGAAGTGCACTTTTCAGGCTAGTGAGGTCACTTACCTCGGGTTCAAAGTGGACTCAAAAGGCATGCATCCACTCAAAGTCGAGGTGAGAGACATAAGACAAATCCTGGCACCTAAGAACCTGGCACAATTAACGTTCTTCTTGGGGATGGTAAACTACTATGATAGTTTTATCCCCAACCTCGTAATGATGTTGGTGCCACTACACTTGCTCTTAACAAAACACCAGCATTGGCCCTGGAAGGAAGCACAGGAGCAGGCCTTCCAGCACGTCAAGCAGTCCTTACAGTCATCGAGTCTATTGGTTCACTTTGACCCGGTTAAGCCAATAATCCTCATTTACGATGCATTGCCATATGGTATAGGAGCGGTCCTACCCCATAATATGGAAGATAGACCAGAGTGGCAAATTACCTTCGCTTCCAGAACTCTTTCTGATGCTGAGCGTAAATGCGGACAGATCGAGAAAGAAGGCTTTGCAACTTCCGGTTGCGGCTATGTAGGTCGCACGTTCGGCAGCTCCCGCCGGGAATGGACTTTTGGGCACTTCAGAGAGGCCCCAACGGCAATTGTTCGACGGCTCACAGTGTGGGAAGGTGACAGCAAGGTTCCCCCGACACTATATGGATTGGACCAGGAGTGGAGAGGTTAAAAAAGTGATCCTGGTGCAGCGGAAAATGCAAGGGAGGAAAAGCAAGATGGCGGCAGGTGGAGACCAAGCAGCGTGGGCGCAGTGGTCGCAGGAGCAGCAGGAGTTCCATAAACGCTGCTTTGCGGAGCTGAAATGCTGGCGCCAATGAAGGCGGCGATTGAGAAGCTTGTGGAAACCCAGAAGGCCCAAGGGGCAGCGATCCGGGAGGTGCGGCAAAAAGCCTCGGAGAACGAGGACGAGATCTTGGGCCTGGCGGTGAAGGTGGAGGCGCACGGGGCGCTGCACAAGAGGTGGCAGGAAAAATTTGAGGACCTGGAGAATAGGTCGAGGAGAAGGAATCTTCGGATTCTGGGTCTCCCTGAAGGAGTGGAGGGGTCAGATGCCGGGGCACATATGAGCACGATGCTCAATTCACTGATGGGCGTGGGAGCTTTCCCGAGGCCCCTGGAGCTGGATGGGGCTCCTCGGGTCTTGGCAAAGAGACCCAAAGCCAACGAGCCGCCAAGGGCTGTAGTGGTGAGGTTCCACCGCTTTATGGATAGAGAGTGTGTCCTGAGATGGGCCAAAAAACAACGGAGCAGCAGGTGGGAGAACACAGAGATCCAAATTTACCAGGACTGGAGTGTGGAGGTGGCTAAGAAGAGGGCTGGTTTTAACCGGGCTAAGGCGGTTCTCCATCGGAAGGGGGTGAAGTTCGGGATGCTGCAGCCAGCGCGATTGTGGGTCACGTTCCAAGATCGGCACCACTATTTTGATGAGGCATGGAACTTTATACAGACTGAAAAGTTGGACTCAACCTGAGTGTTTGTCATGGGGGGGGTTGATGTTTATTGTGTTTACTGCATTTGGGGAATGTTCTTTTTGTTTTGGGGATGGGTGGGGATGGGTGAATGGATTTGATGTGGGGGCTGTGGGAAGAGTGTGGGCGTCGGTGTTGGAGGGGCAGGGCCCCACGGAGGAAGAGGGTGGGTGGAGGCCCGGGGATGGGGAGTTGGGATATGGCCGCAAAAAGGAGCTGCGCCAGAGGAGGCGGGGCCAGCTCAGACGGAAAGCGCTGGCTTTTTCCCGCGTTAGGGAAGGATGGGGGCAGGGCCGGGGGGGAAGGGCGGTGCTGGAGAGGAGCGCACACTGACTGCCAAGGGGTGGGGGGATTCTCACACTGGGGGGTCGATGGAATGGCGGGAGAGGTCGGGGTCAGCAGGAGTCAGCTGACGTACGGGAGTGTCATGGGGGGAGCAAAATGGCTAGATGAGGATCTAGCGGGGGAGGGGGGGGGGGGAACTGGGTTGCTTCTGCATTGGCCAAAAGGGAGCTGGAAGTAGGAGAGGTAGTCGGGGCGGGGGTCAGCCGCCTGGGGGACTGGAGGGTGCGGGAGGCGCGGACACGTGGCTGGCCTAGAAAAGGAGATGGCTAGTCGGTGGGGGGGGCAAGTAGCCCCCTGATCCGGCTGATAACTTGGAATGTGAGTGGCCTGAACGGGACGGCTAAGCGGGCCTGGGTGTTCGCGCAGTTAAAGGGACTGAAGGCAGACGTGGTTATGCTCCAGGAGACGCATCTGAAGGTGGCAGATCAGGTGAGGCTTGTCATGATATTCAGATAAACATATCATGGTGCAATCACACACACACTGATGGACAGATCAATGGACCAATCAACCCACACGCAACATCACAGCCAATCACCAGTGAGAGCACACGCACTATAAAACGGGGAACACCACAGTTCCCGCGGATTCCAGCAGGAGACAGCTCAGGGCACAGAGCTCACAGCGTGCCACTCAGACATACACCATGTGCTGAGTGCCTCGCTAAGATAGTGTTAGGGCTGGGTCCACAGGTTAACGGGTAAATTACGAACCACAGTCATAAGTATACAGATGTTGTTATCAAGAGTAATAAAACAGAGTTGTACCATCTACAACCGTGTTGGTTCGTCTGTATAGCGGAACACTCAACACGACAAGGCTGAGAAAGGGATGGGTAGGGCAGGTATTTCATTCAAGGCTGGATGCGAAGAACAGAGGGGTTGCAATACTGGTGGGGAAGCGGGTGTCGTTCGAGGCACTGACTATTGTAGCGGATAATGGAGGTCGATATGTGATGATGAGTGGTAGGTTGCAGGGGGTGCGGGTGGTACTGGTGAACGTATATGCCCCGAATTGGGATGATGCCGGATTTAAGAAACGCATGCTGGGTCTGGAGGTAGGAAGCTTGATAATGGGGGGGGGACTTTAACACGGTGCTGGACCCAGCACTGGACCGTTCTAGGTCCTGGACGGGTAAGAGGCCGGCTGCAGCCAAGGTGCTCAGGGGGTTTATGGACCAGATCGGGGGAGTGGATCCATGGAGGTTTGCCATGCCGCAGGCCAGGGAATTTTCCTTCTTTTCCCACGTCCATAGAGCCTACTCCCTCATAGATTTTTTCATTTTGAGTAGGGCGCTAATCCCGAAAGTGGAGGGAACGGAATATTCGGCCATAGCCATCTCGGACCACGCCCCGCATTGGGTGGAGCTGGAGTTGGGGAGGAGAGGGACCAGCGCCCGCTGTGGCGGCTTAATGTGGGACTATTGGCGGATGAGGGGATGTGCGGGCAGGTGCGGGGGTGTATTGAAAGATACTTGGAGGCCAACGACAACGGGGAGGTGCAGGTGGGGGTAGTCTGGGAGGCGTTGAAGGTGGTGGTCAGGGGAGAGCTAATCTCCATTAGGGCTCACAGGGAGAAGAGAGAGAGGAGGGAGAGGGAGAGGTTGGTGGGGGAGATTTTGAGGGTGGACAGGAGTTATGCAGAGGCCCCCGAGGAGGGGCTACTTAGGGAGCGATGGAACCTCCAAAAGGAATTCGACCTGATGACCACGGGGAAAGCAGAGGCACAGTGGAGAAAAGCGCAAGGGGCAGCATGTGAATATGGGGAGAAGGTGAGGCGGATGCTGGCACATCAGCTTCGTAAGAGGGAGGCAGCAAGGGAGATTGGTGGAGTTAGGGTTAGAGGGGGGAATACGGTGCGGAGTGCGGTGAGAATAAACGAGGTATTTAGGGACTTCTATGGGGATCTGTACAGGTCTGAGCCCCCAGCAGGGAGGAGGGGGTGCGACGATTCCTCGATCAGCTGAGGTCCCGAGGGTGGAGGAGGAGCAGCAGGTGGCTGGTTTGGGGGCGCCGATTGGGCTGGAGGAGCTGGTTAAAGGATTGGGGAGCATGCAGGCGGGGAAGGCCCCAGGGCTGGATGGGTTCCCGGTTGAATTTTACAGGAAATACGTGGACCTGCTGGGCCCGTTGCTAGTGAGGACTTTTAATAAGGCGAGGGAGGAGGGGACCTTGCCCCCGACAATGTCCAGGGCGCTGATTTCTTTGATCTTGAAGCGGGACAAGGATCCATTGCAATGTGGGTCGTATAGACCGATCTCGCTCCTCAATGTTGACGCTAAGTTGCTGGCGAAGGTGCTGGCTACGAGAATTGAGGACTGTGTCCCGGGGGTGATTCATGAGGACCAGACGGGATTTGTGAAGGGTAGGCAATTAAATACAAATGTGCGGAGGCTCCTCAATGTGATTATGATGCCCCCGGTGGAGGGGGAAGCGGAGGTAGTGGCAGCTATGGACGCGGAGAAGGCCTTTGATCGGGTGGAGTGGGAGTATCTTTGGGAAGTGTTGCGGAGGTTTGGGTTCGGGGAGGGGTTCATCAGTTGGGTTAGGCTGCTATATAGAGTCCCGGTGGCGAGTGTGGCTATGAACCGGCGGAGGTCGGAGTACTTTCGGCTGTACCGGGGGACGAGGCAGGGGTGTCCCTTATCCCCCTTGTTGTTTGCATTGGCAATTGAGCTGCTGGCCATGGCACTGAGGGAGTCCAGGAAATGGAGGGGATTGGTTCGGGGAGGGAGAGGAACACCGGGTGTTGTTGTATGCCGATGACCTGTTGTTGTATGTTGCGGATCCAGTGGAGGGGATGGCGGAGGTCATGCGGATCCTTAGGGAGTTTGGGGACGTTTCGGGGTATAAACTCAACGTAGGGAAGAGTGAGCTCTTTGTGGTGCATTCAGGGGACCAGGGAAAGGGGATAGACGAGCTACCGCTGAAGAGGGCGGAAAGGAGCTTTCGGTACCTGGGGATCCAAGTAGCACGGAGTTGGGGGGCCCTGCACAAGCTCAATTTGACGTGGTTGGTGGAGCAGCTGGAGGAGGATTTTAAAAGATGGGATATGCTGCCACTCTCACTAGCGGGTAGGGTGCAGTCGGTCAAAATGACGGTCCTTCCGAGGTTTCTCTTTGTGTTCCAGTGCCTTCCCATTTTGATCCTCAAGGCCTTTTTCAAACTGGTAAGCAGGAGCATCATGGCATTTGTGTGGGCGAATAAGAACCCGACGGTGAAGAGGGTGTTTCTGGAGCGTAGCAGGGACAGGGGGGGGGGCTGGCGCTGCCGAATTTGTGTGGCTGTTATTGGGCAGCCAATGTGGCGATGATCCGTCAGTGGGTAATGGAGGGAGAGGGGGCGGCATGGAAGAGGCTAGAGATGGCGTGCTGTGTGGGCACGAGCCTGAGGGCGCTGGTGACGGCACCGCTGCCGCTCTCGCCGACAAGGTAGACCACGTGTCTGGTGGTGGCGGTGACGCTGAAGATCTGGGGGCATTGGAGGCGACACAGGGGCGAGGTGGGAGCCTTGGTTTGGTCCCCGATTCGGGAGAACCATCGGTTCGTCCCGGGAAGGATGGATGGGGGGTTTCGGAGCTGGCATCGGGCAGGGAGTAGAAGAATGGGGGACCTGTTCATCGATGGGAAGTTTGCGAGCCTAGGGGCGCTGGAGGAGAACTTTGGGCTACCCCCGGGAACCGCTTTCAGGTACACGCAAGTGAGGGCGTTTGTGAGGCGGCAGGTGAGGGAATCCCCGTTGCTTCCGGCACGTGGGATTCAGGACAAGGTGATTTCGGGTGTATGGGTTGGAGAAGACAAGGTTTCAGCGATTTACCAGGAGCTGAAGGAAGAGGAGGAGGCCTCGGTGGAGGAGTTAAAGGGCAAGTGGGACGAGGAGCTTGGGGAGGAGATAGATGAGGGTCTGTGGGCTGATGCCCTGAGTAGGGTTAATTTTTCCTCTTGCGCCAGGCTCAGCCTAATACAGTTTAAAGTTGCTCACAGAGCGCATATGACAGGGGCGAGGTTGAGTAGGTTCTTTGAGGTGGAGGACAGATGTGGGAGGTGCTCGGGGAGCCCAGCAGATCACGTCCATCTGTGCCCGGCGCTGGATGAGTTTTGGACAGATTTCGCGAGGACTATGTCCAAGGTGGTGAATGCCCGGGTCAAGCTGAGCTAGGGATTAGCATTATTTGGGGTATCGGACGAGCCGGGAGTGCAGGAGGCGAAAGAGGCCGGTATTCTGGCCTTTGCGTCCCTGGTAGCCCGGCGGAGGATTTTGCTACTCTGGAAAGATGCGAAGCCCCCTAGTGTGGAAGCTTGGATCAATGACATGGCAGGGTTCATCAAGCTGGAGAGGATAAAGTTTGCCTTGCGAGGGTCTGTGCAGGGGTTCCTCAGGCTGTGGCAACCGTTCCTAGACTATCTCGCGGAGCGTTAGGAGGAGGTCAGCAGCAGCAGCCCAGGGGTGGGGGAGGTCTTTTGGGGTGGCGTTTGTGTTTGTGTTTTTGGCGTTTGTGGCGGTGGTGTTTTTTTTTCCCTGTTTGTCTTTTTTTACTGTTATATGGATTGTTATTGTATATGGGGGAAATCCAATGTATAATTTCTGCTTGTTGTGTTCTTGTTTCTTTCTTCTTGTTGGGGGGGGGGGAGTTGTTGAAAATTTTGAATAAATATTTTTTTTTTTTAAAAGAGAAAGAAGGCTTTGCCATAATCTATGGCGTCAATAAATTTCATCTGTATATCAATAAGTGGCACTCCACAATAATAACTGACCACAAGTCTCTGTTGGAGCTCCTCTGTGAAGACAACCAGTCCCTCCCATCACCCCCGCCAGGGTACAACAGTTGGCCTTGTGGCTGGCCACCTGTGATTACATCTTCCAGCATAGCCCTGGCACACGCGTCTCAAATGCTGAAGCGCTGAGCAGGTTCCCATTTCCAAAGAACCTGGCACCAACACTGATGCCTCAAGAAATCATCCTGGCACTGACCTTGACACTTTGCCAGTATTGTCAGGTCATATAAAGAACACAACCCAGTCTGTCCAAAGTGAAGCGCATGATCTTAACTAAATGACACCAAGATAAATCCGACCAGTTAAGGCCTTGCCTAACTCACAAAGATGAACTACGTTACGAGGATGGAGTCAGACTCTGGGGGTCCCGAGTGGTGGTACCACCCCCAACAAGAGAGCCGCTGTTGCAGGAATTACACGGGGGGCCACCCGGGCCAAAGGAAAATGAAAACTCTAGCTCAAAGCTACATTTGGTGGCCTGGCACAGATAAGGATATTGAATGCATGATGCGGCAGTGCAACCCCTGCCAGTCCCGGCAGATGTTGTCATCCACAGCCAACCACCACCCATGGGAATGGCCTGGTCGTCCATGGGCGAGGGTATATGTGGACTTTGCAGGCCCATTCATGGGCACAATGTTCCTTGTCTTGGTTGACACCCACTCAAAGTGGTTGGATGTCCAAGAGATGGGGACGACAACCTTGTCGCCACAACCGAGGCCCCACGGTGGAATTTGCTACACATGACCTCTCCGAACTAATAGTGTCTGACAATGGTACTGCGTTCCTGGAGAAGAGTTTCTGCACTTTCCATAGATCCCAAAGAATCCCTACAGTGCAGAAGGAGACCATTTGGCCCATCGAGTCTGCACCGACCCTCTGAAAGAGCACCCCACCCAGCCCACTCCCCCTGCTCTATCCTGCAACCCCATCTAACCTGCCCATCTTTGGACACCAGGACAATTTATCATGGCCAATTCACCTAACCTGCCCATCTTTGGACTGTGGGAGGAGACCAGTACACCCGGTGGAAACCCATGCAGACACGGGGTGTTGCAAACTCCACACAGACACTCACCCTAGGCCGGAATCGAACCTGGTACCCTGACACCATTGGGCAGCAGTGCTAACCACTGTGCCACCGTGCTGCCCGGTCCAAACTTTGTCTGAACAAATGGCTGTCGCAAACTAGATCAGCCCCCATCACCCCGCGTCAAAAAAGTTAGTAGAGAGAGCTGTGCACATGTTCAAAACAGCCATGAAGAAGTAGTCCAGCAAAACCACTACACCTTAGGTTGGCCAACTTTCTTCCATCTTATAACAGGACAACCCCCCATGCCACCACTGGCGTCACACCGGCAGAATTACTTATGGGCTGTCGCCTCTGGACCCTATTGGACGTATTTTTCCCAAATTTGGCAGGGAGGGTGGAGGCACAGCAGGCCTCCCAGAGGAAACAGCATGTTTCGCACAAAGGAGTCAGGTCATTTCAAGTGGGCGATCTGGTCCTCGTCAGGAACTTTGCCTCAGGCCCACTATAGCTACCAGGCAGAATTGTATCAAAGACAGGCCCAGTCTTGTACGTTGTGGATTTGATTGGCAGGACCGTGTGTAAGCACATTGACCACATAAGAAACCAGGGGACCACAACCCAATCTCGGAACAATTGGAGGCAGCACCAGTGCTCCCATGGTGGGGCCAGAACAGATGGAAATTAGGAGTTCCAAGGAGGCCCCACCGATGACCCAGGAGGCAGCTGGAGAAGGGAATGCACCTGATGTAGTGGTGGAATCTCAGCGACAATCTTTCACAGATTACAACAATAGTACCTCAGAGTTGGAGCAGCCGGTTGAGGGACTAAGATGGTCTATGAGACCCACTGCGAGTTCCGGGAAACACACAGCTAAACATGCTCCCATTTGGTTGAATCGAGCCTTAAGTGTCATTTTCGGCGAGTTAGAGTGTTCCCCATTGGCTTTTCCGGTGATATCTACACCAGTATTGATCCACACTCAGTCATGTTTTTGGGTCTTGGGGAGTTTCTCCCCAGTTCCACCCACACTTAGAAATGTTCTCAGCAATGGGGAGCTGAACTCCCTTCAGAAACAGGGCCCCATTTTGATCTCTAAGCTTGAGGGTCCCCCCCGCCCATGGGTAATCTCACCCCCTATACACAAGCGTATTACCCCACCCCTCCCCACGAGGACACCCCACTATGGGGTCGCTGCGGGTCTCCCCCTCTTCAGGCCTGCCTCGCCCCTTTCGATCCACTCCCCTTTCAGGATCCCCACCCTTCACCCCTCCAACCTTTAGGAGGCCCCGGCATACCCACCCTTCAGCTCTCCACCCTTCAGCTCCGGTTTCCTCCCACAAGTCCCGAAAGACGTGCTATTAGGTAATTTGGACATTCTGAATTCTCCCTCTGTGTACCCAAACAGGCGCCGGAATATGGCGACTAGGGGATTTTCGCAGTAACTTCATTGCAGTGTTAATGTAAGCCTACTTGTGACAATAAAGATTATTATTATTATTATTAAAATCCAGATTTGATCTCTCCTTTCAGAGGTTATGCGGGCCCACTATAACAAACCTCATGATTGCAGGAAACTCCGTATTGGTTTTTAGTAGCTCCAAAATTGTACGCTTTTGCCCCTAGTGCAATGTTCCATTCAGCAGCACTCTCAATATTCTGGACATTCAGTTCATTGGCCCAGGAGCCGTGTAAACTAAGCACTGTGACAGCTGTAGTGATCCTCCCATCTCTATCCCGGTCAATTTAAAATCTGTATTTTGACTGGAGTGTCAACATTGTCAGGGTACAATCACCCAGATCTGTTTCCACAACCAATCCAATCTCAAGCAAATAATTACTATTTATTGAGACTTTTCTTTCAATTTAACAGCATCTAAATTAGGACCAGTGTCAGGAAATTGCTCCAGGATTAGGAGAATATTGACAAACACACATTCATCCCCCCCCCCCCCCCCAACACGGACAACTGCTCTCCTCCCCCCCCCCCCCCCCCCCCAACCTCCAAACACACATGGACCCAGATCCAATTCCGGACTAGGGTGACTGTGCAGAGTCTGCATGTTCTCCCAGTGTCTGCGTGGCTTTCCTCCCACATTTCAAAGGTGTGCAGGTTAGGTGGATTGGCCAAGCTAAATTTCCCCTTAGTGTCCAAAAATGTGCAGGTTTGATGGGGTTACAGGGATAGGGTGTGGGAGTGGGCCCAGGTAGAGTGCACTTTCAGAGGGTTGGTGCAGACCCGATGGGCCGAATGGCCTCCTCCTGCACTGTAGGGATTCTAAATTAATGGCCTAGTGAAATGCAATTAGATTATTGTAATTATCACTTCATCCTCAAACATAGTTGCTTCCTAAATAACAGGTTCGAGGATGGCTGCCTTTGCAGCTACAACTTAAAGTTTTCAACCAAAAATGATGTTTGAAGTCGTATTCCAAATAAATCTTGGCTTAATACCACTGGCCACATGGGGGCCACTGTCGAACTTGTTGACCATCTACATTCCGGTCAAAAGCTTGCCAATTCAGTGACTGTAGAACTAAGCTCCCTCTGCTGGATTGTATATGTAACTGGATATTATTTTAAACACCATGAAAGAATGATTTGTTTATCAAGGCAAATTCTAGGGGACATCATTCTGCGAATTACACAAATACAGTGATTGAATTACCTTTTAATAATCTGAAACATTCAAACATAGCATTGTGATGATCTGACTAATAGAACATACAGTGCAGAAGGAGGCCATTCGGCACATCGAGCCTGCACCGACCCACTTAAGTCCTCATTTCCACCCTACCGCCGTAACCCCCTCCTAACCGTTTTGGACACTAATTAATCATGGCCAATCCACCTAACCTGCACGTCTTTGGGCTGTGGGAGGAAACCGGAGCACCCGGAGGAAACCCACGCAGACACGGGAGAACGTGCAGACTCCGCACAGACAGTGACCCAGCGGGGAATCGAACCTGGGACCCTGGCGCTGTGAAGCCACAGTGCTATCCACTTGTGCTACCATGCTGCCCCCTAGATGTCCCCTAGAATAATCCTCTAACCTCTCACCTAACTAAGTGGGTTCTTCACGGGAGTGGAGAATAAGTGTGAGCAGTACGCACGTGGAATTTTTATATCTGGAAAAGGTCAAGTACACCGTTAGGGATCAGTGGAGGGGTTCTACCTGAGGTGGCAGCCATTTGTTTCCTATTTTAAAGAGTCAGTCACCATCAGCTGTTAGGGGGGTATGGCGGGGGAGGGGGTAGTTATTATTATTGGGGGTGGGTTATTTTGGTCTTTCTTTGGGTGGGATTTATAACTTCGGTTGGGTGCTTTTTTCTTTTTTTTTGTACAATATTGTACTTGATATTCGTTTTCTGGGCCATTTGATGTTAATGTCGTGTTTGTTATAAATGGAAAATTTTAAATAAAAATAAATATTTTTTTAATCCTCCAAACTTTCATTTTTGCTGCCCCTGAGCTCCTTGCTCATTTTAAAGTTGACTTCAAAACTCTGAATCCTTGCTATCAAATTGCTCCCTAGTATTTCCATCTTATTCATTGCACAATTAACATCCCATGCACCCTCTGTTCCTGTAACAACAGCTACTCCACGTTTCCCTCCCTCCACTCCATCTTTCCACCTACTAATTCAGCCACTCTGCTTCTATTGGGAATTCCCAGCTCAGATTCCTTCTGCCTTCTCATTTCCTTCCCTTCTTTCCAAAACCTCCCCCAAATCTTCCTCTATGATTGTGCCGCCCTCTCCACTTTTCCCTATTTGGCTTGTTTGGTGGCCCTTGAAATAGTAGATCCATTGGTGGTCATTTTCCAAAATTCTTTGGACTCTGGGATGGATCCTACAGATTGGAAGGTAGTGCATGTAACCCCGCTATTCAAAAAGGGAGGTAGAGAGAAAACAGGGTCTATAGGCCAGTGAGCCTAACGTCGGTAGTGGGGAAGTTGCTGGAGTCCATTATCAAGGATTTCATAGGACAGCATTTGGAAAGCAATGGTGTAACCAGATAAAGTCAGCATGGATTTACATAAATGCCAGCGATGCTTACATCCCATGAATGAATAGCATGTTTTTTGACTTGTTAACTTTAATTTCCATGAGAAACAGTCAAGAATGTTAACCTGACTGGCAGCATCTAATGTTCCACTGTAGTGACCGATCAGAAATATCCCTCCGAAGGATTATTATTGTGAATTCTGTTAATGTTCTATGGAAAGGTACCATTTTATCTAGAAGTTTTATGTTGATTTTAAATGGTCCAAGTACCCATAAGACCTCTCAGAACATTGAATTTCTCAGATCAGTTATTTACAGCAGGCATTTTCAAAGCCGGGGTCGCGACCCGGGGGTGGGTCGCGGGTGGATGTCGGGAGGGTTGTGGAGCCGTCCGTCGCGGCGCTCCCGATTGCGCAAATTTGCGCGCAACAGCCAGCTTTTAACAATGCTGGCTGCGAGCGGCCTTCAAAATGACGGCCCCGACCATATAATAAAAATGCGGGCACACATGCGCAGAATGACTGGATAATACAAGATAGCCGAACAAGATATTGAATGATGATATAGGACTTGATGAGAATGGCACATGGGGCTTCATAAGGTATTGAACAGTGACTTGGGCCTTAATAAGATAATGGATTGAGTTATTACGTCAGAAGTAGTTCAGTTTGGAGCACTCTTGCCTCCGGGAGTCAAGGGCGAGCCAGTGGACGTGATCTATTTGGATTTCCAGAAGGCCTTTGACAAGGGGCCGTATGGAAGGCTGCTAACTAAGATAAGAGCTCATGGTGTTAGGGGCATCCTACTGGCATGGATAGACGATTGGCTGGCTGACGGAAGGCAGAGAGTGGGGATAAAGGGGCCTTTTTCAGGATGGAAGCTGATGACTAGTGGTGTTCCATAGGGGTCAGTGTTGGGCCCACTACTGTTCACGCTATGCATTAACGATCTGGAAGAAGGAACTGAGTGCATTGTTGCTAGGTTTGCAGGTGAAACAAAGATATGTAGAGGGACAGATAGTGTTGAATCGGGGAGGCTGCAGAGGACTTGGACAGGCTAGGAGAGTGGGCAAAGAAGTGGCAGATGGAATACAATGTGGAAAAGTGAGGTTTTATGCACTTTGGTAGGAAGAATAGAGGCATTGACTATTTTCTAAATGGGGAAAAACTTTGGAAATCCGAAGCACAAAGGGACTCAAGAGACCTAGTTTAGGATTCTCTTAAGAGTAACAGCAGGTTCAGTTGGCAGTTAGGAAGGCAAATGCAATGTTAGCATTCATTTTGAGAGAGTTAGATACAAGAGCAGGGATGTACTTCTGAGGCTGTATAAGGCTCTGGTCAGACCCCATTTGGAGTATTGTGAGCAGCTTTGGCCCCATAACTAAGGAAGGATGTACTGACCTTGGAGATGATTCAGAGAAGGTTCAGAAGAATGATCCCTGGCTTGTCACATGAAGAGCAGTTGAGGACTCTGGGTCTGTACTCAGAGTTTTGAAGGATGAGAGGGGATCTTATTGAAACTTACAGAATACTGTGAGGCCTGGATAGAGTGGACGTAGAGAGGATGTTTCCACTAGTAGGAAAAGCTAGAACCAGAGGGCACTGCCTCAGACTGGAGGAACGATCCTTTAAAACTGAGATGAGGAGGAATTTCTTCAGCCAGAGGGTGGTGAATCTGTGGAACTCTTTACCGCAGAAGGCTGTGGAGGCCAAGTCACTGAGTATCTTTAAGAAAGAGCTAGATAGGCTCTTGATTAATAAGGGGATCAGGGGTTACGGGGAGAAGGCAGGAGAATGGGGATGAGTAACACATCAGTCATGATTGAATGGTGGTGTGGACTCGATGGGCCGAATGGCCTAATTCTGCTCCTATACCTTATGATCTTATGGGAATCCCCTAAATACTGGGTTCAAGTCACACTACACCACTTGAGCAGAAAAGACAAGGCTAACTATCTCCAGGGCCACACAGAGCGTGCCCCATCTTTCAGATGAGATGTTAAATGAGGGCTGGTTCTGCTGGATGTAACCAATCTCATGGCACTATTTTGAAGAAGGAGCAGAAGAAACATCACTGGTTAATATTCATCTCTCAATCATTATCACAAAACTAGATTATCCAGTCATTATCACATTGCAGCTCGTGGGAATTTGCTGTGTGTCATATCAGCTGCTGCAATACACTGATTACACTTCAAAAGTACTTCAATGGCTGTAAAGCGCTTTTTTTAAGCGTACCTTCACACACACACACGGTTTTCCCTTTGGGGAATAATGGTGACAGGATTCCCAAGCCGATTATCAGACAGTTGAATTGCGTTATGTACGCTCCTTCCCTGCCCAATAAGTCCTGGTGTTGAACCTGAACCCAGAGCTTCTGGTCCAGAGGGAGGGTGCTACCGCTGCACCACACAACCTCCTATTAAAGTGCTTTGAGAGGTAAATATAAATGCAAGTTCTTTCTTTTGTTATGTTAAAAGATGGAGCCTCATAGATGATGTAGAACCTATTTTATTTGTGTGTAGTATGTTGTATGTTAATGACAGAAAGCACAGGCCTTTAATTAATGCAGAAAGAAAATTGTCCCAATTTGTATCAAAATGGACAAATTCAACACGGACACCGCAATATCTGGGTCACCGAGCTTTGACCTTTCAGCCAAAGTAGCATTGCAAAATTAAACAATTTGATGTAATGTTGATGTATCTCAAATATATTATCACTGTAACTTTGTACAGGAACTTATTTGTCTTGTCATCCCCTTTTCAGTTTTGTGAAATGGTGTCTACACCTGGAATCTACAGATGGGCTGGGCCAATCATTGATATCTTACTTGACTATGTCGGTAATGTGAATCTCTGCAGTAAATTGAAGGAACATCTGGACAGTTATGATGATTGGATAAATATCAAAGCAAAATCAGGCATGTATATAAAAGTACATTTGAAATTTTGGAATTACTTGGTTGATCTGTTAGAGATTGATATCTAAACAGTGCAACTTGATTGATCTCTTATAGCCTGATATGTAACAGTGTTAAATTATGTGTTCTTATTTTTTATTTACTCCCAATTTTAGCAAGTAACCAGTGACTAAGGACATTTTAGGAATAATCCTCCAAACTAAGCAAAGTCTTTTCCATAGTTTTTCCTATGATTGCCTCCTAATTGGCAGTAAGTCTTTTCCAGTGACATAGATAGAAAAAGAAGACTCTGGGTGGGATTTTCTGGCCTCGACACCAGCAGGTATTGTCCCACCTGCGTCAAAGTTGGAAAACCCCACCAAATAAGTCAGCTGGAGGTATTATTTGGTGTTGAATTGCAGACAACATCAGCGACCCTCTCTTGCCCACTGTCACTGGTGCAGTGAGGAAAAACTAACTCAAGAATGCGTGGCAGGTGTAGTTAATCTTGCAACGATAATAAAATGTATGGATATAATACCTTTATCATAGTAAAATGACCAAAGGCACCAAAGGAAATATTAGGGTGGATGACCAAAAGCTTAGTCAAAGAGCTAAGCTCTACGGAACACCTTAGAAGTGGAAATAAAGAAAGCGAGTTGTAGAGGTTTCAGGGGTTGCTGGTGGGGAGAATTGCAGACCTCAGCCTTGGCAGGTGAAGGCCTGGCCTTCAATGGTGAATGATTAGAACATAGAAAAATACAGCATAGAACAGGCCCTTCGGCCCACGATGTTGTGCCGAACCTTTGTCCTAGATTAATCATAGATTATCATTGAATTTACAGTGCAGAAGGAGGCCATTTGGCCCATTGAGTCTGCACCGGCTCTTGGAAAGAGCACCCTACCCAAAGTCAACACCTCCACCCAACACTAAGGGCAATTTTGGACATTAAGGGCAATTTATCATGGCCAATCCACCTAACCTGCACATCTTTGGACTGTGGGAGGAAACCGGAGCACCCGGAGGAAACCCATGCAGACACGGGGAGGATGTGCAGACTCCGCACAGACAGTGACCTAAGCCGGAATCGACCCTGGAGCTGTGAAGCAATTGTGCTATCCACAATGCTACCGTGCTGCCCTTAAGAACAAATAAATCTACACTATATCATTTTACCGTAATCCATGTACCTATCCAATAGCTGCTTGAAGGTCCCTAATGTTTCCGACTCAACTACTTCCACAGGCAGTGCATTCCATGCCCCCACTACTCTCTGGGTAAAGAACCTACCTCTGACATCCCCCCTATATCTTCCACCATTCACCTTAAATTTATGTCCCCTTGTAATGGTTTGTTCCACCCGGGGGAAAAGTCTCTGACTGTCTACTCTATCTATTCCTCTGATCATCTTATAAACCTCTATCAAGTCACCCCTCATCCTTCTCCGTTCTAATGAGAAAAGGGCTAGCACCCTCAACTTTTCCTCGTAAGACCTACTCTCCATTCCAGGCAACATCCTGGTAAATATCCTTTGCACCTTTTCCAAAGCTTCCACATCCTTCCTAAAATGAGGCGACCAGAACTGTACACAGTACTCCAAATGTGGCCTTACCAAAGTTTTGTACAGCTGCATCATCACCTCACGGCTCTTAAATTCAATCCCTCTGTTAATGAACGCTAGCACACCATAGGCCTTCTTTACAGCTCTATCCACTTGAGTGGCAACTTTCAAAGATGTATGAACATAGACTCCAAGATCTCTCTGCTCCTCCACATTGCCAAGAACTCTACCGTTAACCCTGTATTCCGCATTCATATTTGTCCTTCCAAAATGGACAACCTCACACTTTTCAGGGTTAAACTCTATCTGCCACTTCTCAGCCCAGCTCTGCATCCTATCTATGTCTGTTTGCAGCTGACAACAGCTCGTCTCACTATCCACAACTCCACCAATCTTCGTATCGTCTGCAAATTTACTGACCCACCCTTCAACTCCCTCATCCAAGTCATTAATGAAAATCACAAACAGCAGAGGACCCAGAACTGATCCCTGCGGTACACCACTGGTAACTGGGCTCCAGGCTGAATATTTGCCATCCACCACCACTCTCTGACTTCTATCGGTTAGCCAGTTTGTTATCCAACTGGCCAAATTTCCCACTATCCCATGCCTCCTTACTTTCTGCAGAAGCCTACCATGGGGAACCTTATCAAATGCCTTACTACAATCCATGTACACTACATCCACTGCTTTACCTTCATCCACATGCTTGGTCACCTCATCAAAGAATTCAATAAGACTTGTAAGGCAAGACCTACCCCTCACAAATCCGTGCTGACTATCCCTAATCAAGCAGTGTCTTTCCAGATGCTCAGAAATCCTAACCTTTCCATGACTTTGCCTACCACCGAAGTAAGACTAACTGGCCTGTAATTCCCAGGGTTATCCCTAGACCCTTTTTTGAACAGGGGCACGACATTCGCCACTCTCCAATCCCCTGGTACCTCTCCTGTTGACAGTGAGGACGAAAAGATCATTGCCAATGGCGCTGCAATTTCATCTCTTGCTTCCCATAGAATCCTTGGATATATCCCGTCAGGCCCAGGGGACTTGTCTATCCTCAAGTTTTGCAAAATGCCCAACACATCTTCCTTCCTAACAAGTATTTCCTCGAGCTTACCAGTCTGTTTCACACAGTCCTCTCCAACAATATGGCCCCTCTCATTTGTAAATACAGAAGAAACGTACTCATTGAAGACCTCTCCTATCTCTTCAGACTCAATACACAATCTCCCGCTACTGTCGTTGATCGGACCCACCCTCGCTCTAGTCATTCTCATATTTCTCACATTTTTGTAAAAGGCCTTGGGGTTTTCCTTGATCCTACCCGCCAAAGATTGTTCATGCCCTGTCTTAGCTCTGCTAATCCCTTTCTTCAGTTCCCTCCTGGCTATCTTGTATCCCTCCAATGCCCTGTCTGAACCTTGTTTCCTCAGCCTTACATAAGTCTCCTTTTTCCTCTTAACAAGACATTCAACCTCTCTTGTCAACCATGGTTCCCTCACTCGACCATCTCTTCCCTGCCTGACAGGGACATACATATCAAGGACACGTAGTACCTGTTCCTTGAACAAGTTCCACATTTCACTTGTGTCCTTCCCTGACAGCCTATCTTCCCAACTTATGCACTTCAATTCTTGTCTGACAACATCGTAGGAGGCAAGAATTGGGGCAGTGCAGATATCTCAAAAGGTTATCGAGTTGGAGAAGATAACAGATATGGGGAGTGGCAAGGCCATGGAGGGATTTGAAAACAAGGATGAGAATTTTAAAATGAAGCATTACTTAACCAGGAACCAATGTCTTCGCTGTCAGCTGTCCCTTGATTTGAGGATGACTTATACTCAGCGTCACGGGTTTCTGCCAGGAGTCTTTGTATGACCAAAGAGGCTGATTCTCGACCCATAGACATTTGGGCACAAGGATCAGGATGTCCCATGAAGTAGTGGAATCTGGAATGCAGGATTTACTTCCTTTTCTTTCCTTCTTTGCCACTGCTCTACCTCATCATTAAGACATTGTGACTCAAAGTGTGATGCAATTTCCTGAGCAAGTTGTCACAACTTTAGACCATTGGTAGAAAGCTCCTCCCAGTCATTAATGACAATGCCTAAAGAGCTCTGTAGCGTCTTTGCCCTCCCCTGGAATTTTGACCATTTAAGTGCTGAGAAAACAGGACCTGCCAGGGAGACACTTTTTGGCCACCTGGATACAGTGTCCAGTCCATTGAAGTTGATTTTTCAGAGGTTTTGCCTGAATGTTTGTGGAGCCGACTTCAAGAAAAACAAACCCATTTGATCAATTGAACCAATATGGGTCAGCAAGCAAAGGGGTGATGGGAGAACTTAATTGGCATGAGTTAGGACCTGGACATCTGTGTTTTGGATAACCTCAGTTTATGGAGGGTAGAAGGTGGGAGGCAAGCTAAAAGTATGTTGGAAAAGTCTAGTTTAGATGTGACAAAGGCATAGGTGAAGACCAGAGCAACAGATCAACTGAGGATGGGGTGGAGTGATGTTTCAAAGATGGAAATAGGCAGTCTTCATGATGGCATAATTTGTAGTCAGAATCTTAGCTTAGGGTGAAATATATACCAAGGTTGCAAAGTGGCTGGTTTGGACTCAAAACAGCTGACAGGGAGAGGGTGGAGTCAGCAGATGGCAAAGTTTGTGACAGGATCCGGAGACAATGACTTTGGTCTTCCAAATATTTACTTGGAGGTGCTTTCTGCTTATTGAGTACAGGATATTAGGCAATTTTGAGACAGTACATGTATTGAGGTTCGTACAGTAGAGTTGAGTATCACCGTGTGCATCCAGAAACTGATTGCGGTTTTCGCGATGTAGCCAAGGGGCAACGTGCAGATGAAAAACAGGAGGATTGCCAAGGATAAATCCGGAGATGATTTCAGAGTTAATAGTGTTGGAATGGAGATATTAATCCTCTGACTATGAGTCATTAGATAAGAATGGAACCAGGTGAGAGCAGTGCCATCTGGCTAGATGACAGTGACAAGACATTGGAGGAGGAGGATGGCCTGGCCAACCATGTGAAAAGCTACAGACAGGTTGGGAAGGGAAAGGAGGGATAGTTTACCATTGTCACAGTCACCGTCAGATGTCATCTGTGACTTTGATCAGAGCTGTTCCAGTCCTTGGACAGGAGTTTTGGAAACTCATTTTGGAGGGATTCCATCATGGAGTTCCAGGAAAGATGAGAACAGATTTGAGAGGTGACAGCACATTCAAGACCTTTGGAGGGAACAGGGTGGTTGCAAATGGAATGTTGGTTTGCAGGGATGCAGCAGCTGGGTGTTTTTAAAGAGTTGGTGATGACAGCAGATTGGAAATGACTTGTAATACACAAGTCTGTGGGTGTCACGGTAGCACAGTGGTTAGCACTGTGTCACCACAGCTCCAGGGTCCCAGGTTCGATTCCCGGCTTGAGTCACTGTCTGTGCAGAGTCTGCACGTTCTCCCCATGTGTGCATGGGTTTCCTCCGGGTGCTCCGGTTTCCTCCCACAGTCCCAAGATGTGCAGGTTAGGTGGATTGGCCATGCTCAATTGCCCTTATTGTCCAAAAAGATTAGGAGGGGTTACAGGGATAGGGTGGAAGTGTGGGCTTAAGTGGGGTGGTGCAGACTCAATGGGCCAAATAGCTTCCTTCTGCACTGTAAATTCTATGTTCTATGTTCTAAAACCTAATACAAACGTTGACATTCGTACTGCACAATGCCTGTTGCGCACTATCTTAATTTTATGATGTGCTATTTTACATCTTTAAGATACTGGAAAGAACAGTATTGAATGGGGATTTTGAAACGTTATTTATAATTAATTTGTGTAAAGCAATAAGTTTCCAAGGCTGGCCTTTCTATGCTAAATGAAACACTTATAATGCTAGCCTAAAATTATTTTCTCTGCTATTTCAATGTACGAGTTAGTCTATTGATTATAAATAGGTTAACACCTCTGTTTAAGAACTTCTGGCTTACTTGCATCTCACCAAAGTTTCTATTACAGTCTTTTGTAATGTTGCATATACTCATTTGCTTGAGAAAGGAGGTAAAGAGCTTTCAGCTGCACTTACTTTCTCACAATAGTCATTGTTTCCATTGCTCATCATATTTTCATTTCAATCTTTATATAGAACCTCCAAGACCTCTTGTCCACCTTTGCAGAATTAGAGTTCGAAAGCTTTTAGGACGTCAGAGATTAAAACTCATTGAAGTGTTACCTCTACCCGGCAGGCTGAAAAGATACTTGGAGTATGACTTTACCGATGATTTGATGTAAACTTAGCCATTGATAACAGCCATGCAGCGACTAACTACAAGAAAAGCAATTGCATATTACAGAGTGCAGACAACTGTAATTATTTATGATACGACAAAGAAAGTAAAGCTTCACGGCATAACAAGAATGGAGTAAAAAGATCCACAAATTAATCGTGAACAGATTTCAAATGGACTACAATTGAATGAATCAGTCCGGGAAGGTTGGAAAATAAGTCAGAGTCTTTGATTTAATTAATTCCAAGTAGAGGAACCTAAGACTGGGTGTGCTGAAAAGAAAGGTTTTAGAAATGCACAGTGTGTTAGTCAACATCGAAATGAGAAAAGATACGCTGGGACTTGGAGTATATGAGTCCTGATAAAAGGCCCGTTAGCTTTTCTCACCTCTTCCAGATGCTGCCTGACCTGCTGTGTATTTCAGGCATTTTGTGCTTTCAATTCAGATTTCCAGTGCTCTCAGTTTTTCTTTTTGCCCCTTAGATTGTGGCATTTTAACCAGTATATAAATAATGTATAAAATGTACC
Source organism: Scyliorhinus torazame (assembly GCF_047496885.1). Taxonomy (NCBI): domain Eukaryota; kingdom Metazoa; phylum Chordata; class Chondrichthyes; order Carcharhiniformes; family Scyliorhinidae; genus Scyliorhinus; species Scyliorhinus torazame. Next base: position 362,294,654 of record NC_092708.1, on the reverse strand, counting down.
AACGTTCATGTCAGAAATAACCTGTTGCATCAACATGCAAGATAGATTTTGTAAAGATTTTCCGCAGTTCAGGCCAAATTTTGCCCAAGGGTTTTAGCACCAGTTTACACCTTGCCATGAAAACATACTAGCCACGATAAGCTCAACGCCATTTATAATCAAAATGGTGATAGTAGTTTGATACATTTAATTATTAAATTTTATTTTAATATAATAAACATTAACCTACAAGATATTGACTTATAGCAAAATATGACTAATTATGGGTTTCTTGATGAATGCTGTTTGTTGCATGGAACATCACAGCAGCTTAAGAGCAATTATTATTATTGTTTTTTATTGCACTGAGAGTAAATAGTTGTATAATCTTCAAAGGTGTTCAACTCTTGAGATATCTTGGTGCTAAATGCACTGTTATGGGATTGAGCGATATAGACTGAGCAAGTCCTAATTTCATGTCATAGTCTGCAGTGAGTTAACCTGATCTAACCCAAGACAGCAGTTAGAATATAGGAACATGAATAGGCCATTCATCCCTTGAGGTTGTTCCAGCAGTCAGTTAGGTCATGGCTGAGTTTTACCTTAATTCCATTTACCCGCCTTTTGCTCCATATCCCTCGAGACATTTAATGAACAAAAATCTATTGAACTCAGTCTTGAAAATTTTAATCAACCCAGTTTCCACAGCCTTTTGAAAGAGTGAGTTCCAGATTTCCAACACCCTTTGTGTAAAAAGAAAAGTGTTTCCTGATTTCAATATTAAATTCAAATTTTAAGAATATGCCCCTTATTCTGGGATCCTCACCAGAAGAAATTGTTTCTCTGAACCTATTGATTCCCTTTAACATTTTAAACAACTTAACAAGATTGAACCTCAACTTTCTAACCGCAAACAAAGAATGGTACATAAAGCCTCTGCATTCTTGGATTAGGAAAAGAAGGAAACAATTAACTGCATTTCCACCCCAATTGTTGTCCACTGATTCCTGGTGGGATGGTGAGTGAGTGCATGCCAACATCACATAAGGTCAAGGTCAAATCAATCACTCAAATATCATGCCAACACTCAAACGTGTAGACCCAGCATGGACAAAGGATCTGTGGGTGAAGTGCTGAAAAACTACCAGCATATACCAGAGTGTTAAACAGCAACACCTCAGAAAGAGTGTGTGTGCCGGGGGGGGGGGGGGGGGGGTGGGGGGGGACGACAGGAAACGATATGCCTAATGGGAATGAGAGGAATCACTGTTTATCTACACATTGGTAGATTGGTGGCAGTTTTGAGTTCTTCAAATCTAATTCACATTCTGCAACATATAGGGCAGCACGGTAGCACAGTGGTTAGCACTGTTGCTTCACAGCACCAGGGATCTGGCTTCGATTCCCGGCTTGGGTCACTGTCTGTGCGGAGTCTGCACGTTCTCCCCGTGTCTGTGTGAGTTTCCTCCGGGTGCTCCGGTTTCCTCCCACAAGTCCCGAAAGACATGTGTGTTAGGTGAATTGGACATTCTGAATTCTCCCTCAGTATACCCGAACAGGCGCCGGAGTGTGGCGACTCGGGGATTTTCACAGTAACCACACTGCAGTGTTAATATAAGCCTACTTGTGACAATAATAATATTATATTGCATTTGGTGCATTTCAGTGCCAGCTTCAGGAATTTAATTGCACTGAGATGCAATTTTGGTCTTTGAACTACACTTGCAGCCCTGAGGCCTGTTTATACCGATATTGACGATGCAAGGCGCATTCAGGATTATAATGCTGTAATATAACTTGTACTAGAATCTGAATGATCTTATTGCAGCTCATTTATTTGTGATTCAAACTAAGGTTCTCATCTTCTGCCAGTTCTGAGGCTGAAGAGGGTTGGTGCAAGAAGACTAAGAAGAGGGTGGTGGGCTCATGGTCTGAATGCTAAGATTTGCTTTGCTAATGATAAAAGTTAATCAAAAACCTTAATAACCTGGATAATTAACCCCGAAAGACATGCTTGTTAGGTGAATTGGACATTCTGAATGTCGGATGTGGTAAATTGGGGCTTTTCACAGTAACTTCATTGCAGTGTTAATGTAAGCCGACTTGTGACAATAAAGATTATTATTATGATATCCCTCCATCACGATGAAACAGAGGCAAAAAATAATGGATTATTTTGTTATTAATGACTTATATTCCAGTGTATATCTCAGACATCACTGGACAGGCCATTCAAATATTGGCTTACTTCGATCAGCACAATACGGATCGTAACATCATTCAAAGGAGACTGTTATCCTTTATTTTCTCTGATTGCACTCAACCCTGGGATTCAGTGATTAAACAAGACATTACTTAAAAATGTTTGGAACTGCAAGAATATCACGAGTGTAGCTTTTTTCCGTAGTTATATGCACTGAAACGTTTAGATTTTTTTAAAAACTTAAAATATTAATTTTTGACAGTGATTCCAATAAAAGTATGTTTTTGAACTGAATTTATGTAATTTGCTTATCTTGAAAATTAATCACCGTTCAAAATGGTTTAAAAGCTATGCAAGGATTCATCTAGAAACACCTATAGATATTTTTAGCAAGAAGTTGATAGGTGACACCATCATTGCCCTTGCACTTAGAAACCTGGGTTTAAAGTTATAGAGAAAAGGAGGAACAACATATAAATAAATAACTGAGTTTGGAAACAGAGAAAGGGGGCTGTAAAATGAAAGAAATCTCCCACCGTATAGGGCTATTTGGATGGCATACAAGATGGCTGGAACCATGTCCGACTTTTAGTCAGTCAGTCTCAGAGTCCTTCCACTGCCTCACACTATTATCCAACGTGCAAGATTTCTGAAAATACTCTTGAAAAGAAAGAAGTCTGTTACATTGTTATCAGCTGTAATCTCCCAAAATACATACTGCATTATCCATTAAACTGACAAAAGCATTATTATTCTGGTAAGCTTGAATGTAATGAAATCAAGGCAATAAAATGAAAAAAGCTACATAGCAAACTGCTTCTTTATCACATATACCAGATTATTCAGATGGATCGTGCTTTAATAAAATGATCTCTTCCATCAAACCATATAAATTTCACACACACCCGCAATAAAAAAATGTAATCATCACCACAATGTGAAATCAAATTCTTTTTGACATAACTTTATGCAAATTTGATTAAAATGCTGTAACATTTTCAAAGGGATGTAATTTGCCTACAGGTCATTTCTCATTGCTGTGGGATGTTGCTAACTTTCCGGTTGGTTCAATTGCTCTGTTTTATTACCTTTGCATTCGAGTCGCCAGGTATCTTTATGATACCGCCACGAGGTTCAAGTCCAAGTAATGATCAATAACTCAATACACTGATTAGTAAGATTCAAATCAAAGCACATTTATTATACACAGTAATCGCTACTCATACACAAATTCTACGTCTAAGCTACTTCTACAACTAACAGGCCTATACTTAACTTCGGACTGGCCCACCAGGTCAGGGGAACAAATGGCCTTTCGTTCGGGTTCTGAGTCTGCGGGATTCGAAGTTGGTACGGATTGGTAGCTAGGAGCGCCTATCTCATGGCGAGCATTGAATTAAGACTTACTTCTTTCGGTGGTCACTGCACCGGTCACGGTCAAGGTTGGTTCGCGTTGCTGGGTGACCCGGGCAGGACGAAGAGAGCGAGTTGAACTTGGGGGCTTAACTTTATAGTCCCCAGGGGCTTACCGCCTTTCGGGGCGGACCCTGTACCTGGTTCTAGGTGATTGGACTTCGTTCTAATCGCTTGGTTCGATTTCTCCAATACTGGAGCAGTTCCCTGATCGATGGGCAGTCTTGAAGTGTCCGTTAACCTCTTTTGTCTTAGCTCCTGCTGGCGCCGGGGAGTCTGGCTTAGTTTTGTGTGTCCCAAATGTTGCTATTGTTCCCGGGGATTGCTCATTAATATGTAGATGGCTGCTACATTATTATGCTGATGGTCGCTGGTATCGATGCTGTCTGGGCTTTGCAGAATTAAATACACAGTAAACCTGCACCTGCTGGTTTCTGCCTGTGTTGGCTGAATTTCCCTTCAGCCTTTGCCGTTTGCCATTTTAAATCGGGAGTTGGCCAATTTAGGTGGCTACAGGGAAAATCCACAAAACATTTGGCATTTTACCATCAAAAAATATGCATACATAGAAGATAGGAACAGGAGGAGGCCTTTTGGCCCTTCGAGCCTGCTCCGCCATTCATCACGATCATGGCTGATCATTCAACTCAATAGCCTAATCCTGCTTTCTCCGCATAACCTTTGATCCCATTCTCCCCAAGTGCTATATCCAGCCGCTTCTTGAATATATTCAAAGTTTTACCATCAACTACTTCCTGTGGTAATGAATTCCACAGGCTCACCACTCTTCGTATAGATACATTATGAATTAGGAGTAGGAGTAGGCCATTTGGCCCCTTGAGTATGCTGTGTCATTCAATAAAATCATGGTTGCTCTGATTCTGGCTTCAACTCCACATTCTGCTTACTCCGATAACCTTTGACTCCCTTATTAGTCAAGAATATATATATATATTTTTATTACTTTAGTTCTTTGAGGAGATAACAAATAGGTTAGACCAAGGCGAGCCAATGGATGTTACCTATCTTGACTTCCAAAAGGCCTTTGATAAGGTGCCTCACGGGAGACTGCTGAGTAAAATAAGGGCCCATGGTATTCGAGGCAAGGTACTAACATGGATCGACGATTGGCTGTCAGGCAGAAGGCAGAGAGTTGGGATAAAAGGTTCTTTTTCGGAATGGCAACCGGTGACGAGTGGTGTCCCGCAGGGTTCAGTGTTGGGGCCACAGCTGTTCTCTTTATATATTAACGATCTAGATGATGGGACTGGGGGCATTCTGGCTAAGTTTGCCGATGATACAAAGATAGGTGGAGGGGCAGGTAGTATTGAGGATGTGGGGAGGCTGCAGAAAAAGTTAGACAGTTGAGGAGAGTGGTCCAAAAAATGGCTGATGAAATTCAACGTGGGCAAGTGCGAGGTCTTGCACTTTGGAAAAAAGAATAGAGGCATGGACTATGTTCTAAATGGTGACAAAATTCATAATGCTGAAGTGCAAAGTCCTAGTCCAGGATTCTCTAAAGGTAAACTTGCAGGTTGAGTCGGTAATTAAGAAAGCAAATGCAATGTTGTCATTTATCTCAAGAGGCTTGGAATATAAAAGCAGGGATGTACTTCTGAAGCTTTATAAAGCATTAGTTAGGCCCCATTTAGAATACTGTGAGCAATTTTGGGCCCCACACCTCAGGAAGGACATACTGGCACTGGAGCGGGTCCAGCGGAGATTCACACGGATGATCCCAGGAATGGTAGGCCTAACATACGATGAACGTCAGAGGATCCTGGGATTATATTCATTGGAGTTTAGGAGGTTGAGGGGAAACCTAATAGAAACTTACAAGATAATGAATGGCTTAGATAGGGTGGACATAGGGAAGTTGTTTCCATTAGCAGGGAAGACTAGGACCCGGGGGCACAGCCTTAAAATAAAAGGGAGTCACTTTAGAACAGAGATGAGGAGAAATTTCTTCAGCCAGAGAGTGGTGGGTCTGTGGAATTCATTGCCACAGAGGGCAGTGGAGGCCGGGACGTTGAGTGTCTTTAAGACAGAAGTTGATAAATTCTTGATTTCTCGAGGAATTAAGGGCTATGGAGAGAGAGCAGGTAAATGGAGTTGAAATCAGCCATGATTGAATGGTGGAGTGGACTCTATGGGCCGACTGGCCTTACTTCTGCTCCTATGTCTTATGGTCTTTATCAGAGTTGCAAAGCCAGAGCTCAAGAGTGTGGACAGGAGCAAATCCCTAATCCAGCTCCAAACCCAATTCAAATTGAATCCAATTCATTGTCCCCTCGAGAGAGAGATATACCAGATCCAGGCATTACACCTGATCCCACTCTCATCTTAGCCAAATTCTGCCTTTAAAATACTCATTGGCCCTACCTCCACCACTCTCAGGGTAAGAGAGTTCCAAAGATTCAGGGCCCTCAGAGAAAAAAAAATATTTTCACCTCTTTCTTAAATGGGGCGCCCCTTATTTTTAAACTGTGTCCCCTAGTTCTGGTTTCTCTCACAAGGAGAAACATCGCTTGTGGCACTACCAGCATGCTAAATGGTACAAACTTCAAACATATCCAGCAACTCAAGACTGGGCATCCATGAGGCGCTGTGGGCTATCAGCAGCAGCCAAATTGTACTCAATGACAATCTGTAACCTCATGGCCCGGCATAGCTCTCACTCTACCATTACCACCAAGCCAGGGGATCAATCCTGTTTCAATGAAGAATGCAGGAGGGCATGCCAGGAGCAACACTAGGCATACCCCAAAATGAGGTGTCAACCTGGTGATGCTACAACACGAGGCTAATTGAGTGCCATACAGCATAAGCAGGGGATAATAGAGCTAAGCAATTCCACAATCAACAGATCAAATCTAAGCTCTGAAGCCCTGCCACATCCAACCGTGAATGGTGGTGGACAATTAAACTCACTGGAGGAGGAGGCTCCACAAATATGGAGGAGCCCAGCACATTTGTGAAAAAGTTAAGGCATTCGCAACAATCCACATCCAGAAGTGCAAAGTGGCTAATCCATGGCATGGACAAGCTGGCCAAAGGGCCTGTTTCCATGCTTTAAACACCTATGACTCTATGACTCATATTGGTCTCCTCCAGAGGTCACTCAGCTCCTGGTCTTGTTACAGCCTTGGTTCAAACATGAACAAAAGAGCAGAATGCCAGAGGTGGGTAGCATTTGACCAAGAATGGCATCAAGGAGCCCTAGCAAAACTAGAGTCAATGGGAATCAGGGGGGAACTCTCCGCTGGTTGGAGTCATACCTGGCACAAAGGAAGATGGTTGTGGTGGCTGGAGGTCAATCATCTCAGCTCCAGGATATCACTGCAGAAGTTCCTCAGGATAGTGTCCTAGGCCCAACCATCTTCATGTTGCTTCAACAATGACCTTCCTTCATTGGGATCGAACCATCACCCCATGACATTCAATGGCATTAGCAACATGGAATCCCCCACTATCAACATCTTGGGGATTAATATTCATGAGTAGCGTAACTGGACTACCCATATAAATACTGTGGCTGCTAGATCAGGTCAAAGGCTAGGAATCTTATGGTGAGTAACTCACCTCCTGACTCCCCAAAGCCTATCCACCGTCTACAAGGCACAGTGTAATGGAATAATCTCCACTTGCTTAGATGAGTGTAGCTCCAAAACACTCAAGAAACTCACCACCATCCAGGACAAATGTTCCCACTTGATTGCTATCCATTCCACAAAGGTTCAATCCCTCCACCATTGACATACAATGGCAGCCGTGCGTACCATATTAATAATCTTTATTATTGTCACAAGTAGGCTTACATTAACACTGCAATGAAGTCACTGCAAAAATCCCACACTCCGACGCCTGTTCAGGTACACTGAGGGAGAATTCAGAATGTCCAATTCACCTAACAGCACGTCTTTTGGGGGAGGAAACCGGAGCACCTGGAGGAAACCCACGCAGACACAGGGAGAATGTGCAGACTCCGTGCAGACAGTGAACCAAGCCGGGAATTTAACCCAGGTCCCTAATGCTGTGAATCAACAATGCTAACAACTGTTCTAACATGCCACCCATAAGATGCATTACAGGAACTCACTAAGGTTCCTTTGGCAGTACCTTCCAAACTCACAGCCGCTACCATTTAGAAGGACAAGAGCAGGAGATACTTGAGAACACCACCACCTGCAGGTTCCCCTCCAAGTCACGCACCATCCTGACCTGGGGATTCCTTCACTGTTGCTCGGTCAAATTCCTGGAATTCTCTCCCTAACAGCACTGTGGGTGTACCAGGGATTGCAGCGGTTCATGAAAGGGCTGGTTTAGCTCAGTGGGCTAGACAGCTGGTTTGTGATGCAGAACAAGGCCAGCAGCGCGGGTTCAATCCCGTCCCAGCTTACCCGAACAGGTGCAGGAATGTGGCGACTAGGGGCTTTTCACAGTAACTTCATACTTAAAGATGGAACACTCCCATTGTCCCAAAATGAACGTACTGCCCAGGTACCTCTTTCTTAGATCAATTCCGATCTACATCCCCAAGGATTCTACCACTGGGCGGTGACGGCCGAGCGAATAAGGGGATGGATCAAGGAGCCAGAAGCCGAGTGGGTGGGCGCGGAAGAGGCCTCCTGCAGGGGAACCTCCCTTCGGGCTCTCGCCACGGTGGCACTCCCATCCCCACCCAAAAAACACTCCAGCAGCCCGGTGGTGATAGCCACCCTCCAATCCTGGAACCAACTACGGCCTGACCAAAATGTCGGACAAAGCTCTTTCAGCGCTGACTGACGCCACCTTCAAAAGGCGGGGACAGGTCGGAGGGACAGCGACAGTCAGGGACCTATACACGGACGGCAGGATCGCAACCACCCAAAGGGGCAGCACGGTAGCACAAGTGATTAGCACTGTGGCTTCACAGCGCCAGGGTCCCAGGTTCGATTCCCCGCTGGGTCACTGTCTGTGCGGAGTTTGCACGTTCTCCCCGTGTCCGCGTGGGTTTCCTCCGGGTGCTCCGGTTTCCTCCCACAGTCCAAAGACGTGCAGGTTAGGTGGATTGGCCATGCTAAATTACCCGTAGTGTCCATAAGGGTTGGGAGGGGTTATTGGGTGGAAGTGAGGGATTAATGTGGGTCGGTGCAGACTCGATGGGCCGAATGGCCTCCTTCTGCACTGTATGTTCTATGTAAACACTGGATGAACTGACAGAGAAATTCCAGCTAGCCAGGGGGAACGAGCTAAGGTATCTACAACTCAAGAGCTTCCTACGAAAGGAGACAAAGACGTACCCACAACCGCCACGACAGGCATTACTGGAAGAGTTACTGGACGCAAGCATACTAGATAAAGGAAATTTTAGCGACATGTACGACCGACTGGTAGAAAGGGCCGACACCGTACTGGATGCAACAAAAAAGAAATGTGAGGAGAACCTGGGGATTGAAATAGGGTGGGGACTCTGGAGCGAACCACTGCACAGGGTCAACACCACCTCCACGTGCACAAGGCTCAGCCTGACGCAGCTAAAAGTGGTACATGGAGCCCACTTAACAAGAACCCGTATGAGTAGGTTCTTCCCGGAGGTGGAGGATAGATGTGAGTGGTGCCAAGGAGGCCCGGCCAACCATGCCCACATGTTCTGGTCTTGCCCCAGACTTGCAGGGTACTGGACAGCCTTCTTCGAGGCAATGTCTAAAGTGGCGGGGATGAGGGTGGAGCCATGCCCGAATGTGGCGGTCTTCGGGGGTTTCAGACCAGCCAGATCTATTCCTGGAGAGGAGGGCGGACGCCCTTGCCTTTGTCTCCCTGTTCGCCTGCCGTAGAATCCTGTTCGGCTGGCGGTCAGCAGCACCACCCAAAGGGGCATAGACAGAGTGGATACTCAAGAGGCTTTTCCCCAGGGTAGAGGGGTCAATTACTAGGGGCATAGGTTTAAGGTACGAGGGGCAAGGTTTAGCGGAGATGTACGAGGCAAATTTTTTACACAGAGGGTAATGGGTGCCTGGAACGCGCTGCCGGAGGAGGTGGTGGAAGCAGGAACGATAGTGACATTTAAGGGGCATCTGGACAAATACGTGAATAGGATGGGAATAGATTGATACGGACCCAGAAAGTGTAGAAGATTTTAGTTTAGATGGACAGCATGGTCGGCACGGGCTTGGAGGGCTGAAGGGCCTGTTCCTGTGCTGTACTTTTCTTTGTTCTTTGTTCTTTGTTATTATTATCACCTTCTGAAGGGCAACAAGAGATGGGCAATAAATGCTGGCCTAGCCTGGGAATTCCACTTCCCTTAATCATTTTAAAAATTCTTTCAGCAACCTCCATGTCAAGTCCCCTCAAGATCTTAAATGTTTCAATAATTCTCAATCTTCTAAACTCCAATGCATACAGGACCAGCCTGCCCAACGCTTCATTATAAGATAACTCCCGAATCCCAGCTATCAGTCGACTGAACCTTCACCACGCTGCTTCTAATGCATTTATATCATTTCTTAAATAAGGAGACAAAAACTGTACACAGTACCCCGAATGTGGTCTCACCAACACCATGTAAAACTGCAGTAAAGCATCCCTCCTTTCATATTCCATTCAGCTGGCAATGAATGACAACATTACATTTGCCTTCCTAGTCACTTGCTGGATCTGCATACTGCAGCACAGTAGCACGGAAGCACAGTGGTTAGCACAGTTGCTTCACAGCTCCAAGGTCCCAGGTTCGATTCCCGGCTTGTGTCAAGTCACTGTCTGTCGGCACATTCTCTCTGTGTCTGCATGGGTTTCCTCCAGATGCTCCGGTTTCCTCCCACAGTCCAAAGATGTGCAGGTTCGATGGATTGGCCATGCTAAATTGCCCTTAGTGTCCAAAAGGGTTAGACTGGGTTACGGGGATAGGGTGAACGTATGGGCTTAGGTAGAGTGCTCTAGGGGCAGCATGGTGGTACAGTTGTTAGCACTGCTGCTTCACGGCGCCGAGGTCCCAGGTTCGAACCCGGCTCTGGGTCACTCTCTGTGTGAAGTTTGCACATTCTCCCCATGTTTGCGTGGGTTTCGCCCCCACAACCCAAAGATGTTCAGGGTAAATGGATTGACCACGCTAAATTGCCCATTAATTGGAAAAAAATTAATTGGTTACTCTAAATTTATTTTTTTCAAAAGTCGGCTGCTCTTTCCAAGGACCGGTGCAGAGTTGGTGGGCCAAATGGCCTCCTTCTGCACTGTAAGTTCTATGATTCTATGAACCTTTTCCGATTGATGTACCAGGAAACCCTGATTCTCTGTACCTCGCGAGTTCTGCAATCTTTCCCCATTTAAATAATGTGCTGTTTTTCTATTCTGCCTGCCAAAATGGACAAGTTCACATTTTCCCACATTGTCCTCCATCTGCCAAATGTTTGCCCACTCAGTTAACCTTTCCACATCCCTTTGCAAACTTTGTGTATTCTCTTCACAACTTACTCTCCTCCTTAGGTTAGGTGGATTGGCCATGATAAATTGCCCTTAGTGTCCAAAATTGCCCTTAGTGTTGGGTGGGGTTACTGGGTTATGGGGATAGGGTGGAGATGCTGACCTTGGGTAGGGTGCTCTTTCCAAGAGCCGGTGCAGACTCGATGGGCCGAATGGCCTCCTTCTGCACTGTAAATTCTATGATTATCTTTGTGCCATCGGCAAATTTAGCAACCACAGATTATGTCCCTTCTGGCAAGTCAGTGATATAAATTGGAACTAGTTGAGGCTTTGGCACTGATTCCCTTGGCATTCCACTCGCTACATCTCATATATTTCTAGTGAGCTACTTTCTTCATTACCTGTTGGTATAATTATTACTGGGTGTTTTAATTTATCTTTTATTCATTTAAACCACCTTTTACAAAGCTCATTACATTACTGCTTTGGAAAATACTGAGATTGTGTAGGATGACATATAAATGCAAGCTTTTTTTCTGTTATCAAGTGTTTGGTAATAAATAGCTTACCATTGTCATGGATTGGAGTCTAACGCCGAGGATTGACAGCACATGGAGCATTTCTCAAATAAAGTGTCAAACTGGATTTCAAAACCATACCCTTCAGAGTGTTACAAACTTCGTGACGGTCCAAGCAATTCACACCCACACATTGTGTAAAACTGGAACCCTGGCACAATCAGACTTGAGTCAAGTAACGTGGCTCTCCTCTTCTCCACGGTATCTTGGATTGGTCCTAACTGAACGTTTGGCTACATTTATTCAACAGCTGTAGCATACATACAAAGCAAACCCACTTCTCATCAACGTTACAATCCCAGTGAAAAATCATCACTATTCACTTACCTGGGCACATTCTCGCCAAACATTGAGAATTGAAAGATCTGAATATTGATCTGTACCTGCTGGTCAGCATAAGAACACAAGAACTAGGAGCAGGAGTGGGCAATTCAGCCCCTTGAGCTGCCCGCTCCGTCATTCAATACAATCGTGGCTGATCTCATCTCGGCCTCAACACCACTTTCCTACCAGTTCTCCATAACCTTTTAACCCATTACAATTTAAAAATCTGTTCACCTCCTCCTTAAATTTACTCAATGTCCTGGCATCCATCGCACTCTGCCATAGTGAATTCCACAGATTTTAGAGAAGTAATTTCTCCTCATCTGAGTTTTAAATCTGCTGCCCCTTATCCTTTGCTCTAGTTAAGGAAACTTTAGCTAGTGATCTCCTCGAAAATTTGCAGCCTAACTGTTTCCTTAGTGCATCTTGTATACTTGGAATTTGTGCATATCGGCAAATTGTTTAGAATACACTAGACACTTTGAAAGCTTTACCAAGGTGAAGCTCCACACAAGTTTCCGCGCGAGCTATTAGCACTAATCTCCTGTAGAACCAATGCAATCAAGCATGACTGAGAACAGTATCAATGCAACCTCAAGATGCACAGATAGGGTAGTGCAAAAGATATGGGGTGGGTGGGGCAATTCCTTTCAGTATAAGCCTGGAGACCGCAGCACTTTATCTCTCTGTTTAATGGTATTAATATTTTCTGCAAAGCACACCTGTTGACCTGCTCAATCGACTTCTGGCCACTGCTGGCCAGGTGGTTAATGCTGGATTCATGGAGCCTGTGCAACTGGGAATTTGAGTACAATGCCATGAAGCAGCCTGAGCTAGAGCCATCAGTGTAAAACTTCCCTTTCTGACCCGAGGACGTGGGCCAGTATTCTCAGCAAGTCAGTGGATTGTTGTAGAGCCTCTGGGTAGAATTACAGGGGCAGAATTTAAATTCCTGTGACCTATGGTCTGATTTAATTTGATTCTGCCCTGATTAATCTACGGGGTAAAAACCCATCTGGTTCACTAGTGTCCTTTAGGGAAGGAAATCTGTTGTCCTTACCTGGTCTGGCCTACATGTGACTCCAGATCCACAGCACAGTGGTTGACTCCTAAATGCCCTCGGGGATGGTCAATAAGTGGTGGCCCAGCCAGCGATGCACACATCCCTTGAACAAATTTTAAAAATCTGCTACCGGGGTGAATAAGTGTATGGGAACTCCCATAAAAGTAAAAGTATTGGATATCGCCGGGGGGGGGGGGGGGGGGGGGGGGGGGGGAATGTAACTTCTTTCCTCTTTCGTAGGGGGGGGAATGTAACTTCTTTCCTCTTTCGTAGTGAGATTTACAAACTGAATAAGGGTCTTGTGAGCACTAAAACGTGTTTTGGAGGAGTTAGAGGGGGGGAATGAAGGGGTGGTGGGCGGTGTGACAGTGGGATCCCCGCTACTCCAGCCAAGCTACGGCAGGTGTGAAGTGACTTTAAGGTGTATTTATTTTGTTGCAGGGGAGTGGGGTTGAAGGCCCAACTCCGGCCGCAATGGTACTTTGTGGCCGGCTCTTGCAATGAAATGAAAAACGCTTATTGTCACAAGTAGGCTTCAAATGAAGTTACTGTGAAAAGCCCCTCGTCGCCACATTCCGGCGCCTGTTCGGGGAGGCTGGTACGGGAATTGAACCCAAGCTGCTGGCCTGCCTTGGTCTGCTTTAAAAGCCAGCTATTTAGCCCTGTGCTAAATCAGCCCCTGCTAGGCCTAGATATCAAAGAGGCAAGTCAGACACGTACAATTTTAGTAAAACTTCAACAATTATACAGTCACAAGCACCGCATTGAGCAACTCACAATTATAAAAGGGGCATCATTACATTGCTATAAGTGCACTCGAAGTCTACTTAAAAACATCTGTTTAATAGCTTTTCATTGTACTTCGGTACATGTGATAATAAATCAAATCAAATTAAATCAAAGCTGTTTTAGATTTCGAAGTGTTGAAAGTCCAAGGGAAACACCCGTCTCACCCCCCCAAATAAAATATATTTTTGAATCGTGTTCCTTTTTTTTAATTGTTTAGTGTAAATAAACCCTCCATCCGAATTTGTCAGCTGGCTGGAGACGAAGTTTCAAAATATACCAGGAAGGATTGAATCCTGGCCAGTGACAGCTCCAAGTGCCCCAGGACAGTCAGCAAGTGTTGGCTGGGCCCCTGTGTGAATGGAGACTTGCAGAATTTCCACACGGAGTTTGTAACAAGAAGACATGTCCCATGTTTTATTCAATAAAATTATATCTTCCATTACATTGACCACACGCCGACATAAAAGACAAGTAATACCACGATTAAAACCATTTCTTGACTCTAGAAGTTACACATTGTTAGGCATCACTTAGGACCACCCAGACACATTTAGTTAACATGTTCTGACATTTCCACTGGATGAAACTCACCTACTGCTCAATGTTTTTCTCGGCTGCAGGAAATGTTGGGGCAAGTGTTGCCAATATATACTCACTGAGCTGCTCTTCCTGTAATGTGATAATGTTTATATCAGTGCGTGTGTAACGTGTATATTTGTGTTTGTGACTGTCTGTGTGTGTAACATTTATATTTGTGTGTGTGTGTGTAATGTGTATATTAGTGTTTGTGTGTGTGTGTAATGTTTATATTTGTGTTTGTGGGGGTGTGTGTAATGTTTATATTTGTGTGTGTGTGTGTAACATGTATTCGTGTTTGTGAGTGTGTTTGTGTAATGTGGGGTGTATATATATTTGTATATATGTTTGTATTTAGCTCAGTTGGCTGGGACAGCTGGTTTGTGATGGAGAGCGAGGCCAGCAGCGCAGGTTCAGTCCCGGTACCAGCTGACATTATTCATGATGGCCCGCCTTCTCAACCTTGCCCTTGCCTGAGATGCGGCGATCCTCAGGTTAAATCACCACCAGTCAGCTCTGCCCCTCAAAATGGAAAGCAGCCTATGGTCACCTCGGACAATGGTGGCTTTTGAAGTGTATATATATGTGTGTGTATGTACATATATATGTATATATATATATATATATATATGTATGTGTGTGTGTGTGTGTATATATGTGTGTTTGTGTATGCCCATATATGTGTGTGTGTATATATGTGTGTGTGCACATATATATGTGTGTATATATGTGCATGTGTAGGTATAAAAATGTGTGTGTGTATATATATATGTGTGTATAAATATATATGTGTGCATATATATATATATGTGTGTGTGTGTACAAATATGTGTGTATATATATGTGTGTGTATATATGTATGTGTGCATATATATATATGTGTGTGTATGTACAAATATGTGTGTATATATATATATGTGTGTATATATATGTGTATATATGCGTGTATATATATGTGTGTGTTGGCCTGTCGGCTCTTGAAATTATTTTTGGTTTTCTTTTTAACTCGTCTTCTGTTCAGTTTGACCTACTTGTGCAAAGCTCGTTACCCAGCCGCGCGTGTTAATATTTACCAGGTAGCGATTGGCGCATTACCTGTGCAGAGCTGAGTCAACATTCAAAATAGACAGGTCTGTATGGTTAAAATAACACAGAAAAGACCAAAAGATTATTACCTGAACAAGCAATACACACACACACACATAAACACACATTCACACGAGCACCCACACACACGCAGCAGCCACACATGTGCAGACAGACGCATCTACTGACACACACAGCACACAGGTATACCCACACATAAATACACAGCACACAGATATACCCACACATAAATACACACAGACATATATACCCACACAGAAATACACACACATACAGACACATACACACTCACAGATATACACACACATACAGACACATACACACTCATAGATATACCCACACATACAGACACATACACACTCACAGATATACCTTCACATAAATACACACACATAGACAGATACACACACACAGATATACCCACACATACATACCCACACACATAGATACATACACACAGATATACCCACACACATGCACATACACACACATATACCCACACCTAAATACCCACACACATACAGATACCTATACACACTCACAGATATACCCACACACATATATACCCACACATAAATACACACACATAGACACATATACACACACACACATATATACCCACACATAAATACACACACACATAGACACATATACACACACACATATATACCCACACATAAATACACACACATAGACACATATACACACACACATATATACCCACGCATAAATACACACACACATGCACACACACACATGCCCGCGCATAAATACATACACACACATAGACAAACGCAGTATACAGAAACATAAAATACATACATAGCGCAGAATGCCATATACGGATCACACACATGCATATATATACGTACACAGTCAGAAAACACACATACAGACACGCACATTCCATGTAAAGATACAAACACACATACAATTCACTGACAATCCCCAAAACTGCTTGCTCAGTGATTGAGTTGGATATAGACTGTAAACAGTCATGTGTCTCCAGCCGTATTTCTGTCCCCACTGTCTGAGAGTCCACGCTTGCACGTGTTGTAGATCAAAGGAACCCGTACACGTTGTAGAGCGGAGAGGGAGGGACAGTGGGCTTGGTGGGGATGGGCTTCAAAACGACGGGTTTGTGAATTTTCTGTCCGTGTAAAGAGTCTTTGGAGTAAGCGCGGAGCTCGGCCGGCAGGTTGACAGCCTTCCTCCACATGCCAATGTGCGGAATGGGGGAGTCGGGCAGACCGCAGTGAGTCTGGTAGAGCCGGTGGTACTGAAATGGACAGCAACCGCAGAGATCCATGGTGCGCGCCAGGGAGGCCAGCTGCAGTTTCAGGGGCTCCCTGTCACAGTGCTGCTGGAGCAGGGCTGGCGCTGCTGCTGGCAGCGCTTTGGGCGGGTTGCAGCGTCCCTGGGCCGGCTTGCCCTCGAGTCCGTGGCCAGGCGGACCACCCGCTGCCCCGGCCACCTGCTCGGCCTGGAGCGCATTCAAGGGCTGCAGGTTCTTGGGCGGCCTGGGCTCCTCCCAGAATGAGGCGGGGAGCTGTCTCTTCCTCATGGGCACCTGATCGTGCCTGCCCGGCTGCCTGCCCTCCGGGCTGCCCGCCGCCGGCACAGCCCCGCTGCCCTCGGAAGTTTCCGTGCAAGAGACCTTGGAGCCCGGGGCTTTGCAATGGAAGTGAGAGGCGGCGTGTTGCAGGATGTAAGCTCGGCTCTTGTCCTCGGAGCCCCTCTTGGAGCCGGCGTCCAGCAGCCGGCTGGGATGGCACCGCGGGATCCGGGAGTATTTCTGGGAGAAGCGTTTCAGCTGCTTTTGCAAATATTTCCTGTGATCCACCGACCTGCGGCAAGGCGCCGATTTGTCCAGAGCCGCCTTGATGTCACTCGAAGCCAAGTTGACAAAGTTCAATAAAGTTTTAACCTCGCTGTCTGCCGATGCCATACTTAATGTCACTTCATCAGTGCCTCAGGCTGGTCTTCACCACCAAGAGTTCAGGGAGGGTGGTGGGGGGGCCAATGTTCCCTCTGCCTCTCTGCCCCCCCCAAAAAAACACTGCAAAGCAAAGAAGCGAAGTCATTTTCACTAATAATCCAATCACGGGTTATTAACCAGCAGAGTTGCTTCAATCGGTGTCAATATCACGAGTAGCGACCCTCGCCCACAACATGAAACAATGTCAACTGCTATCGATATTCTTCTAATATTTTACACACTAAATATTACAACCATGTCCACACTTGCCAATCTAGTCAATGCCTGAATCTCAGTAAGCACAGCATTTTGTCCTGGTCCTTCTAACTGTTAACATAACCTTGCATTGCATTGACTTATATACCCAGGTGTCTAAGTATAACGATTTCTAACACACAGGCAACAGCCCACGGGCACTTTATTCACTTTTCAGCAGCTTCCTTGAGCAATAAATATCGCCACATCAGAAGTGTGAACGGAAAAGTGAGTTTTGCTTCCGGCAGCCCCCCCCTCCCCCCAAACCCAACTTCTCTATTCTGTATCCAAGTATCCCGGGTCAGCATAAAATTACCCCCCCCCCCCCGCTCCCCCCTCCACTCACATCCCACCCCAACATATTTTCTGTATTTCTCAAAATCTCAATAGTCAGTGTGTACCCCGCCTGTCTCTCCTAACCAGACACAGTTAAACCAGGGCACTCGAGGCTGTTCCCATGTACCTGTGCATCAACTTCACCACTAACCCACGCCCCCTTTGTTTAATCGGCCTTCCTCACCTTTCAGACCCGCCGGAGAGCAGGTCTTGAAATTTCCTCCTCTTTTCTCACTGGAGTAAGCTGAATGAATATCAACTGCCTGTAGTTAAGGCACTTCCAGACCAATCAGCAACCCCTTCTTAACACAATACATCCCAATCAGGCGCTGGGCTAGCTTGTTCCACATTCTTTTGTATCACAAATTGTCGTTATGGAAACAGAGGAGAGAGAAAAAAAAGCGAGCCAATGAGTACAATAATTTTCCATGCAATTTTCCCATTCTCTCCCTCTCTGTCTGTCTGTCTCTCTCTCCTCCCCCTCATCCCTTGCTATATAAAACATGTGTTCGGATAATGCACCAAGGCTCGGGAAAAGTTGATTTTTATTTCATGAAAAATAACTTAAGCTGTCTGGTGGCTTGCAACCGGGGCATGCTTCATTGCGGCCACACAATGCTGGCTTTGCACGTCTGGCCTGCCTACTTTTAACTGCTCCGGCTTTTTGGGGGTCTGATGTCAGGAGGAGAAATAGGAGAAAAACTGAAGAGATGTGCCGATATCCATGGATAGGGGGCTTGAGCGCTCAAGAATCTTGTCTTTATGTTTGCCTCCTCAATCGAGACACACAAAAGCTGAATTACCCATTCAAACCGCCCTGACAATGGGATCGAGTTGGATAGCACTCTTGCATTTGTAGTCAAACAGTTAGAGACTTAAATCGAGTCGTCATGATAGAGAAAGACTTGGACAAAGCCCATAGAATATCCATCAGTAAACATTTTCCTATGTCATATTAGCGGGTCTCCATGGCTTCGCAGCGTCCAGGGACAATAGCACAAGTTTGCACACTCGACTACTGTCACCCTGCCAACGCATGCAACGGCCAAAAAAGGACAATCCTTTGGAAACGATGAACTCTGTGGGGAAGGTAGGGCTGGAGTTTTTTTTTTTGAAAAGCGTGTGAAATGCTAATTGTTCTGCTTCCTTTCTTGATGAACTGGACGCTGCTCAGCGTGTCCTTCCCACCTCTCGCTCATGCAAGGTGGTTCTTTTTCAAAGGGACAAAGGTGAATAGGCACGGCCAGCATTTCTCTCATAAACCAGGAGGTACGTGGCCTCTCCCTCCTGATGCAAGCAACCCCCGCCCTCCCTCACCTGGGCTCAATCCCCCTGGAGGTGCTCTGTGGACTGGGACATTGAGGATAACATTGGCGGCTGCAGGGCAACTTTTAAATTGCAACATTGGGTTTACCACGTGTGGATGTAATTCCAGGCATTTTGAAAGGAAGTTGACACGTAATTCCTGGCACTGCGTTACACAGTAGAGGCATTAAACGTGTTTAGTTATACCTCACATCACGGTCTGTGATTGCACTTTTAAGATTTGTTCTTCTGCAGAATTGTACCATTTCAGGTGCTTTCTTCAAATGGGGCTCCAAATTGTACTTAACACTGCCTGAGAGGGCCGTGGTGGAAGATTTAATCATGGCTGTCCAAAGGGAATTGGATAAGCATCCAGAGGAAAATAAATATAGACTGCAAAGTTGGGGGAAGGGGCAGGGAAAGTGGGATTAACGAAATTGCTCCTGGAGACAACCGGCAGGGACTCAACAGGCAGAATGGCCTCATTCTGCACAGTAACGGTTCCATGATTCCCATGTTCCACGGTCAAGTATTGCCGCCAGCTTCACTCCTTGCAAATAAAAACGAAAACATGTTTGAGGTCAATATGGGTACCACCAGGATAAAAATATATATCTTCTAAGTCTGGCTATTTCTCCATCTCCCTGATGTTTTCCGTCCGTTCAATGTCTGTGCTGAAAATGTTCACCTCAAATATAGACTAAATATGGACTTTTCAAACGATAATGCACACAATGATTAGAACAGTCACAGGTAACAGCATCTGATCACCGTACGGCCCATTCTGAACTCTTTCGCGTCCCTATTATCATTTCCCCATTGGCTGCT
Organism: Scyliorhinus torazame; assembly: GCF_047496885.1. NCBI lineage: Eukaryota > Metazoa > Chordata > Chondrichthyes > Carcharhiniformes > Scyliorhinidae > Scyliorhinus > Scyliorhinus torazame. The sequence goes on along the minus strand of NC_092708.1, from coordinate 362,274,522 downwards.
GTACTTTTAGATGCCAAAACCCTAAACTCTGGAATTTCCCCCGTAATCCTTTCTGCCTCTCCAGCTCCTTTCCCCCTTTAAGATATTCTTTAAAATCTGACTCCTTGCCCTAACTTTTGGACACCTGTCCTAATATCTCCTAATCTGGCTCAATGTCAAATTCTATTTGATAATGCCCCATGAAGTGCTTTGGGATGCTTGTTAAAGGTGCTATATAAATGCACGTTGTTGGCCTTGTGTGACAGTGGATGAATAGAGAAAGTATTTGGAAGTGGGAAGAACTATACCAAATGTTCCTATGTACGCCCTTTGCATCACTCATAGTTGAATGGGTTTTGACTGATTCATCCTTGACACATTTACAACGGGAGCTAGTTTGAAAAATAAGCGCACATTTCCAACATTATGGTTATTATGGTCCTTACCTTTACATTTGTTTGAAGAGACATTGAAGTTGTCATCAATCATGGAAACTGCAAACTTTCAAGGTAAATCAAACACGATTACATTAAATTGATGTTGTAACTATGAGCCATAAAATTTAGGACAATGACTAATCATCAGATTAGATAAAATTGCTGCACATCTATCCGGGGACCAGCAAGTCACCTCAAATCCTTAAAGTTAAGAGATTCAAATGTCGCCAAATCAATATGTCTTTTAGAAAAGAGAAATGGCGGTATTAATTGCCCTTTGATTGAAATCAAGCATCAGATGACACAATGCACGTTTCAGACAGTATTTTCAGAAAATATTATTAGACTAATAATTTGTTACATTTTGGCGAACCTATCCCCCCCCCCCCCCCCCCCCCCCCAGACATTCGCATACCTAAGCATTACATGGGAAGGATGGTGGCTATCTTAGATTATAAATATTAAACGGTCACACTGGTAATTTCCCTATTTTCCTGCTTGTGTTTGCGGAGGTCAGAAATCATGAATAATTGATAAATTGTCACTTTGCATTAAGGGGAGTCAGGGAATATTACCGGAAAGAGACCACACAGACAATCTCAAAGTGACACTCTCAGCAGTACAGTTCGCAGCTGTACATTGACAAAACGTATCCCACTTTCCTCAGGGTCACTGTTAGGTTGAGCCGGCTGATGGCAGCCTGAGAGACCACTGGGGGCTTTTATCACCGCCTGCTCTTCCTTGTCCGTAACAATGTACAAGTGAAAAGAACAATTAAATGTTGGGCCCTCCCCGAAGCCCCCGCACTCCCTGGCAGAACAATTGCACTTTGAAGTAGTTGGGATAGAATGTGGAAGATAAATCATTTACAGCTGTGAATATGTCAAGTCAAGACAGCAGTGGCAAAAATTCCTCCACATGTCATCTCAGCATGCGGATAGGGTCCAGCTGTGGACCACTTTTATTCCTGATGCATGCTTAGCTGTCAGGGTGCTCAGAATCATCAGTATGCATCTCTCTAAAAGTCTTACTGAATATTCAGAACAAATGGAATTTTAGGAGCAAACTCCTTATATAGTAACTGTCCCAAAGGACACTGTGAAATTGTGTCACTCATAGTTCAATGGATTTTGATTGATTAGTCCTTGACACATTTACAACGGCTGCTAGATTGGCAGAAAAAACCCTACACATTTCCAAGATTCTTGTTATTAAGGCCATTTGCTTTATATTTGCTTGAAGAGACAGTGAAGTAGTCATCAATCATGGAAACGGCAAACTTTCAAGGTAAATCAATTAAGGTTATATTAAATTGATCTTGCACCTTTGTTAAAAGTTCATATTCACCCTGAAATTACTTTAAAGTGTAATTGGCGTGTAGCAATTATATATAATATTTGCACATTGCACTTTTAATATTCAACATGTTTCAGGCATTTGTAATTATAACTCCAACATTGGAGGATGTGTATTTTTTAATCCCATCATTTCTGAATACATGATACTGCTTCAAGCATTAACTTATCAAGTAACTGCCAAAATAACTGTTGGTAACGTGATCCATAACCCACTCTGTGGATAAAGGCACTCAGCTTTCTGAAATGATGTTGTTTATATTTAAAAGTTGTTAAATGGTGAATAAATGACGCCAATCTCCCTGCTTAATGTGGAATGCCAAGTTGCAAAGTTTTGGCCTCCAGGATTGAAGATTGTGTGCCGGAGGTGATTATGGAGGATCAAACCGGGTTTGTCAAGGGCAGGCAGTCGGTGGCCAATATAAGAAGGCTGCTCAATGTGACCATGATGCTCCCGGAGAGTAGGGAGGTTGAAGTAGTCGTGGCCATGGATGCGGAAAAGGTGTTCGACCGGGTGGAGTGGGAGTATCTATTGGGTTCGGTAGGGGCTTTATCGACTGCATGATTTGGGTTCGGTAGGGGCTTTATCGACTGGGTTAGGTTGTTGTACCAGGTCCCAGAGGCTAGTGTAAGGATGAATAGGACAACCTCGGACTATTTTAGACTGTACCGGGGGACAAGACAGGGGTGTCCCCTCTCCCCACTGTTGTTTGCGTTAGCTATTGAGCCGCTGGCAATTGCTCTGAGAGCTTCAAGGGGCTGGAAGGGGCTGGTTCGGGGGGGGGGGGGCGTGGAACATAGAGTCTCGCTGTACGCGGACGACCTGCTCTTATACGTATCTGATCCAGGAGCAGGGATGGGCAAAATTATGGCGATTTGGGGGGACTTTGGTCGGTTTTCGGGGTATAAACTGAATATGACAAAGAGTGAGATGTTTGTAGTCCAGACGAGGGGTCAGGAGGGTCGGCTGAGGGAGCTGCCATTTAGGTTAGTAGGGGACAGTTTCAGGTACTTAGGGATACAAGTGGCGCGCGACTGGGGCCGGTTACACAAGTTGAACTTGTCTCGGTTGGTTGAACAGATGAGGGGCGAGTTTCGGAGATGGGATGCACTCCCGCTGTCATTAGCTGGGAGAGCGCAGGCGGTCAAAATGACGGTCCTACCGAGATTTCTGTTCGTATTTCAGTGTCTCCCAATTTTCATCCCGCGGTCCTTTTTTAAGAGGGTTAATAAAATCATCCCGGGCTGGTAAGTCCCCGCGAGTGAAGAAGGTGATGCTCGAGCAGAATCAAGGGGTGGAGGGGGCTTGCGCTGCTGAATTTTAGTAATTATTACTGGGCGGATAACATAGCCATGATAAGGAAGTGGGTGGTGGGGCGGGGTCGGTTTGGGAGCGGATGGAGGCAGCTTTGTGTAGGGGCACCAGTCTGGGGGCGTTGATAACGGCACCTCTGCTGTTTCCACCGGCGAGGCACTCCACCAGCCCTGTAGTTGTGGTGGCCCTGAGGATCTGGGGATCAGTGGAGGAGGTATGCTGGAGCAGTGGGAGCATCGGTCTGGTCCCCAATATGTGACAATCACTGGTTTGCCCCGGGGGGGGGGGGGCTTGGATGGAGGGTTCCGAGTATGGCGAAGGGCGGGAATTGAGAAGATGGGGGACTTGTTTTTAGAGGGTAGCTTCCCTAGCTTGAGGGCGCTGGAGGAGAAGTTTGGGTTGGCAAGGGGGAACAAATTTAGATATTTACAGGTGCGGGACGTCCTGCGCAGGCAGGTATCATCCTTTCCACTCCTGCCACTAAGGGGGGTCCAGGATAGGGTAGTGTCTAGGGGATGGGTGGGAGAGGGGAGCGTCTCGGACATCTACAAAGAACTCATGGGGGTGGAGGAGACGCAGACCGAGGAGCTGAAGCGTAAGTGGGAGGAGGAGCTTGGTGGTGAGATGGAGGATGGCTTATGGGCGGATGCGTTGAGCAGAGTCAACGCGACCGCAACATGCGCAAGGCTCAGCTTGATCCAATTCAAGGTGGTCCACCGGGCCCACATGACAGTGGCCCGGATGAGTAGATTCTTTGGGGTGGAGGACAGGTGTGTAAAATGTGCGGACCAGCGAACCATGTCTACATGTTCTGGGCCTGTCCAAAACTTAGGGGATATTGGCAGGGGTTTGCGGACGTCATGTCCAGAGTATTGAAAACAATGGTGGCAATGAGTCCAGAGGTGGCAATTTTCGGGGTGTCGGAAGACCCGGGAATCCAGGAGGAGAAACAGGCAGATGTTCTGGCCTTTGCTTCCCTGGTAGCCCGGAGACAGATACTGCTAGCTTGGAGGGACTCAAAGCCCCCGAAGTCGGAGACCTGGTTAACCGACATGGCGAGTTTTCTCGGCCTAGGGAAGATTAAGTTCGCCTTGAGAGGGTCACTGGTAGGGTTCGCCCGGAGGTGGCAACCATTCATCGACTTCTTCGCAGATAATTAATCGTCAGCAGGGGGGGGGTTAGGGTAGCGTAGAATAGGGGATCAATTAGGCGGGTCTTGGCGGGATGGGAGTCGGTGATTGCACTATGTTTATTGTTCTTTGTACATTGTTTTTATACTGTTGCTGTTTGTAATGCCAAAAATACCTCATTAAAATTGTTTATTAAAAATAAATGGTGAATACATGACCAGTGCATTAATTTGTGGATGTGAGGGGAAATGTTTTGTCCTTGAGAATCCTAGCCAGATAAAGAATGTGCACAATTTGGAATATTCAGTTTCACGGGCTTCAGCCGATAAGCATGCAAAAGAAGAAACTTATTGAAGTGTTTTTAATGGACTCTAATCATTGCTTAATAATTTTGGAGTGGTCACGCATTATTCCCCAAACTTCTCAATTCTGTATTTTTTCAACAGGAAATTATTTTTCATAATGTTTAGTTTGTTGCCTGAATATTCGTATGAAATCTTGAGAACACAACGCGTGAAGTTTCACAATGAATATGAATCAATTTCCATCTAATTTACATAAGATGAATTCCAATTTATATGTTGCAAATTCCAAAGCAGTGTTTTATCTAACTTTGCTGAAGAAAAATTGTTCAGAATCGTATGAGTGAAAGACGTTGGAACAATATGCTCCATTGCTGATGAGAGTTAATTTTCAGATTGTTTTATAGATAAACTCTTGACATTAAAAAAGTCAGCTGTCATATTCTACACACAGAGACGAATCTCACAAGTTATTTGCCGTCAACAGTTTTACTTTGAAGTTATCAGAAATAATTACATGAATTTAATTAATCGAATTTCATGTTAGGATCCCATTGCTTCTTTCAATAAAAATGGAAAATTGATAAAAACTATTTTGGTAGATCAGGTTTTTATTTCTTTTAAATTAAATGTCTTTATAAAATTACTTGATGATTGCTGGATTAACTGCAACTTGAAAGTTTCATAAAGGGAAATAAGCCACAATTTTCACCATGGAATGCAGAGGGCACGACTTGACGACTCTCATTTCCCACCAGACCTGAGCACAAAATGAAAGTTTACCTCCAAAGAAGACGAAATCAGTGGGCTAATCAATCTTTGATGCCGGAGACAGGGAGCATATTGCCCCCACCCCCTGTCTGAAGGTGATGCACAGCGTGTTGGGAGGGAGCGAAAATGGATAGGAAGAACTTGAGAAGTATATCCTTCCTCCTTGATCAGCAGACATGTTTGCGTGGGATAACCTCTTGACATTTCTAAACACATTTTCTTACATTTGTAAAAATGGAGAAAATAAACTTTTAGGAAACAATCATTTCCTCCATTACAAGAGTGGCCGCATTTCAAAAAATCCTCGTTGTCCTGAGGTCACGTGAGGCTCTAGAAAACGCAAGTCCTTTTTGTATTAGTTCACGGGGGAACTTTTTGTAAAGCTTTTCTCAGGAGTGCAGAATGCTGGTATGGTAACTTTCACTGATCAGCTTTTGTTACCCCAAGAAAGTGTCGGGCCTTCTCCTTGAACGTTTGCCATCTGTGTGGCGCTATGGTCCTCAGGGTTGTATTAGGCAGTGACGTCCGGGATTTGACCTAACGACAATGATGAATGATGATGTATATCCAAGTTAAAATGGTATGCGATCCATGATTCTGAAAATGTGAAAAATTGCATTGTCTGCTCAATTCAAATGTGCATTGTTGCATGCTTTTTGCTGAGAACTAAGGTGCTATATAAATACAACTTATATTTTTGAGATATCATAGAATTTACAGTTCAGCAGGAGTCCATTCGGCCCAACGAGTCTTCACCAGCCCTTGGAAAGAGTACCCTTCTTAAGTCCACACCTCCACCCTATCCCCATAACCCAGTAACCCCACCTAACCTTTTTGGACACTAAAGACAATTTAGCATGGTCAATCCACCTAACTTGCACATCTTTGGACTGTGGGAGGAAACCAGAGCACCCGGAGGAAACCCACGCAGAGACCGGGAGAACATGTAGACTCCACACAGACAAGCCGGTACTCGAACCTGAGACCTGGGCTAAACACTATGCTACCGTGCCGCCCTATAGTGGACACAATGGGGATGAAAATCTTTCATTTTAATTAGTGCTTAACATATCCTTTACAAATTAAAAACAAATGTTAAATGCTGTGATTTGTGCAATAACATGCATTAGGCCAGTTTGGACATGGAACAAATTTTGGAAATGGATGTAAAAATATTATATTGTTGAAACACCAAATTATAACTTGCAAGGTACATGCTTTAGCTCCAGCTTCACTTTCTTTTGGAGTAGTATCTTAGTATCATGTTTGCATACAGCTTATGTCAAAATTACCATTTGCAATTCAATTCCTGAATCTCACCTCTTTTGTTGTTCAGCAATAGACTCCAGAAGGAAATATATTTTTTGGAAGCTCTTGGTCCAATCTGTGCCAGCCAGGCCTCCTGTGCATGGACATGGCGCATGTCCACTTGCTCATGATTGCATAGTTCCCTTTATTTCCTATGCAGACAAGGCTTGTTCTAAATGGTATATCCTGGTTATTAAGAGTGCATGGGAAATGGTCCTCAAAATGGAAGAATTAGTGCTGCATCATTTGTTTTTTGCTTCAGAAAAGGAAAATAGATGATTCCACTTGACCAATTCTAGAAAAAGTATGAGACTTAAAAAAAAAAATCAAAAATGCCACTCTTATCAGTTTAATTGATGTTTCCATAGCATCTATTTGCATTATCCCTGGGCGCTGGTTACCATTCATCCCACAAACAAAAATCACAGAAACCTAAATTATCTGGTCATTATCACATGAATCTTTGTGGGATTTTCTGTCCACATATTGGCTGCTGTGATTCCTACTTTGCAAATGTGATTACATTTAAAAAGCATTAATTGGTTGTAAAGTACTTTGAGATGTTCAGTGTCGTGAATGGTGCTATATAAATGCAAGGTTGTTTTCTTACGTAGGCATTTTGCAACATACATTTTGAAATATTGTAAAACATGTGTAGAGACGCTGACATTCCAGGTCCCAGCTTTGTAAGAGTCCATGGAAAAGAGTTGGCAATGTTATAAAACAATAACAAAATGGAAAGCAGCCAACTATGAATGTATAGGAAATAGAAGCAGGAAAAAAGATCATCCATTTAACACAAAATTTTGAATGAAAAGTTTCCAGAACACAAACTGCAAAAAGATGAATACCAATTCCAAAATATTTCATGTTACTCGTGGATGAGGGCTGCGGATGTTACACCAAATCGGAACTCCTCCTTTTGTTTGATTTGATCCTTGCTGATCTTTATTGATTGATTCAATAAACACCTTAGGTCACCGATTTGCCAAATAACTGAACAGTGCAGTAAAAAAAAAAATCCTTTAACTTGTAATTAAACTTTGCAAAATTCCATAGTGGTTTATCATGGGGAAGAAGAGTTTGAAATTTGTCATTTCTACTAAAAATATCTATACTTAGAAACTCACAAACTAAATTGTATGTCAGCAACTGCAATGCTAATGCTATAAATTTCCATGATTGTGTTAAAATGTCATTAATTACAGAGATAAACAGGCATTCTCCCATTTCCAGTTGAGGGAGGAATTTCATGATGTAGAAGAAAGCTAAACTGTTGTAGATGGTCTGCAATGAATTGTTTAAAAGTTAATCATTTAGGGGAACGTGGCATATGTGGGGTTATATTGTTTTTAGGGCTTCCACTATAAAGAATTCTCACATGAGATTGAAAATATGCTTCAAGGTCAGAAAGATGTCTCCAAAAACAGCTGAGCCAAAACCAAAAGAATCCAACTCACAGTGAGGGAGGTTTACCCAGTGTGATGGATAGGTGAATCTCACAACATCGATTTATCCTTCACGCATTAACTGGTCTTATCTACAATGATTCTCTATTAATTACTGATTAAAGTGTTCCAAAGAGGGATATATATCTGGAAGAATTTGGCCTAATTCAATCAAAGGGAACACACAATTCTGTGAGACTGGGCTTTTTTTCCAGAACACACCATAATGACAGTATGGCACCAAATCACTTCACAAAAACACAAACCGAGAGAAAAAAAGAAAGCAGAATTTTAGAAAATAGGGGAAAACAAGTGGGAAATGAAAAAAAAGTGACTTGTTAGTCATAGACACCTTTTATTCTGAGCACTGTTTTTAGTGGTTGTTCGATATTATAGCTATTAATTTCTTTGTTTTATTTATTTACAATGCATTGAACTTTAGACCAAGGCATTTGGTTATTAGGTAGCAGTATCACAACACTAATGATGTCAAATATAACTCAGATGAAACCGCTTTTGGCCGCTGTGATCCAACCTATAAAAGTGAATGGCAGCTAAAAAGTGACAACGCTTCAAAGATTCTGCATGACAATAGCCTATAAAAGGCTAAAAGCCTGAAGAGCGCGAGAGCTCAGTGGTAGGATGAATGAGTTAGGATCCTTAACTCGAACAATGTAAAGATAATTCCAGTGCTCCTTAGAATAAGATGCTTCAGTCCTGACTGACAGTACCATAAATGTCTCATTCATCAGCTTCAACAAACCTGTCACTTCTGGGTCCCAATAATCCGAACTATTTTCCTGACAAATTGACGGTCCTGTGCCTGGTACTCCTCTTTTTACAGGACGGAGACTAATCGCCCAGTGTATGCTGAGATCTAATCTATTTGCCAAATGCTAGGTGTCACTTTTTAGCCTAGCCTGCAGTTATCCTCCGCATGTGAAGGTTTACGTAGATCACAAGTCTCATATGAATAAAGAAGGAGACAAGTATATTCATAGAGCACAGTTTCTAAGACAGAAATGGGAGAATTTCCCCCTAGGTAGCAGTCCTACCCAGAACTCCAGCTCTTCCACATTTCACCTTATTTTAATATCAACTGCAAAAGCAGTAACTACCACCCAGGCAAAGAGTGCCTCAAGAAAAAGGCGTGGACAAGTACTAACAGATCACTGACTACAACAGAGTGACTTGGTATCAGCGTACATATCTAAACATTGGGTGGGAAATAAAGAGAATTATTGCATCATTAGTAGCCACTAAAACAACTGCCATCCAGCCAGTTGTCACAGAATGCATCATTTTAGAGCATCCGATGTGTGATACTAAATATATGTTTGGAAGTGTCTTACTGCAGTAAAATAGGCACAGCAGTGTAAAATGCAGCAGCAATCATCATCTGAAAATTCAGTAATACTATTAAGATTAGATCAATAATTCTACTATACATTATTCATTTAGTTAAAGCGCAGAGGGGGAATTTACAGGTTCCTAAAGCAATTCAAATGAATAGAGACATGCATTGAAATCTTGAGAATGCGACACTAAACTTGACAAGAGAATAATTATGATTGGTTCATGACAGTCACATTTGTAGCTGACTCTACATTAAGCAATAAGCAATTAAGAGTTAACGGTCATTTATTATTTTAAGCAACCAGTATTGGCATCTAAAACTCACATGCCTCAAACAGTAATAAAAGTTGAGGTTTTTCTTTTAATCAATTAATATCCTTCATGAACCAATCTATACTATCCTGGGATTAAAGTGCCCTGTGGTGATATCCCTGTCCACCAACCGGTGGGTAAGACCCCCATCTGCCTGTCAGAACCCCACCCATGATGGGTAAAGTCAGTTACGACGGGGCAACATCGGAACCTTTTGAGATCTGCAGTTGGGTCAAAGAGCATTTTGTCCTGGCGCCTACGCTCTTAGGCACCTTCTTCGCTTTGCTGCTATCATAAGCCTTCAAGTCATCTACAGAGGATTTCTACCTGCATACCAGTACCAACAGAAAGAAGTCTCGCCTTTGTATAACCTAACCTACTCCTAACAATTTAGAAGCAGTGTGACCTTGACTTAAGTTTCCGATTTACTTAAATTTTGGATGTTTCAATGTCAAAATCTTCCCGAGTTATCTTTAATGTAAGGTCTTATTTCAATTACATGTATTAAATACTTTTTTCCAAATGTTTGTTATACATTGTTAATATAGTGCTTACAAGGGGCAGCACAGTAGCACAGTGGTTAGCACAGTTGCTTCACAGCTCCAGGGTCCCAGGTTCGATTCCCGGCTTGGGTCACTGTCTGTGCGGTGTCTGCACGTTCTCCCCGTGTCTGCGTGGGTTTCCTCCGGGTGTTCCGTTTTCCTCCCACAGTCCAAAGATGTGCAGGTTAGGTGGATTGGCCATGCTAAATTGCCCTTAGTGTCCAGAAAGATTGGGTGGGGTTACTGGGAAAGGTTGGAAATGTGGGCTTAAGTGGGGTGGTCTTTCCAAGGGCCAGTGCAGACTCGATGGGCCAAATGGCCTCCTTCTGCACTGTAAATTCTATGTTTAAGACAATCTTTTCTTTGCATTGGGTAAATAGGTGCAAAAGGAAGACAAAATACCTATTTAACATTCATTGTAAGTGGTCAATGGTGCAAACTGCTATAGCTATTGCTATTGAAATATTATACTGCATACAACAGCCACATGTTGACCTCTATTCTTCAACTGCTCCTGCTTCTTGATCCATTTCTGTTTCTTACTGGAAGATGAACCAGAACTGCATGTTGGTCTAATACTAGTAATATTATGTTAGTCATTCTGTGGTGAAGATTTATCAGAATTCTTTAGTACTGAGTTGTCAACTATCTGAGTGAATTGTGCAATAAATCCAACTCTTGCATCGCATTTGTGAAATTTCTGCCGCAGTTAAAAGCAAAGTCTTTAAATTATAACTTCTGTCACCTGCAGAATGAGGAAAAATATATACTCTCATGGAAAAAGATGGTTCTAGAAACAAGATAATGCTTGCCAAGTAGCTAGCTACGAGACAGAAATTGAATCTCATACCATCGGCATAAGCCTTATTGAGAGAGTATGAAGTCATAGGAGAAGCACAGAAAATGGACAAATCCATCTGCAATAACATTTGGCTATACCTACTGCCTGGGGACCCATTGAAAAATGCCATATCCTATTCCTGAACAAAGCTTTATTGACTGAAGGTACTTGGGAAGATTATTTTTTTTGTTGGGGGGAGTGGCAATTGATTTCTTCCAGAATGTTAAAATAAATTCCTGCAGCACTAAAAGAAAGTGTTTTATTCCTACTTGCATTTTAATCTCTGCCACAAGTCAAGGGGAGGCAGATGAAGTGATTGGCTCTTCTGAATAATGCAGTGGTGACCTTTGGTGTTAAAGAATCCCACTGGGGAACACGGTTAAAATTCATATTTATGACCCTAAGCAGCATCCATACAAGTTGTCTTGCTAAAACCATTAAGGTGTTACTATCCTACAGTAAAAAATATTATTTTTATTTTGGCACTTGCTGTCCTCCTCACCCTGGCATATGCTTACATTAGGGACTCAATGATAATTTGTAAGAATATGGAACGTGATTGTCTGTTTCGGAAATGAAGTGTTGGAGCCGGGACTGAATCAGTGGACTTCAATGATAACTAAATTAGCGCCAATCCCGGAGCAATTCAGGGCCCGTTAATGGGCTAGAACTGGCACCAGGTGGAACACAATCGATTCCAATGAAAAATGGAGTCCGATTCGCTGGGGTCGCGATTGTCACTCGAGAGGCTCACAAGCTGAGCCACATATTAACGCTCTAAGCCCCACACACATTCATCCCGGCCAACAAGTTGGCAGCCCAAAGAGTGGCACCCTGGTTTGTGAACGCTGAGCTGGAGAGCCTGCTGTACGCCATGGAAGAGAGGCGAACCACCCTGTTTCCCAGGATGTGAAGGAGGCTGCCACCCACCGCCATACACCGGGGCCTGGGCACAGGTGGCAGAGCACAGTGGGCCCCACCACCAGGACCGGCCAACAGTGCTGAAAGAAGCTGCACAACCTCCTCAGGGTGTCCAGGGTGAGTGGGCAGCATTGTGCCCTTGACAGCAACACACACTCCTGTAACCGCCGTGCCCCCCCCCCCCCCCCACCCAGATGGCGACAGCTCGCTCCTCACACTGCACCACATGCCAGCACCCATACCGGCCACCATGGTTGGGTGCCCTGGCCACAAAGGCCACCAGCTGCCCACTCCCTGTGCTGCCTGCAAACAACTGCCTAACACTGTGTGCTTTCTGTCTTCCCCCCCTCCACCCTGGAGAGGACGGCACACAATCTCAGGGAGAAGACCAGAGGGGTCCACCAGATCTGTGGCCCCTCACTGCCCGGTGTGGTGGGCATTGGACCTGGTCGTTGGGTCTGGAGAGAGGGTAGTCACCGAGGCGGAGATCGGCATCGGGCAACCAAGTGCAACCCGCTGTGTAGTGGTTTCCCATGGCATGCATGGCACAACACCCACACCACCCCCGCACCACGCCACCTCCCCCGAATCACCCACCACCCCATCCCGCGATTCAATCATGTGCCATGTCTTGTGTCTTGCAGGATTACTTGATGATGATGCGGGCCCTATTGGTGTCCCCTGCTCCCGAACCCAACCTCAAGCAGGTTCCAGCGATGAGCAGGCAATGGACAGTGACGCGACTCCCCAAACGCCAGCCCGAGACACCCCGGAGCACCAGTCCGGGGACGACACTGTCTTCCCGTCACAGCTGTCTCCAACAGTTGGTATGACCGGTACAGGCTTGGAGGGCCATAGGGCCTGTTCCTGTGCTGTATTGTTCTTTGTTCTAACACCCTCACCATCCCAGTGACTCTCACCTCGGTTGGGCATTTTAGTGAAGAGACTCCTGGGGTTCTATCTGTAGCAGAGCCACCAGGACATTGCAGTGGCACTCCAGAGCTTGGCCCAGTCACAACGGGCTACGGCTGATGGCGTCATTGGAATTGCCTGGGCGCTGACTGACCTGCATCAGTCCCAGAGGGAGGTGGCACAGTCACTGAGTGATGTGACACAGTCCCTGTGCTCCATGGCTGCAAGTATAGAGACTCTGGTGCGAATGTGGGCTGCCAGTCCTGAGCTGGCATGGCTGGCTCCGGGCAGAGGTAGAGTAGGGAAGGGGTAACAGGGGGTGACCCCCTGGACCAGGGTGTCCAGGCATGGACCACCACTGTCATAGCCTGCAAGGCAGCCATCTTTCTGCGCACCCCTCTGACCATCCACCATGGCCCGTGGTTCAGCAGGGGTATGGGAACACGGCATTCTGTCAGGCACCCGGTGCGAGCCACAGGGTTATGCTCACGCGTGATTCTCCGCCTAATCACGTTTTGTGATCCCGGCGTTGCTGGATGGAGAATCCCACCTATGATGTCCAGCACTGTGTCCTCGCTGCTGCTCCTTTCATTTAAGCTTTTAGTACAACAATATTATTTGCGTGAATGAATCAGTCGTGTTTCAAATAATACAAAATTGTAGTGCTGGTATTTTCTTTTAAAAATAAGTGTTTATGGTAACAGGCATAGTGAGGATATTCAATACTTATTGTACAACAAGCTGAATATTGGTGCACATTTTGTCACAAAAACAGAGTAATAATTCAGGGTTAGTAATAGAACGGCACCTTTTCTCATACTCTTGTATTTTATGCTCCAATATATGCTGAAAGTGAATCAGCTCCTCCTGCCTCCAGTACCAATGAGAGTGGTGGTAACTGGCATCACTGTACCTGCTAGAGGTCCAGTTTTCACTGGCCTTACCCCCCCCCCCCCCCCAAGGATGGGTCCTTCATGCAAGTGAGTAGGGGGCCACCCGCCCGGCCCCCACCATGAGGCTGCCGACAAATTCAACAGAGTTTTCTGGACAGCCTTCCAAAGGCGAGATAAAGCCTATCAGTCCCCAATAAATACCTCAGCCAGGGGCAGCACGGTGGCCAAGTGGTTAGCACTGCTGCCTCATGGCGCCGAGGTCCCAGGTTCGATCCCAGCTCTGGGTCACTGTCTGTGTGGAGTTTGCACCTTCTCCCCGTGTTTGCGTGGGTTTCGCCCCCACAACCCAAAGATGTGCAGGCTACGTGGATTGGCCACGCTAAATTGCCCCTTAATTGGAAAAATGAATTGGGTACACTAAATTTCTTTTTAAAAAGTACCTCAGCCAGCACTAATTTATGGTGGTCAGGGGATAATGGATGTCAATTGGCTCAATAATGAGCCTGATTGACATCCCATTGCCTATGGCTGGGAGTCCCACATCAGCTCTTTTCTCCCTACAACTTAATCAGGGGAGGCTTTGCCACACTGGGAAACTCAGATGGGGTTTCTCCTATAATTAAGTGATGTACTGTCACAGTACATTTTACAAAGATCAGCGCTCAAAATCTACCAGGCAATGGTTCTCACATGGGGCTGGATTCTTCTGCCCCGCCATGCACAAGAATGCCACGGGCGAGACGCCAACAATGGAAAAATCCATTGACCTCAGGCGGGATTATCTGGTTGCCGGGCGAACACAGCCGTAGAATCCAGTCCATCACTATTCTATGGCTGTGAGACATGGGCAACCTATTGGTATCTCATAAAGCAACCAGATACATTCTACTTTCATTTTTTAAGATCCATCTGCAATATCGTGGGGCAGGTCAAATCCCTAACATCAGAGTTCCTGCAAGGATTCCTGCATTCCAATGTGATATTCTACAGCCAGCTGAGCACGGGGACATGCTCTGTAGGATGTCCCAAACTCTGGTACAAAGCCATTCTGAAAGTTGGGCACCACTGTAAGGGGGAGAAAGATAACAGTCCTGGACAGATCCAAATGGAGAAGTATCCGTCATTAGGCAATCCCAACATCTGAGGAGAACAAAATCAAGTGCCTTCAGGTCAAGGTGAGCATGCCACAAACCCAGTGCCTACACCCACTCCTCCAACAGAGACATCAAATGTAACATTTGTAATCAGATCTGCCAATCAAGATTTGGTTTAACAACGAACCTTCCAACTGGATCCATTTCAAAACTGCCTCAGGTTGGTAGTGCGCTCCATCGTTAGACTACCAGCAATCAGAGATTGAGCACGAAGACGTCAGATTCATCGTCCCCTTTCATTCGACCGCCAAGGAGAATACATACACTAAGAAAGCTTGGTGTTGTGGCTACAGACATCCAACGCCGGGTCCAGAAAGGTTTCAGCAGACAGAGAAATGGTGACGTATGTACATGAAGGGATGATGCTCACCGCTACGTTTAATAGCACGGCACATTCTTGAGTTTAAAGATGAGCCTAAATTCAAGTATTTACAGACAAACAAGAAATATTCAGATTTAATATAAATCACACCGACCAGCCATCCCTGATCAGCATCCCCTTACAAACAGATCCTGTATTAAGATCAGATGTAAGAGAGAAGACTTGCATATAGCTTCTTTAATTGCTTAGTGCGGCTATGGAACCATCACTTTGAGTCATTAAACATTTGCTATCAAGCTACATCGTGTATCACCAGACCCTAATTTAGATGCACCCTGAGTTTCAAAGGGGAGAGATTCTCTGCCGAAGCCTATCATTTGAGACAGATGGTGTACTATTATAAATGAATAGCTCCTGTCAGCATCACAGCATGAATTTTACAATTGTATTGGCTGCGAGATGCTGTGTACTTGAGAGACATCTGCTTGGTGTTATGAATCTTAGATTTTTACTTTAAAAATGAGGAAAACAACAGAATATATTTTAAGTTGTCTGGTGGCAGTTTGAAAGCATACATTTGCAAAAAAACTTCTTACAGTAGCTCACTATATGAGCCTGCATGCAGGCCTCTGCTACGGAATTTTAAGGGTCTGATTAATGTTTCCATAGTAACATGATTGTGAAAGACTGGGTAGAACAGTGAAATGCCAGTTTATAACGCTATGACTGTCTGCCTAACACAAAGATTAATTCCGAAAATAGTCATATAACCTCAATAACTAGCCAGTGGGACAGAGGGTTTTTCTTGTTTTGTTTTAAACTGTGAAGCAAATGGAGTGTAATTTTAACACATTTCCTCTATGATTTTCTGTCCTTTATAAATCACTGCAATTGTGATAATCCTTTCAGGATTGGGACAACAATTTAGTACCAGCAATGTCACAAGTAGTTGTTTCGAGTTGCACTTTTCTATTGTCCAGGTAGTATGTAGACAGAAGAGCTGTTTGATAATCAATTCATTTACTTCTAAAACACCTTTAAGGCCATGCAATTTGTAAAACTCAATTCTAAATTTACATTGCCTTTTATACATCATTTGTCGCCAGATATTGATTTAGATATATTTGCGGTTTCAAATTGTGAGATAAATCATGACTTTGGATGAAAATGCGTAACAAGTGATATCGGTTCAGCACGTTGCAAGGCAGAGGGGGAGAGAGGGGATGGAAGGGGCTGGGAACTTGGCTGTCTTCCCTCTTCGTTAAAACATGTCAGGCTTGTCGGTCAGAAAAAGGAGAGAAAAATCGCAGAAAGAAATGGAAGCAGAATATCACCTGAAAGGAAAAAAGAAGAATAAGGTGTCGACCACCATTTAGTTTATAACTTTGAAGGGTGATCTCACTGAAACCTAGAAGACCCAGACGGGATGCGATTGGGTAGACAGGGAGAGGTTGTTTCCTCCGCCTGAGGAATCTGAGTGGCAGCGGCACAGCCTCAGAAACACCGTAGATGAATTAGGACCGAGATGAGGAGAAATTTCTTCACTCAGAGGATTGTGAATCCTTGGAATTCTCTGCCACGGAGAGATGCTTCATTACCGAGTGTATTCATGGCTAGGATAAGTAGATTTTTGATCTCTTGGGGGAATCAGGGGATATGGGGAGCCAGCAGAAAAGGCAGAAGATCGACCGTGGTTGTGAACTGTCAAACAAGCTCAAAGGGCCTGACTCATCTTTGAAACTTTTCAAATAAATCGAAATAAATTAATAAAATAAACCTTTATTCTTTGAGCCTTTCCTGCTCTAGCTTATCCAGTTCTTAAATGATCCCCCATTCTCCTCTCTTCTCTCTCTGGGCTTTGTGTAAACTTCCAGACTATTCGTACCTCAATTAGGATTTGTAATGCGCAGTAGTTTATATTATGTCATTCTGCACGTAGAATTAACTCTCCTGATTGTTCAATGGGGGAATCTTCTGATTTACAATCAATATTAGAAATGTGCAGTCAATTTTATGGGTATTATCTGACAAAACCCTGTGTGATTTTCAGAGCAGCAATAACAGTTTAGAAAGTTAGATATTTCCTTAAGTAAAATACCTTTCAATCAGGAGATGTTATTAACTAAACATAGCAAAATCTTGGAAAGAGCAGGATATCAATCAGCATCAGAAAGAGACAAGGGGGGACTAAATTGGATAGCCCTTGAAAATGCCCAGGGACTGTGATGTGTGATTAACCCATGCCCCTTTAATGAAATGTAGGCAGCCAGCCAACTTGGTTGCTGCCAGTTTATTTGAATGATTGCTGTGTGCAGCCAGCGCTAACTGTGCTGTTCATTGGCTGCAGGGGGCCCAAAACCGTAACTTGCTAGCACCAGTTAAAGCTAGCTAACGTTGCATAAAGCTAGCTTATACCTCTTAGAGGGGAAGTGCATTGTGGCAGGAGCAGGTGCCGGTCGACGTGCAGGAAGTGAATCTGACCAGGGAAACAGTGGAGAATGGCACAACGTGGGAGAGAGTGGATTCTAAGATTTTGTTTTGGACAAAGCATTAGAGGAACACAAAGAAAACAGCGACGGTGAAGGCGCAGCACCATAATTTGATCTCACATTTGCAGCCACCAGGTCTGATGCCAACACTGCACGTGTCTTGAAGGATAGATCTGTGGTGGGCTCTGCACGTTATGAGACACCAGGCATCAGTGGGCTACAGCCGGGCAGGGGACAAGGATAGCAACCAGCTTGGCGAATGATGCGGTCACACACGGGATCTGCAGCAGATGCCTCAGATGAACAGTTTGGTGAGGCAGTGTACAGAAGATGCTGATGGGTATTCACAACAAAATGCTGGGTGCATTGGCAAACCTGTGAGGAGCCCCATAGTCACTGTTAAGGAACATGGAGGAATACAGCACTAACATCTCATGGGGTTTTGCGCAGTTTTTCTTTCCAGGGTGGAAGCCAAATCCATTTGCACACGTGGGGACTTGCCCAAAATCTCAGCTTACTGTGCAACTCAAGCAGAAGCCACTCAACGTCCTACAATGGAAGCGCAAAATTCTGTCAAGCAACCACCAGCTTGCTACCATTGCAGGTTTAGTCTGCTGCCATCATGGCTGCCATTACCAGTGCTCAATGGAACTGCAGAGTGTCACAGCAATCCAGCAATCTGTCTGCCAACAGATTACTAGAATTGCTGCCCTGATGGAGTAGCAATGGTTTGGTGGAGAGGAGCCTGCAGTCCTCTCTCAAGATGACACTGATCGTCCTCCCACCACTGCCATTCCACCAGTGCCCTTGCTGTTGCCTGTCGCCAAGCCAACCTAGGCACCCGCCGGTAATGTTGGGATGGAACAATCCACAGTTGGACCTTCTGGGAACAGAAGGACATCTCAAGAACATCTGGCCAGGCCATCTGCCGTCTCCTCGTCTGAAAGTCAGCAGCTTTCCATCAGCCATGCTGCAGCCACTGGGGTAACAATGCACAGGAGCACGAGGACAGGCAAAGGCCCATTGAAGAGAGGCACTAAAGGAATGTATAAAAGTGTTGTATACAATCTGGCATCATTTCATTTATAATGTTTTTTTGTGGTGGCTTTTATATTTGCATCTTGGTCAGTGACAGAACTGTAAGGTATAGGCCGGATGGTGATGGTGACATTATGCAGTATCCAGCAGACCACCATGAATCTTGACACCTACTCTATCAAGCACTGACAGGCAGTAGTCTCGGCTGCAGAGGCACTATTTCAATGTGCCAATGGTTTGCTCTATCATATTTCATAACAGCTGCCGGGATATCCAGCACTGCCCGACATGATCCTCTGCATATGGGAACACATCAGTTGGACACTGAAGGAGCGAGATCCCTTCCGGTTGTGTTGCATAACACAGCTGACACTGCCCTGCCAGTAAAGTGATATGCGGGCAGTGAATGGCACTCTGCATCATGGGTAACTTTGCAATGGGAATGAAGAGACATGCTCTTTTTAAAAAAAATATGTTTATTCAGAATTTTTCAACAAAAATTTTCAACCATTCAAACTCCCCCCCCCCCCCCGTAACAAAAAAGAAAAGAAAAGTAACAGAACAAGACATAAACATATCAATCCAACATAATACAGAACTTGTCCAATGGGTTCCTCCCGCACATATTGACTTTCCCATATGTTTATGTTTTTCCTTTCTCAAGTGCCCCCAGGAAAAACCCCTTTCCCCGCCCACCCTTATAACCCCCCCCCCCACGAAAGAGACGCCCCCCCTCCCCTCTCCCTCCCTGAGTTGCTGCTGCCACCGCCTGAAGAACCCCTGCGCAGACCCTCTCAAGGCAAACTTTATCCTCTCCAGCTTGATGAACCCTGCCATGTCATTTATCCAGGCTTCCACACTGGGGGGCTTTGCGTCCTTCCACAATAGCAAGATCCTCCGCCGGGCTACCAGGGACGCAAAGGCCAGGATACCGGCCTCTTTCGCCTCCTGCACTCCTGGCCCGTCCGTCACTCCAAATAGTGCTAGCCCCCAACTTGGCTTGACCTGGACTTTCACCACCTTAGATATAGTCCTCGCAACACCCCTCCAGAACCCATCCAGTGCCGGGCACGACCAGAACATATGGGCGTGATTCGCCGGGCTTCCTGAGCACCTCCCACATCTGTCCTCCACCCCAAAGAACCTACTGAGCCTCGTCCCTGTCATATGCCAAAATCACCCTGTCCTGAATCCCTTGTTCCGGGAGCAACGGGAATTCCCTCACCTGTCGCCTCACAAACGCCCTCACTTGCATGTACCTGAAAGCGTTTCCCGGGGGTAGCCCAAACTTCTCCTCCAGCGCCCATAGGCTCGCAAACGTCCCATCGATGAACAGGTCCCCCATTCTTCTAATCCCTGCCCGATGCCAGCTCAGAAATCCCCCGTCCATCCTTCCTGGGAAAAACCAATGGTTATCTCTGATCGGGGACCACACCGAGGCTCCCATCGCACCCCTGTGTCGTCTCCACTGCCCCCAGATTTTTAGCAGACACGTGGTGTATCTTGTCGGCGAGAGCGGCAGCGGTGCCATCACCGGCACCCCCAGGCTCGTTCCTTTGCAGGACGCCATCTCCATCCTCTTCCATGCCGCCCCCTTTCCCTCCATCACCCACTTATGGATCATCGCCACGTTGGCTGCCTAATAGTAGCCACCCAGATTCGGCAACGCCAGCCCTCCTCTGTCCCTACTACGCTCCAGAAACCCCCTCCTTACCCTCGAGGTCTTGTTTGCCCACACAAAACCCATGATGCTCCTGCCTACCCTCTTAAAAAAGGCCTTGGTGATCATAATAGGAAGGCACTGGAACACAAAAAGAAACCTCAGGAGGACCATCATTTTAATCGACTGTACCCTGCCCGCTAGCGAGAGTGGCAGCATATCCCATCGTTTGAAGTCCTCCATCTGCTCCACCAGCCGCATCAAATTAAGTTTGTGCAGGGCCCCCCAACTCCTAGCTACTTGGATCCCCAAATACCGAAAGCTCCTTTCCGCCTTCCTCAACGGTAGGTCATCTATCCCTCTTCCCTGGTCCCCTGGATGCACCACGAAGAGCTCACTTTTCCCTACATTGAGCTTATAGCCCGAGAAGTCCCCAAACTCCCTTAGGATCTGCATGACCTCCACCATCCCCTCCACTGGATCCGTCACATACAGTAACAGGTCGTCTGCATACAGCGACACTCGATGCTCCTCTCCCCCTCGGACTACCCCCCTCCATTTCCTGGACTCCCTTAATGCCATGGCCAAAGGTTCAATTGCTAATGCAAACAACAGGGGGGACAGGGGGCACCCCTGCCTTGTCCCTCGATACAGCCGAAAATACTCCGACCTCCGCCGATTCGTAACCACACTCGCCACCGGGGCTTTATACAGGAGCTTAACCCAACTGATAAACCCTCCCCAAACCCAAATCCCCGCAACACTTCCCAGAGATACTCTCACTCTACTCGGTCAAAGGCCTTCTCCGCGTCCATAGCTGCCACTATCTCCGCCTCTCCCTCCACCGATGGCATCATAATCACGTTTAGGACCCTCCGCACATTGGTGTTTAGCTGCCTGCCCTTTACAAATCCCGTCTGGTCCTCGTGAATCACCCCTGGGACACAGTCCTCAATCCTCGTAGCCAGCACTTTTGCCAGCAACTTAGCATCCACGTTAAGGAGCGAGATCGGTCTGTACGACCCACATTGCAGTAGGTCCTTATCCCGCTTCAGGATCAAAGAGATCATCGCCTCCGACATTGTCGGGGGCAGGGCCCCCCCCTCTCCCCCCCCCCCCCCCCCCTCCCTCCCTTGCCTCATTGAAAGTCCTCACCAGCAACGGGGCTAACAGGTCCGCGTACTTCCTGTAAAACTCAACCGGGAACCCATCTGGTCCCGGGACCTTCTCCGCCTGCATGCTCCCCAGTCCTTTAATCAGCTCCTCCAACCCAATTGGCGCCCCCAAACCAGCCACCCCCTGCTCCTCCACCCTCGGGAACCTCAGTTGGTCCAGAAATCGTCGCATCCCCACTTCCCCCGCTGGGGGCTGAGATCTGTACAGCTCTTCATAAAAGGCCTTAAATGCCTCATTTACTTTCACCGCACTCCGCATCGTAGTTCCCCTGCCATCCTTGATTCCACCTATCTCCCTCGCTGCCATCCTCTTACGGAGCTGATGTGACAGCATCCGGCTCACCTTCTCCCCATACTCATACGTCGCCCCCTGTGCTTTCCTCCACTGTACCTCTGCCTTCCCTGTGGTCAACAGGTCGAATTCTATCTGGAGACTTCGCCTCTCCCTAAGTAGTCCCTCTTCAGGGGCCTCTGCATATCTCCTGTCCACCCTTAAAATCTCCCCCACTAACCTCTCCCTTTCCCTGCCCTCTCTCTTCTCCCTGTGAGCCCTGATGGAGATTAACTCTCCCCTGACCACCGCCTTCAGTGCCTACCATACTACCCCCACCTGCACCTCCCCGTTGTCGTTGGCCTCCAGGAACCTTTCAATGCACCCCCGTACCCTCCCACACACCTCCTCATCTGCCAGTAATCCCACATCCAAACGCCACAGCGGGCGTTGGTCCCTCTCCTCTCCCAACTCCAGTTCCACCCAGTATGGGGCGTGGTCTGAGATGGCTATGGCCGAATACTACGTTCCCTCCACTTTCGGGATCAGCGCCCTGCTCAGAACAAAAAAATCTATCCGAGAGTAGGCTTTGTGTACGTGGGAGAAAAAAGAAAATTCCCTGGCCAGGGGCCTGGCAAATCTCCATGGATCCACTCCCCCCATCTGGTCCATAAACCCCCTAAGCACCTTGGCCGCAGCCGGCCTCTTCCCCGTCCTAGATCTGGAACGATCTAATGCTAGGTCCAACACTGTGTTAAAATCCCCTCCCCCATTATCAAGCTTCCTACCTCCAGGTCCGGAATGCGCCCCAACATACGCTTCATAAATCCAGCATCGTCCCAGTTCGGGGCGTATATGTTTACCAATACCACCCACGCTCCCTGCAGCCTACCGCTCACCATCACGTATCGACCTCCATTGTCCACTACAATATTCTTGGCCTCAAACGACACCCGCTTCCCCACCAGTATTGCCACCCCTCTATTCTTCGCATCCAGCCCCGAATAGAATACCTGTCCTACCCATCCCTTTCTTAACCTGACCTGGTCTGCCACCTTCAAATGTGGCTCCTGAAGCATGACCATGTCTGCCTTCAGTCCCTTTAAGTGCGCGAACACTCGGGCCCTCTTTACCGGCCCATTCAGGCCCCTCACATTCCACGTTATTAGCCGGATTGGGGGGCTCCCCACGTTATTAGCCGGATTGGGGGGCTCTCCCCCCCCCCCCCCCCCCTCCCCCCCCCCCGACTAGCCATCTCCTGTTTTAGGCCAGTCCCGTGCCGGCGCCTCCCGTACCCTCCAGTCCCCCAGGCGGGGGACCACTGCCCCAACCTCCTCTTCTGTGTTCAGTTCCCCCTCGGCCAATGCAGCAGCAACCCTATTTCCCCCCCTCCCCCCCCCCTCCCCCCGCTAAATCCATATCTAGCTCTTTTGCTCCCCCCATAACACTCCCGTAAGTCAGCTGACACCTGCTGACCCTGGCTTCCCCCGCCTTCCCGTTGACCACCCCCCCGTGTGGAAATCCCCCTTCCTCCTCCTCCCCAGCAATCAGTGTGCGCTCCTCCATCCCACCCCCCCTCCGTCCTTCCCTAACGCGGGAAAAAGCCCGCGCTTTCCTGAGCCAGCCCCGCCCCCTTGTGGCCTTATCCCAATTCCCCCATCCCCGGGCCTCCCCTCCGTACAGCACCGGCACCCACATTCCCCACAGTCTCCCCATCAGATCTCTTCCCCCATCCCCATCCATCACCCCACCTGTGGAACATTCCTTACGCATAGTTAAAACCCTGCATACAACCGACATCCCCCCCACAACCACAGACCCTCAGTTTGAGTCCAACTTTTCAGTTTGTATAAAGGTCCAAGCCTCTTCAGGCGTTTCACAATAGTGGTGTCGATCCTGAAACGTGACCCACAGTCGCGCTGGCTGCAGCATTCCGAATCTCACCCCCTTCCTATGCAGCACCGCCTTGGCCCGATTAAAACCAGCTCTCTTCTTTGCCACCTCCGTACTCCAGTCCTGATAGATTCGGATCACCGCATTCTCCCACCTACTGCTCCGCTCCTTCTTGGCCCATCTCAGGACACACTCTCTGTCCACAAAACAATGAAACTTCACCACTACCACCCTTGGCGGCTCGTTGGCCTACGAAGAGACATGCTCAATCTGCCTGCTCGTCTCTGATGGGAGAAAATGAATTGTAGCTAGCTAGCTCTTAAGAGTGCCAATGACCTCCTTGACTAAACAGTGGATAGTAAACTGTGTGATGTTGCAAGTATCTCGGCCTCCAGTGTGGAAGAAACCATGTGCACAGACATTCATACTGTGACCTACTTAACAGCCACTGGCAACACAGTGCTTGCCCTGGTGTGAGTTGCGTGTGCAGCAGGTGACAGATTTCAGTGTCCTTACACTCTGATGTGAGAATTGCTCCCTGAATATACTAGATGCATGTGGCCTCCTGCCGAGAAACCTTCTCTCACTCCCTCTTCCAGCAGTTTGCCCTGCTCTGTGTGCCCTCTGTGTATTCTCCTGATCGTGCTGTATTCAAAGGGGATTTTTTGTTGTTGCACCCATGTCTGAGAGCAACTGGTTTGCACAGAATCTTTGAGGTCAGGGCAATGTCTTTCTGCGCCTTCGCCACCATTCTATGTAGACTGCAAAGCTTTAAGAATGGCTGCAAATTGCTGGCCAATTTGCATCACTCAACCATCAGCCCCATTAATATGGAATCTCACTTGTCACTCCCCCCACTGAAATCCATTGAATGGCATGCAATTACCGGATTAGCACTGGAAATATAAATTGACCTTGCTGCATTCATTTCGGGCATTTCAGTCATTTCAAAATTTATTTTGCAACGAGTCTGGTAATGATAAAGTTTTTGGTCCTGACTTGCTACTCAAACCTGCAGGTCAGAAATGGAATAATAAACTGTGAAATCTCACTCCTGCATGTGATAAATTGTTCTTACAGATTTTAAATTGACTTTAATTATTTCTCCCTCTGAATCAAAACTGGTTCTAATTCCACCTTCTTTCCTTCTCGGAATTCACTTGGTTTCCTCATTCATTCTTAAATTTTATTGGTAAAAGAGGTGAAATGAAATGAAATTCGCTTATTGTCACAAGTGGGCTTCGACAGTGAAAAGCCCCTAGTCGCCACATTCCGGCGCCTGTTCGGGGGGGGGGGGCCGGTACGGGAAGTAGATCCTTAGGCCTGATGTTTCTGAAGTCCCAGGAGCCTCATTAACATCACTGTGTCATTATGAATTTGCCCTTGGTGTGCAAGAATAATACATCCTGAAGCATGAGTTAAAAACCTCTATCCATGCGTCGCTCGCTGTTGTAAAATGTTGATAGTGCTGCTGATCTCCATCAGCTGCTAGCCATGTTGTAGTATGATTCGCCATGAGGTCTCAGTGAGGGTATCTTGAGAC
Organism: Scyliorhinus torazame; assembly: GCF_047496885.1. Classification (NCBI taxonomy): domain Eukaryota; kingdom Metazoa; phylum Chordata; class Chondrichthyes; order Carcharhiniformes; family Scyliorhinidae; genus Scyliorhinus; species Scyliorhinus torazame. The sequence goes on along the minus strand of NC_092708.1, from coordinate 362,249,155 downwards.
TTATATATTTAAACATGAACATGTCTTATTGCTCTTCGTTTCAGAGGGGGAGGGCACGGTGGCGCAGTGGTTAGCACCGTTGCCTCACAGTGTCAGGGACACGGGTTTGATTCTGGCCTTGGGCGACTGTCTTTGTGGAGTTTGCACTTTCTTCTCATGTCTGCGCGGGTTTCCTCCGGGTGCTCCGGTTTCTTCCCGCAGTCCAAAGACGTGCAGGTTAGGTGGATTGGCCATGATAAATTGCCTCTTAGTGTCCAACAGGTTAGGTGGGGTTACTGGATTGCAGGGATAGAGTGGTGACGTGGACCTCGAACTTTTGGAGGGTTGGTGCAGACTCAGTGGGCTGAATGCCCTCCTGCACTGTAGTGATTCTATGAACTTTTAATTGCAAGTCTTTAATTATTCACAGATCCAAGGTATGGTCATGCATGCTGCTGTCTCCATGTAGGTAGATTTTGCACTTACAGAGGTTCTCTTTAGATTGTTTTCTCAGAGTTTCTTTCCATTTGACTCTATAAATCATGCCATTAACAGTGCCAGTCTCCAATCACATGTTAACCCTTGCTGTGCCGAGTACCTTTACATTACAATAGCATATATCACAATATCTCCATTTCTTTTTACTTTTCTAACTGGGTATCACAATACTACCTTTTACTTGCTAGCCCTGCTCCCCCATCTCAAGACTCTGACTTTATAAACTCAGTTCTTCCACATCTCAGTCTGTCATGTTTGTCGAATGATAGCAGTACTCTATGTTTCTGGTGCTTTACTGTCATGATTTGGTTCGCTTTTTGCGCTCTTTTGAGTTGTGTATCTCTTTTTGAACAACTCATCTGCTTTCTTCAGACACTGTGGCCAGGATTTTGTGCCCATGTTTACTGCAAAATCTTGCAAGAGGCCAAACCCAGCGGGTCGGAGAATGGCCGTTGGCCGCCGTGAATCCCGTCCCCGCCGGTTGCCGAAGTCTCCGAAGGGAGAAAAGTCGGCGGGGCGTTAATGGCGCCGCTGACGTCGGAGAATGTCACGGGTCTGCGCAAGGCAGCCGATTTTCGGCCTGCCGATATTCTCCCTTCCGGATGGGCCGAAGTCCCGTCGACGTGATGACCGTTCACGTCGACGTGAATCAAACCTCCTTTTCATCGGCGTGACCTGGTGCTCCAGGTTCACGCCGACCAGCGTGGAGGTGAGTGACGGCCTGGGGGGTTGGCTCTGGGCAGGCGATGGCGTGGCCGCAGTCTGAATGTGTGGGGAGAGGTGTGTCTCGGGTTGTGTGTGTGTGTGTGCGGCGGGGGGGGTGGTTAGAGTGTGCTGGGCTCCGGGGGAGTGCCGGGAGGAGGGTCCGTGCCGGGGAGGAGGATGGGGGGGGTCCATGCCGGGGCAGAGGTTGGGGTCCGTGCCGGGGAGGAGGTTGGGGGGGTCCGTGCCGGGGAGGGGGATGGGGGGGTCCGTGCCGGGGAGGGGGATGGGGGGGTCCGTGCCGGGGAGGAGGTTGGGGGGGTCCATGCCGGGGAGGGGGATGGGGGGGGGGTCCATGTCGGGGAGGGGAATGGGGGGTCCGTGCCGAGGAGGAGGTTGGGGTCCGTGCCGGGGAGGAGGTTGGGGTCCATGCCGGGGAGGAGGTTGGGGGGTGGTCCATGCCGGGGAGGGGAATGGGGGGTCCGTGCCGGGGAGGGGAATGGGGTCCATGCCGGGGAGGAGGTTGGGGTCCGTGCCGGGGAGGAGGTTGGGGGGGGTCCGTGCCGGGGAGGGGGATTGGGGGGGGGGGGTCCGTGCCGGGGAGGGGGGGGTGCGAGGGCAAGTGAGTTGGTCCACCTGGCCAGGTGCCAGCCTCCAACAGTTGGACCCATGCGGTCCATGCCACCTGGCTGGGGGGAAGGAGGGGATATGGGCATTGATGACATGTCGTCGTTCTCCCCCCCCCACCCCCCACCCAACCAGGCCGTCATGTTTTCCAATCATCCAGCGATGTCGGCCGCCGTGGCGGCAGCCGCTAATGTCCATGTTGCCCTGGATGAACAGGAGGAGGAGGAGCGTGCCAGAGAGGCGGCGCAGGCTGCCGCAGAGGGGCAGGCGGCAGCCGCCCAGGCTGGAGGGACACCTGACCGACAGGATGAGGAGGGGGAGGAGGACATCGTGGCCCCACGGCAACGGAGGCACCCGAGGGCGCCCCGTGTGTACCGGCCCCGGCAGTCATACCAGGACCTCACGGACCGGGAATGCAGGAGGAGACTCCGGATGAGGCGGGAAACCGTGGCACACATCTGCCACCTGCTGGCACAGCTGTCACCGCGTGGCACTGGCGGGGGACACCCTCTCCCCGTGTCGGTCAAGGTTACGGTGGCCCTGAACCTTTATGCAACGGAGTCATTCCAGGCACCGAGTGGGGACCTGTCCGGCATATCGCAGACATCGGTGCATCGGTGCATCCGGGCAGTGACAGATGCCCTATATGCCATGGCGCACCGCTACATCCGCTTCCCTGTGGACCGGGCCAGCCAAGATGCCCGGGCCGTGGGCTTCTCTGCCGTGGCCGGGTTCCCCATGGTCCAGGGCGCGATTGATGGGATGCACGTCGCCGTGCGGCCACCTGCAGATAACAGGGCCGTGTTCACCAATAGGAAGGGGACCTATTCGATGAACGTACAGGTGGTCTGCGACCACCGCATGATGATCCTGCAAGTCTGCGCCCGTTACCCAGGCAGTGTACACGACTCATACGTGTTGTCGCGGTCATCCATCCCCAGCATGTACGAGGGACGCCATCCCCGGCTGAGGGGCTGGTTGCTGGGCGGCAGGGGCTACCCATTGCGATCGTGGCTGATGACGTCTATACGGAGGCCACGCAATGAGGTGGAGAACCGCTACAATGATGCCCATGTAGCGACAAGGGGAGTGATAGAGAGGTGCTTTGGCGTGCTGAAGATGCGTTTCAGGTGCCTGGACCTCTCTGGGGGCGCCCTCCAGTATCGGTCAGATAGGGTCGGCCGCATCATTGTGGTGTGCTGCGTCCTGCACAACATAGCCCAACAGAGGGGCGATGTGCCGCAGGCAGAGGAGGGCGGAGTGGAGGAGCAGCAGGAAGAGGCGCAGTCCTCCCCAGATGAGGGGGATGGGGGTAATGGTCAGGGCAGACGTGGTAGACACAGGCGGGTGGCTGTCCACCGTTACCGGCTGGCCCAGCGGGCACGGGACAGACTGATAGCCGCCCGCTTCACTGACTAGATGGGCGTGGGAATCGGGTAGTATGGCCACAGACCGCACACCATGGCAACAGCCGACCACCCACACCCCACACCCATCCACCCAACCAGCACCCTCACCCCCCTCCCCAACCCCACCCACCCCACCCGCATGCACACCACCCCCCCCCCCATTGCCGATCCACCTGCGGCACAACGGCCGGGCTCACACAGTTGCGGGTGGACGCGTGTCTATTGCAGGCCATGGAGGATGATGACAACCCGCCCTGCGGTGAGCTCCTGGCTCCACATCGTTGGACTATGTCTGACCCATGGCCACAGTACCACCATCCACCCGGACCATCCCTGCATGCGGCTGTGACACTGCAGCGCACGGTCCCGTCCTCTGCCCGGGGGGATGTTGATGGCGGCCCAGGGGGAAGGGGGCAGACTCACCTGGGGCTGAGGTAAGACCACCCCTCACACACACACCTGCGCTCAACGCACATGACATCCCGCACGCTTTGGACAGAGCACAAAGGCAGCTTCTGTAGGTGTAACATTGACTTTAATAACCAAACGAGTTCATGCACGTGCCCTAGCCCCTAAAACTCATCTGTGCCCTGCACCCGTGCCAACTTACTCAGTGTCTAATTGTTTGGCCTTACGGGCCCTTTGACTACGTCTACGTGGTTCCCCAGACGGTACAGCAGAACTGGAGGTGGACTCCTGTGATTCATGCCCTCTGACACTGGATCCCTTTGGCGGCCGTTTCCTGGGGCGTCCTGGCCTAGATGGGCCAGGCTGCGGCCCGGGTGACTGGGATGGCGAGCTGCCAGCTTGTCCTGCCCGTTGCCCACTCGATGCACCTAGGACGGAAGGGGGGGGGAGTCCGAGGTGTCGCGGTGTTCCGGGACCTCCCCTACAGGGGGAGCCGGGACGGACCACACCACCTCCTCCTCCCTCGGGGTGCCCGATGGCCCCCAGGCTTCTACATGGGTGGGGGATGCGAACGGACTGGCCATCCGACGCCCCCCCGATATCTGGCGCTGCCAGTCCTGGAGGCCCGTGCTGGTATCGACAGGGGTCTGCAGGTTTGCAGCCATGGAGCCCAGGGGGTTGGCAAACCCTGTCTGTGACAGTGCGACGCCGGCTCGCACATGGCCACTGGCGCCGATGCCCTCAGCGATGGCCTGCAGAGACTGGGCCATGGCCTGCTGAGACTGGGCTATGGTGTTGAGCGCCTCTGCCATCTGGCGCTGGCACTGGCTCATGGCCTCCTGTGAGAGGGCAGCCATGTCCTGGGCCACAGACGCCGCCTGCTCGGAAAGCCCCAGGCCTCGCAAACCGTTCCCCATGTCTGACACCGTCGCACCCATTGCCTCCACCGCGGACGCCACCCGTGCAGTGTCGGCCTGGGTGGCACGCATGACCGGCACCACTTCCAGCTCCTGGACGCGGGTGGACTCCTCCACCTGCGACTGCAGCCGCCGCAAGCCGGCCGTCACCCTCTTCGCTCGTCTCCGGGTCGGTGGTTGCATCGGATCTATGTGTGGGGGTGGAAACTCCAGGAATCCGGGACCCATCTGGGCGGCAGATGTTCGCTTGGGCTGGGCTGCCCTCCGACCGCCCGGCCCCTCTGCTGCTCCTACCTCCACCTGCTGTACCGGGACGGCGGTGTTGTGCGCACCAGTGAGTGTACCAGACGCCTCATCACTAAAGTGCCCAACCGTGGTGAGTGTTTCTGCGATGGTGGAGGGTGTTGGTGACAGCAGTGGCGTTGTGTCGTGCTCTTCGTCCCACTCTGAGTCCATGGCACTTTGGGGTGGGGGTTCGTCTCCACCCATCCACTCTGAGTCACTGTCCGGTATTTCGTCTTCCTGGGTAGTGCTGTCCCGGGTAGGGGTGTCCTGGGCAGTGCTGTCCCGGGTAGTGGTGTCCTGGGTAGTGGTGTCCTGGGTAGTGGTGTCCTGGCTCGGATGTGATGGGGGCCTGTGGCTGCCCCCCTCGTCGCTGGGTGGTCGCTCCCGCACGTGACGGGGGTGTCGTCTCCCTGTTGCTCCAGGTCTCTCCGTCTCCCGTGGTGTGCGAGGGGCATCCTGCGGGCGTCGCATGCTGGAGGGTCCGGGTCTCTCTGTCTCCCGTGGCCTCCGAGGGGCATCCTGCGGGCGTCGCATGCTGGAGGGTCCGGGTCTCTCTGTCTCCCGTGGCCTCCGAGGGGCATCCTGCAGGCGGTCTGCATCTGCGGGGATGGGTGCCTGGACGTTTGGTCCTGCGATACACAATGAAGCATGCATGGTTCGACACGCAGGCAGTGATCAGGTGATATGGGGGAGGGGGGATATGGGGGAGGGGGGATATGGGGACGGGCTGTCGGTGGCTCACTTGCTAGTACGCCCCCGACCTCTGCATCAGCAACCTCCCGGTCCTCAGGTCCGCCAGCCAGTTCCAGGGCCCTTTCCTCGTGTTCGGTCAGTGGCCTCTCATCAGCGGGGCCTCCTCCAGTCCTCACATGCTCCCTATTGTTGTGTGCGTGCTTCTCCTGTGTGTTGGGGGGGGGGGGTGGTGGCAGAGGTAAAAGGCAACACTGTTAGGCAGGTATATGAATGCACGCCATCGGTTGCGCGTGCATTGCAGAGGTTAAGGTTAGGGCTGGATTCACTTGGGGATATGGGGGATATGGGGGAGGGGGGATATGGGGGAGGGGGGAATATGGGGGATATGGGGGATATGGGGGAGGGGGGGATATGGGGGAGGGGGGATATGGTGGAGGGGGGATATGGGGGAGGGGGGATATGGGGGATATGGAGGAGGGGGGATATGGGGGATATGGAGGAGGGGGGATATGGGGGAGGGGGGGATATGGGGGAGGGGGGGATATGGGGGAGGCTCACCCTGCATGCTCTGACGAGGTCGTTCACCTTCTTGTGGCACTGGGTGCTTGTCCGTGGTGTCAGGGCCACAGCGGTGACGGCCTCTGCCACTTCCCTCCACAGACACCGGATGTGGCGTGGGGCAACTCTGCGGCCGTGCCCGGGATACAGGGCATTCCTCCTCTGCTCCACTGCGTCCAGGAGCGCCTCCACATCCCGTGACTCGAACCTCGGGGCTGCGTGGCGGCCAGCCATCCAGTCGGGTGTTCCGGTCAAGTGTTCCGGTTGGGTGGGGGGGAGCAGTGCGGCCTTATGAGCCGTCACGCCGTGCAGCGCGTATGACGCTGCACGGCGTCAACCACGTGCGCAAGCGCGGATCCCGTTACGTCGCTGCTAGCCCATTTCGGGCCGGAGACTTTCGACCCATTTTTCCGACGTGACGCAAGTCGGATTTGCGCCGTTTTTTGCGCCGATCGGCGGACCTTGCGCCGATAACGGAGAATTTTGCCCAAGATGTCTGCTGGCGAGATCTCGTGATGTGATCATCTTTTTCCCCCGCCATTGACATAATGAGGTTCATGCCCAGGAAGGTTGAGAACTGTATTTAAAAACATTCCCATATCATTAGCGGGCTTCCCCATTGTAGCGAATCCTGCCCTCCCACAGATAGAATTACCCCCCTCGCCAACATGACGCCACGTCAAGAAGGTTTACAACAGACCTGGCGAAGAGAACCTGCCAGGGACACAGCCCACAGTGGGAGAGGAATATGCCTAGGAAGTACGCTGGTTCTGCCCTTTGGCAATGCCCACTGAGACAGGCCCCCCTGGAGGCAGGTCCTGGGGGGATGCCTTTGTGGAGGTCCATGGAGGGGGGGTTTCCTATGTCCATGGGGGGGGGGGGGGCAGAGAGGGGGTGGGAGGGGCTCCCTGTGTCTGTGGTGGGCAGAGGGGATGGGGGGGGGGTCTCCATGTGCATAGAGGGGGACTCTCTGTATCCATGGGGGAGGGAGGAGTATCTTAGGTCTTATTTTTATATTCTTAGATCAGGGCACCCTTTAAAAATGGTGGCCCAATGTCTGGAAGGTATATAGATGTTGCTGGCATGGCGAGCTCTTTCAGAGCTTGCCCCTCTAGCATGGCGGCATGGGACCCACCTCCAGCAGTTTTTGTTTTGAAGTGCCAGAAAATCTGGCAGGAAAAGCTGCTGGCGGGCTGCACACCGCTTTTTTCACCTGAATCGGCTCTTTGAAATAAAACCCCGAAAATCCCATCTTGTGAGTTTGTCCTGTTTCGTCCAAGGGCGCTCCATTTGCTCCTCGAGTGGAATCTGCCATATTCTTGCTGAATATTTACATTTCGCAAATGGGACTTTCATTTCTACCTGTTTCACAATTTCAACCATAAATGTATTTGCCGCTACATTTGCAAATCATTTTGCAAGCTTATGGGATCTTGCCATTCAGCTCAATGGTTTTCAATGCGTTTGGGACATGGTGTTTTTTCTTTTACTTGGGGACTGCAGTCGGAATTCCAGTTTCCAATCTTATTTCTGTCTGTTCTTTCACCGCCTGCAACAGAACTTTTTTTTTTCCTTTCATTAAGGATTGACTGTTGTCCAGGTCTGTCCCGGGTGAAGTCTGAACTTGTTCCAGTTCTGTAATTGTGTTAATCGTTGCTTCATTATTCATTCACAGCTTGGAAAACTCCGGCTTTTCCTTTCAATGTCTCCACTCTTTCACTCAACTGCTTCTTCAGTATGTTTCTCGGAGCTATTGACTTCCTTCTGGAATACGGACCATTGCTGAGTCTTCTCTGCCAATTTGTTCTTCAATTTATTCACGGTGACAATAAAGTCATCTTGCTCCTTTTTGTAATCTTCCAGCGGAATAAACCTTAACTTAAGGAATTTTTGTAGAAAGTCTTTTAGCAGGTTTTCCTTTTCTTTGTGAAGCTCACTGAAATTCAGCAGAGGCGCCTCAAATGTCTCCTGTTGTCTTTCCATCTGCTACTTAAGACCTTTCTTCACGTTGCTGAATGGTCGCATGTTCATTTTGCATTCAACCTTGAAGGATAATCAACTGTTCTTCCACCTTTTTATGCTCTTGATGCCCTTCTTCTGGTGTCTTTTGTTGCCCACAATCTGGGGTCTCTTGTTGCCTTCGGCAGAGTCGCCCTTTCCTTGTGGTCTCTTGTTGTTCTTGGAGGAGTTGCCCTCTCTCTGGGGTCTCCTATTGCCCAGTGCTTGATTGAGAGCTGCCGTCTATCTGGGGTCTCTTGTTGCCTAGGGACACTTTATTGAAAGTTTCTGTCTCTCTGGGGTCTCATCTAATTTTCTGTCCATAGCCTTTTTTGTGCAGTTACCACTTCAAATATTGTTATCTCTTAAAGACTGAGTGCAGTATCACTTTCTAATCACAGAGGATGTCGTTTCTAAGATACTCTGGCTTCTCTTTGTCTTTTATTTTGAGGTCTTATTGCTGGGTTGATCTTTGAAAAAACTTTGCAGGTGATGTATTTTGCAACAAATGTATTATTTACGGTGCAGTGTTTCAGCTTTTTGTACTGCGCTGGGCTTGGAAGTTGTTTGTACTTCTACACTGGTTTGGATGAAATGTGAGTTCCTTGTTTTAAAATGAAAGTGTTTGAAACCACTGCTTTTCAGTTTAGAATGGTTTTCAGAACTAAGATTTCAGCATTTCCGAATATAGAGTGCATCGTGACACTGTAGGAACTTTTCCCTCTTTTTAACTGTGCCTTGCAAGTTTCTGTATCTAAATCTGCCAGTCGTTTTTTCTGTAGGATTTTATTTTAAACCTTTGTTTTTACTTGCAGCTCTCTTTCAGCTGCTCTTTGTACGCTAAACCTTGGGACTGCCATCTATTTGGAAATATAATTACAGCTTTTAAAAATATTTTTGCTCTCGATGTTGTGGACTATGTCTGGTCATTTCTGTAGTCTTGCTCACCCGTCTTGGGGCTGGGTATCATAGAATTTACAGTGCAGAAGGAGGCCATTCAGCCCATCAAGTCTGCACCCACCCAGCTGCCTGGGGGGGTGGAGGAGCAAGAGATAACATGAAGCGTCGGGGAAACTGGCACGTACGGGAGAGAGCCAGTGTACAAAGCTATGTAAATATACTATTTTGCCATGTATATATCTTGCTCCGTGCGATTTCTCGTTTCTTTTTTGTTACGGGGGGGGGGGGGGGGGGGGTAAGGGAGAAAAATTGTGTTAAAAACTTTAATAAATATATATTTTTTAAAAAGTCTGCACCCACCCTTGGACGGCAGCACGGTAGCACAGTGGTTAGCAATGTTGCTTCACAGCACCAGGATCACAGGTCCAATTCCCGGCCTGGGTCACTGTCTGTGTGGAGTCTGCACATTCTTCACGTGCTTGCGCGGGTTTCCTCCGGGTGCTCCGGTTTCCTCCCACAACCCAAAGATGTGCAGGTTAGGTGGATTGGCCATGATAAATTGGCCTTAGTGTTCAAAAGGTTAGGTGGGGATACTGGATTACAGGGGTGGGGCGGAGGTGTGGACTTAGTAGGGTGCTCTATCCAAGGGCCAGCACAGACCCGATGGGCTGAATGGCCTCCTTCTGCACTGTAAATTCTATGGAAGAGCACCCTAGTTTACCCTGCGTTCATTCCTATCACCATAACCGAGTAACGCCACCCATCCTTGTGGACACTACGGGACAATTTAGAATGGCCAATCCACCTAACCTGCACAACTTTGAGTTGTGGGAGAAAACTGTAGCACCTGGTGGAAACCCATGCAGACATGGGGAGAAAATGCAAACTCCACACAGACAGTCACCTGAGGCCGGAATTGAACCCCGGTTCCTGGAGCTGTGCAGCAGCAGTACTAACCAATGTGCCACTGTGCCACCCCTGTAGTTTTTGCTCTGTCTCATTCAGGGGTCTTGCAATAGACTTTCACTCACTCTGGTGAATTCCTCAACTTCGAAGTCTGTGGTGAACCTGCTTCACATTGTCCTTAATTTTCTTTTGAGGTGCTTGGCTCTCTAGTCTAGTTTCAGGTTTTCATACTTTGGGTACTGTTCTGGGTTGATGCACTTAGCTGTCACCTTGCTCCCCACCATTGATCACCACTGCTGATCACCATTTACTCTCACCATTGATCATCACTACTGATATCATCATTGCATCTCACTGCTGCGGAGGTGTCTCAGTGAGGAGATCTTGAGGCTTATGTTTAAACACGAACCCTTTATTAGCAGTCTTCAACTATTTACAGTTCCCAGGTTACTATTATGCATGTAGGTTGGCAGCTCACTTACAGAGGTTCTCTTGAGACTATTCTTTCAGTGTCGCTTACCATGTGACTCCGTACATCATGCCGGGGGTTGGGTTGGGGGGGGGGGGGGGGCGGGGGTTGCCATTCTCCACTTCCATATTAACCCTCGCATCATTACATTATAATGACATACTGGCATATATCACAACACTCGCCACAGAATGCAGTACTACAAAAGATTCTGGGTCATTTGCCTACAGCGACTCCAAGGAATATCCGCTTCCCTTCGGTTAACTATTTTTTAAGCTTTCTGTCTACACACAGGCCTTAAAGGTTTTCTTTGCACTGCCAAAATCAGAACTGAATGCAATATTGAAAGTTCAGCCCTGCTGGAACATTCTACGTCTTCAGCATCATGGCTTCAGACTTCAAATCTATCAGTTTGGCAATCTCAACATTCCTTCAGTTGTCGGTTGCTGCATTGACTGAATTATGGTCAGCATTGATAATCTTCAGCCTATCTTATCCTCTACCTCAGCTAGATCAAAGGAATAACCTGTGTACAGCTGTGGCTTGGTGATGGCACTCTCGTCTCTAAGTTCTAGCAGGTTATGGGTTTCAAATCGCGCTTCAGAAACTTGAGCACACGTGCCAGACTGTGCTGTTGGTGATACCAGCCTGTGGACATGGGTCCATGAAATTATTTTGAATAGGAGTAGGGGTATTCTCCACGGTGTCCTGGCCAATAGGTGTACCTCGACCAACACTGAAAACAGGGGCTGGATTCTCCACACCCCGATGCCGGAATCGCGTGCGGCGACGGGGCGGAGAATCCGTTTTCCCGCACGAAATCGGGACCGGTGCCAGTTCCGCTATTCTCCACCCCCTGAAAAGCGGCATACTCGGGGAGTACCTGCACCGAATTCCCGACGGCGTGGTTCTAATCTGGCTCTGCCGTTCGGGAAGCTCACGTGGCGCTGCGGACTCAGTCCGGGGCCGCCACAGTTGGGGGAGGGCCAATCAGAGGGCAGCGGGCTATGTGTGCAGGCGGTCCGGGTTGGGCGAGCGACCGATGAGAGGCATTATTTTGGCGGTCCAGGTCCGTGGGCTGAGTCCACTGTGGAGCACGGCGCGGCCGCTGGAGGCCACCGCTATGCGCATGCACGGCCTCTGACCCAGAAGTGCGCGGCGGGGTGGGAGGGGGGTGCGTATCGGCAGCTAGAGCTGCAAGCTCCACAGCAGCTGCCTGCTAGCCCCCTGCAAGATGGCAAATCTGTGGTCTTTTGACACCAGTTTTCCTGGCGTAAAAGACCGCAGTTTTCATGACGGCCTGGGGACATTGTCCCAAAAACAGAGAATCCAGCCCCAGATCATCTGAGCATTGTTGTTTGTATGTGCGCTAAAATTGTTTTCCGTATTTTCTACAATGCAACACAGACTTACAATCAAAGTGTATGCATTTGACAGCAATGTGGTTTGGGACATCCCGAGGTTGTGAAAGATGCTGCATCATTTATTTTTGCATTCAGTAATCACAGAACCCATTCATTCCTTCCAATCTAAGATTGGGATTATATCTGATTTGAAGTTCATCAGTTCTACCCACTGAAAGGTTTTGTCAAGGTTGTGCAGTGATTTCCTTTATCATCAGACTCTATCATCCCATAGTTTAGCCGTGTCTGTACTTCTGAATTTGAATGCTTAATGTAGATAAGAAGCGTATGCTTTGTACTAAATCCAGCTCATAACTCACAATCATCGTTAGCAAAGGCGAATCCTATAGCTAGCAACAACCTGGCAAAAAACAAATCCTGTCTGCAGTACTTGGAGGGTTAAAACTGTTTGATATACACACAAAGAAACATGGATAATAAAGTAAATGTCTGACAAATGTAATAATTCACCTGAAAAGAAACAAGTTGAGACTGTCAGAATATTTCCTTTCATTACGAAGCATGCATGTTATGGTCTCTCTCACATTGTTTTGAATTTTCAAAAATATATTTCAAATAACTTGCCTATCCTTCTATAGCAAAGAGGACAAGGCAATCTGGGAGCCAGATTTTTCACTCGATTCTACTCTGTGATCAGGAGAGGAGATTCAAATGGTGCAAGACACACATCGGTTTATCCCTCCCCCAACCTGTCATCATGATACACTTCGTCTGAGAGCCCTGGCGGGAGCTCTCTAAATCCACCTTCATAAAGAAAGTGAATGACAAGCCTCCTGGGACATGAATTTGTAACCTCCCAACTGGTTGAACTAGAGAGATTCTGAATCAACTTCTCAGGAGTATAGGGAGAGAATAGGCTGCATCTCCCCTATTTACTCCAGAAATGAATTTTAAAAGTTTATTCGCAGGAAATTTATTGAGAGAGACTTTCCGTCAGCAAGTGCAATAGCATCGAGCAGATAATGTGTGAGATGCAGCACTGAATGTGTGTGCTTTCCACCGCAAGTGTTCATACAGATTGGGTGGAAAGCATGTTAACAGCATTATCCGTGGCTTCATCCATTTTGTCGTTTGCTGAAAAAATTATTTATTAATAGTAACGGACTAGCATTCATTTCAATTTTCTAATGTCAGTTATGACTTGGTAGTAGATCTTTCAACTGACTGGTCCTATTTTCCTCTGAGCAGAGTGCAATAGATTCCCCAAAGCTACTCATTAAGCCGGACTTGAGCGGAAATCATTTAGATCTCCAGAATAAGTATATCTGCTGCCCTGCAGGAGTTAGAGGGCAAAGTGGCAGTGAAGGATTGAGGAAGCACTCACAACTGCCTGTAATAACTATTGCTTCGGTCTTATGTCCATGTCAGGAAGTAAACTGTCCCTAAAGAATGAGTGGGTCCAACGGTTGGGATTATCTAACAGTGATTTCTGATCTCTGGTGACCTTCTGAATGGCAATTTTCAGTCAATAGGTGGGGTTTACCGAGCAACTGGCTGCGTGTTTTTCAGTAGCGGGGACATCCCGCCGCCGTGATATTCTGGTCCCGCCATTGTCAACGTGATTTCCCGCCAGCGTGAATGGTCGGTAAATTCCGCCCAATATCACTTGCCTGATAGCAGTCAACATAAGAACATAAGAACTAGGAGCAGGAGTAGGCCATCTGGCCCCTCGAGCCTGCTCCACCATTCAATGAGATCATGGCTGATCTTTTGTGGACTCAGCTCCACTTTCCGGCCCGAACACCATAACCCCTAATCCCTTTATTCTTCAAAAAACTATCTATCTTTATCTTAAAAACATTTAATGAAGGAGCCTCTACTGCTTCACTGGGCATGGAATTCCATAGATTCACAACCCTTTGGGTGAAGAAGTTCCTCCTAAACTCAGTCCTAAATCTACTTCCCCTTATTTTGAGGCTATGCCCCCTAGTTCTGCTTTCACCCGCCAGTGGAAACAACCTGCCCGCATCTATCCTATCTATTCCCTTCATAATCTTATATGTTTCTATAAGATCCCCACTCATCTTTCTAAATTCCAACGAGTACAGTCCCAGTCTACTCAACCTCTCCTCGTAATCCAACCCCTTCAGCTCTGGGATTAACAAGGTAATCATTGCTCTCAATTTCTATGCCATTTACAGCTTTCATAGATTCCATAGAATCCCTAGAGTGCAGATGGAGGCTATTTGGCCCATCAAGTGCACTGAACCTCCAAAAGAGCACCACACCCAGGCCCACTCCCCCGCATTATCCCCTTAACCCCATCTCACCTTTGGACACTAAGGGGCAAGTTAGCATTTCCAATCCACCTAACCTGCACATCTTTGAAACTCCAACAGAACATAGGACAGCAGGCAATCATCTGGTCCATTGAGCTTCTGTTAACTCTTTAACTGTAGCAATCTAAATAATCCCTGAAGTAACCTCCTTTCAATCTGAGAAGACATAAAGCAGGTGACCGAAGTGTGATTTGACCACATCTGTCGGTGCATCAAATTTGATGTGAAGAAGCACCTATAATCCAGATGCAACAGAGCTCGCACAGCCCCCTTGGGTTCAGGAAACAATTCAATGCACTCAAGTTGTTTTGGCGCCATCCAGTAAGGATAAAAATGTGAAAGGCGACATGTTGAGGGGATGTTACCCTTGATTCAGATCTTGTACTTTATTGCATGCTTGGACTTTTCAAAACAAAATTATTGCAAGGGATGTTAGCATTGCTGGCAAATACAATATTTATTTCTCAAGCCTCCGTGCCCTGAAAAAGTGGAGATGGGCCTTCTTCTGGATTTGCTGCAGTTTGTGTGGTAAAGGGCGCCCAAAATGGATTAGGTAGGAATGACCGGATTTTGACTCAGCGGCGATGAAGGCGCTTTCACCATGAGAGCACGTGGGACAAAGGAAAGTGTGTTGATATTACTGAGCGGTCACACAGTATATGCTGCGAGAATTTGTTTTCATGTCTCGATGCTGTGAAAGCTGTGACACAAAGATGTCTCGCAACACGCAATGCCTCTTTTCTGCAGGGGTTACGTTTTTGAGGCAGGATGCAGGGAGCAGAGGCGCAAAGTTCCTGCTTTGGACATCACTTAAACTCCCTTCACATGCAATGGGTAGGAGTGCCTCGGCACCAGAGGCAATCCGCATTCTGGATGGAGGAAAAGTGTGGTAATGGGGTTTTTGACGGGCAGGGAATTGGCACTCGGCCTTCAAGGCCCAGTGCCCTTCATTTCCTGCCCAGACCCACCACAAGACGAGCAGCAGACAGGAGGAAAATCTCAGCCAGTTTACTTAAGGGAGGAAGGGCCGAGCACACCTGCTACTTTGTGGTGAGTTTCCGTCTCTTCTTTGGTATATGCATCTTTTCTGTGTTCATGATTTTCCAGAAATTGTACACGTTGCTGATGAACTCACTTCTCTTTCTGGTAAAGTCAATTCAATTCACCTCTTACTAACGTATGAAGAAGGAAACGAGTCACGTCATCCACCAGCCTCGGCAGATACACTCAGATTAATGTTAAATGGCAGTGACTCAACGACTGACTTTGATTACTCTTGGCAGATGGAATTAAAGGTCTGAATATGCTGTAGGATCTTTTGCTTTTCGGATTCTAAAGTCAATCGTGTACTGTTTGCATAGTAAGAAGTGTCGCCGTGGTGGCTGGGGCAAGGAAATCCATCCACTGCGGGGGCACGCTGGACAATAGCACACACGCTGCCCCCACTGTGAACTAATGTGAGATTCCCTCCCACCTGAACATGGAACATTAACCATATCTGCACCGGTTCGGCTAAGAGCTGTCACATTTAACTGATATTAAATACACTCGATTCTTGTTTAGTGTAAGAACGCGTAGGCAAAACCTTACATTCAGAAATTTAAAAGTGCGTTGAAATATCGGTAAATATTCCTGAAAACTTTAGAAACATAGAAAGGTTACAGCACAGAAATTGACTATTCAGCCCATCGTGCCTGCTTCGGCTGAGGAAAAAACCTAGCTGCCCATTCTAATGCCACTGTTCAGCACTCGGTCTGCAGCCTTGCAGGTTCCAGCACCTCAAGTGCAGGGTCAGGCACCTTTTAAATGAATTGAGCGTTTCTGCCTCAACTACCAATACGGGCAATGAATCCCAAACATCTACGACCCTCTGGTTGGACAGATCTTTCCTTCTATCAATCGCCTGATATCTATGCCCCTGGTAATTGACCTTTCACCTGTCTACTCTACTCTAGGCCCCTCATCCTTTTGTACACCTCAATCAAATCATCCCTCAGCCTCCTCTGTTCTAAGTTAAACAACCTGAGTCTACCTAAACTTTCCACATAGCCACGATTTTCCAGCCCCGGCAACATTCTTGTAATTCTCTTCTGTGCTCTCTCCAGAGCAATTATATCTTTCCTGTACCGTGGTGACGAAGCCTTTCCACAAAAACTTTTTCTTGTATTTCTGTTCCTACCCAGCAATCAATTTCCGTGTTCTGAAGGGGTTGACACACACTGAATGCAGTGCCAAAGCTGCTGGCAGCCGTGCGGTACCTTATCCTATAGGCCATTTCCCATGTGCCAACGAGTGTGTCAAGCTGTTCTGTTGCTGGAGGTAACACGCCAAGCTTGACTTGGTTTCACCTGACATCCATGCATGAGTTCACTCTGACAGACACCACAGGGTCATAATCAGGAGTGGGAACTCACCTCTTCCCTTCTTAGGACTTGGGACTCGGAGCAGATTGTACTGTCCTCCCTGCTGGACCAGCTGAGAACTTTAACCTTGCAGAGACTAGGGGTCAAACGTGAATCTTTCTGGCCAACATGGCCCAGTCCTAAGCTTCAAAGCCAATGTACCCATTGAGACATCAGGTGAATACATTGATCCATCTTAATTTGAATGCTTGCAAACACAGTATAGGGCAAATTTAATTCGACAATGGCTGTGCAGCGATGAGTAAAATGCCTAAAATAAAAGCGGAATACTGCGGATGCTGGAAAGCTGAAATAAAAAACTAAAAATGCTGAAAAAGCTCAGCGGCCTGGCAGCATCTGTGGAGAGGGAAACAGAGTTTCCTCTGTAAAGACAATTTATCTTGGCCAATCCATCTAACCTGCACATCTTTGGACTGTGGAAGGAAACCAAAACACCCAGAGGAAAGGGCGGTGGCACGGTGGCACAATGGTTAGCACTGCTGCCTCACAGCGCCAGGAAGCTGGGTTCAGTTCCGGACTTCCGTGACTGTCTGTGTAGAGTTTGTACGTTCTCCCTGTGTCTGCGTGGGTTTCCTCCAGGTGCTCCAGTTTCCTCCCACAGTCAAAAGATGCGCAGGTTAAGTGGATTGGCCATGCTAAATTGCCCCTTAGTGCCCAGGGATGTACAGGTTAGGCTGCGGGGATAGGGCAGGGGAGTGGCCCCAGGTAGGGTGCTCTTTCAGAGGGTCAGCGCAGACTCGATGGGCCAAATGGCCTCCTCCTGCACTGTAGGAATTCTATGACTCTATTCTATGGTTCCAGGAAACCCATGGAGGCACGAGGAGAATGTACAAACACCACACAGATACCCAAAGTCTGAATTGAACATGGGTCCCTGGTGTTGTGAGGCAGCAGTGCTAACCAGTGTGCCACCTTGTTACCCGTGTTATTATGTTTCTGCCTTGTTTACTGAAATGATCTTATTCATTTAAAATTATCTCACAATTAAATGTTGTGTTTTAATGTTTCTGTGGGCGGGATTCTACGACCCCACGCCGGGTTGGAGAATCGCTGGGGGCTGGCGTGAATCTCTAGCCGCCATGTCCCGAAGTCTCCGCCACCAGAGATTCGGCGGGGGCGGGAATCACTCTGCGCCAGTCGGCGGGAATCGCGCCGTGCCGGTCGGCGGGGGCGGGAATCGCACCGTGCCCGTCGGCGGGCCCACCCCTGCCGATTCTCCGGCCTGCGATGGGCCGAAGTCCCGCTGTTGGAATGCCTGTCCCGCCAGCGTGGATTAAACCACCTTTTGAACGGCGGGACAAGGCGGCATGGGCAGGCTCCAGGATCCTGGGGGGGACGGGAACGCGGGGCGATCTTGCCCCGGGGGGTGCCCCCACAGTTGACCTGGCCCGCGATCGGGGCCCACTGATCCGCGGGCGGGCCTGTGCCGTGGGGGCACTCTTTTTCTTCCGTCTTCGCCATGGTCTTCACTATGGCAGAGGCGGAAGAGACCCCCTCCCCTGCGCATGCGCGGGGATGACGTCAGCAGCCACTGACGCTCCCGCGCATGCGTCGGCCGGCGAAGACCTTTCGGCCCCGGCTCGCGTGTCGCCAAAGGCCTTTCCCGCCAGCCGGCGGCGCGCAAACCACTCCGGCGCGGGCCTAGCCCCTCAAGGTGAGGGCTTGGCCCCTAAATGTGCGGAGACTTCCGCACCGTTGGAGCGGCCCGACGCTGGAGTGGTTTCCGCCACTCCATTACGCCGGAATCCCCCGCCCCGCCGGGTAGGGGAGAATCCCGCCCAGTAAGACATTTGTAAAAGCTTGTAATATTTAATGGAAATCATTTATTAGCAAAACTAATTTTATACATATCAAACTTTGAAACTAGTTCACATTTAACGTAACATTTAACTTAACCAACTGAACAAAGACATAAAACTACCTCAACTTTGACAAATTTCTCACAATAAAATATATTTTCTCACTTAAACATAAGTCAGTAAAATATATTTTTCCACAAATACACAACAGTTTTGTCTATTTGTGGGGGGGCAGGGAAAAGGGAAGGCATTGGAGGGATAGAGGAGAGGGAAGGGAAGAGAGGGGGAAAGGGGAGAGCGGGAGGGAGTGAGATGAGGAGGGAGAGAGGGTTCAGACATGTCAATTATTAATTTTACAAAATTTGTCAAAAAAAAAGCCAGCCGAGAGTTTGAACACCACATGCTTCCAGCCCGTTTGCCCGTGCGTCCCCACTTCCGGGTCGTCACGCCGCGCATGTGCGGCGGTCCAGCGACTTAAGTCAGGGATTCGACAGGAAGTTACGGCCCAACGTTTCTTGAGCAGCTCTGAAGAATTCATACGGAGTTGAAAAGTTAACTCTGATCCTGTCTCCACAGGTGCTGCCAGACCTGCTGAGATTTTCCAGCATTTTCTGTTTTTATGTAAAATGCCTAAGGTGGGTAAAATGAATAATGATGGTTGGCGGGAACTGATCATCAATAACCTGGACGAGGGGTTTATGCAACTTTTTAAGATGTTTCCTTACAACCATTTCATTGTTATGTTTCAGCTGTTACTGTTTTGATGATCTGCATTGACATCCTCAGTGACTGCAATGTCTTAGGTGCAGGTTTATAGGGTAATAAACTGCAATTAACTTTGATAAAATAACAGTGTTAGCATCTATTGCAAAAGATATAATATAAAATTGTTGCTTTCCTTGAAACCAGTAATAAGAAATCCAGGTGCACAGGAAAATGGTTATTTTACCATAAATGGTAAACATTTTAAAAATATTGCCCTCTGGAGGTGAATCTTGCAAACCAGTTAACTATCATTTTGTAAAGAACGTAGTTTTATACCCAGGCCTCAATATTAAACAGATTAGGAAATTCACTACAAACTTCTGAAATCATAAATTTCATTTGCGTAGGTGACAACTATTCGAAATTGTATCAGAATGTCAGCTTTTCTCTCATTAAACTTTGTTAATTACTTAGTTGAACTGAAGAACTTTGTACGGGTTTATTTTGTTATTAATTCTGACACCGTTACCTGGTTTGATCCACACATGACACTACGTCTACACTATAGGCTTAATTCTTAATAGCTTCAAAACAACTTGGATTGAGCAAGAAGTACTGCCTTTCCAGTGTCACTTGCATCTCAAGAACAAAATAATTCCACAGAGCGCACTTGACGGGGGCGAGGTTGAGTAGGTTCTTTGGGGTAGAGGACAGATGTGGAAGGTGCTCAGGGAGCCCGGCGAACCATGTCCATATGTTTTGGTCATGCCCGGCACTGGAGGAGTTCTGGAGAGGAGTGGCGGGAGCAATATCTCAGGTGGTGAAAGTCCGGGTCAAGCCAAGCTGGGGGCTAGCAATATTTGGAGTAGTGGACGAACCGGGAGTGCAGGAGGCGAAAGAGGCCGGCATTCTTGCCTTTGCGTCCCTAGTAGCCCGTCGAAGGATCTTGCTAATGTGGAAGGAAGCGAAGCCCCCCAGCATGGAGGCCTGGATAAATGATATGACTGGGTTCATAAAGTTGGAGAGGATTAAGTTTGCCTTGAGAGGGTCTGCGCAGGGGTTCTACAGGTGGTGGCAACTAGACTATCTCGCGGAGCATTAGAGGAAGGTCGGTCAGTAGCAGCAGCAACCTTGGGGGGGGGGGGGGGGGGGTGGAGGGGACGTCCTGGGAGGGGGAGGGGGAGGGGAGGGGGGGGAAGGGGGGACTGCCTGGGAGGGTGGATGAGCAAGAGATAACATGAAGGGTTGGGGAAACTGGCACGTACGGGTGAGGGCCAGTGTACAAAGCTGTGTAAATACATCATTTTGCCATGTATATATCTTGCTCTGTGCGATTTCTCGTTTTTTTTTTGTTACGAGGGGGTGGGATTATTGTTTGTAAGGGAGAAAAATTGTGTTAAAAAACTTTAATAAATATATATTTTTTGAAAAAGAACAAAATAATTATTTAAAAAACCTTTCTTGAGCTGGAAGGCCAATGTGGGTGATAGAGAAAGAGGTTTATGTTTGTGGGATGTGCCATTGAGGCATTGTGATCTTACTCTGCGGTCTGACCAGGACATAAACTATTTTAAGTAAATGCATTTGGGTCTTAACGTTGGTCTTGCTATTTTCCAATTGGCTGTTATATTTCACGACATTGCAACAGGCCTTTTTGACTGTAATCCATGTCAGGCATTGAGTAAGGTACAATACAGGTTCAAATGTGATGTTTGTTTCAAACGAGCAATCTAAACATCATGGGTGGGATTATCCAATAATGGGGCTATGTCCCCACTCCAGCGTCAAAACGCAGGGGCGTCATTCTTCGACCCCCCGCCGGGTCGGAGAATGGCCGTTGGCCGCCGTGAATCCCGCCCCCGCCCCTGCCGAAGTCTCCGGTACCGGAGATTGGGCGGGGGCGGGAATCGGGCCGCGCCGGTTGGCGGGACCCCCCGCTGGATTCTCCGGCCCGGATGGGCCGAAGTCCCGCCCAGAAATTGCCTGTCCCGCCGGCGTAAATCAAACCTGGTATTTACCGGCGGGACCAGGCGGCGTGGGCAAGCACCAGGGTCCTGGGGGGGGCGCGGGGCGATCTGGCCCCGGGGGGTGCCCCCACGGTGGCCTGGCCCGCGATCGGGGCCCACCGATCCGCGGGCGGGCCTGTGCCGTGGGGGGCACTCTTTCCCTTCCGCCTCCGCCACGGCCTCCACCATGGCAGAGGCGGAAGAGACTCTCCCCACTGCGCATGCGCGGGAAACTGACAGCGGCCGCTGACGCTCCCGCGCATGTGCCGGGAAACTGACAGCGGCCGCTGACGCTCCCGCGCATGCGCCGCATTTCCGCGCCAGCTGGCGGGGCAACAAACGCCATTTCCGTCAGCTGGCGGGGCGGAAATCCCTCCGGCGTCGGCCTAGCCCCTCAATGTTGGGGCTAGGCCGCCAAAGATGCGGAGCATTCCGCACCTTTGGGCCGGCGCGATGCCCGTCTGGCGCCGTCTTTGGCGCCAGTCGGCGGACATCGCGCCTTTGGGGGAGAATTTTGCCCCAGGTGTTTCACTCTGGACTTTCCAGAAGAAAGTGCAGAGTGATTCTCCGACCTGAAGGGGGCTAGCAGGGCCCCGGAGTGCTCCATGCAGCTCTGCCTGCCGATACGGGCCACGCATGCGCACGGCGGCCGCGCAACTTGGCGGACTTGCACCGCGGAGCGGCCCTGAAAATATAGGCTCCCCCTGAGATCATGCACGCCCACGGATCGGTGGCCCCCGATCGCTAGCCTGGCTGTCCATGAGGCCCCCCCCACCCCTCACCAGGGTGACCGCGGACTGAGTCCGCTACCGCCGCCGACTGTTCCCGACAGGCAAAACATGGTTAGAACCACGCTGTTGGGAACATGAATAGTTTTCTTCGGTGAATCGCGGGGGGGGGCCCGGTCAATGGATCCCTACCCGTGCGTAGACTGTGCGCACACAATTCGCGGTGATTCTCCGGGGACTGGAGAATCACGGGGGCGGCTTTGTGCCGGTTTTCGGCATCAACGCCCATTCTCCGCCCCCGCGCCAATCGCGATTTCAGCGCGGAGGCTCGGAGAATTTCGCCCCATTTAAACGTTTTTCAGCAATTACTCAGTTTGAATCCTGAATTGATTTCTCCAAAATGCAGTGGTCCTTTCTTCAGCAGTGCTGATATCGTCTGAATCAGGAAACGAGTGTTGCAGTTAGTGATTGAAAGCAAACCAGTATTAATCGGCAGCTGATTACAGCTAGATTATCCTCTTGACACCAGCCACAAAGCTGTGCTATCAGGCTAAGACATAACAATACCTTTCATTTTACCTGCGGCACATTGATTCACAAGCATTCATCGATATGGAGGCTGAAAACTGGGGGCAGTAAGAGCACTGGGGGGAGTGAGGGGGGGGGGGGGGGGTGCGGGGGTTCACAATGCCAGGCAATGTCAAAGGAGTTAAAGCTATTACTGCCCCAATATGTGCTCAAAATCAATAAATCTGCATTTCCTAGATTTTTTTCCAAATTCACTCATGGCTGGGCCAGCATTTATCGCTCATCCTGGAGGGCATTCCAGAGTCAACCACATGGCTGTGAACCTGGAGTCACATGTAGACCAGGTATGGGCGGCACGGTAGAACAGTGGTTGGCACTGTTGCTTCACATCGCCAGGGTCCTAGGTTTGATTCCCAGCTTGATTCACTGTCTGTGCAGAGTTTGCACATTCTCCCCGTGCTGTTCGGTGATTTGAACATTCTGAATTCTCCCTCCGTGTAGCCAAACAGGCGCCGGAATGTGGTGACTAGGGGCTTTTCACAGTAACTTCATTGCAGTGTTAATGTAAGCCTACTTGTGACAATAAAGATGATTATTATTAAGGATGACAGATTTCCTTCCCTAAAGGGCCTTGGTGAACCAGATGGGTTTCTATGACAATTCTTGATTAAGAAAGGGATCAGAGATTATGGGAAGAAGGCAGGAGAATGGGGATGAGAAACATAGCAGCGGGGCAGACACAATGGGCCGAATGCTGCTCCAAGTGTTGCCCCTTCTACCTCCCACGTGAATTCACCTCTGCACTCATCACAGCAGACTACATCCCACCCCAGGCGGAAGTGAAGAAAGCACTTGATGAACTACATTCCACCATCAACAACCAAGAAACAAATCACCCTGAAGCCCTGGCAATCATGGCTGGAGACTTCAACCAGGCCAACCTCAGGACGGTCCTACCCAAACCCCATCAGCATATCTCCTGCTCCACCAGAGGTGCAAACACCCTGGACCACTGCTACACAAGCATCAAAGGAGCCTACCGCTCCATTCCCCAACCTCACTCTGGCAAATCCGACCACAAGTCGGTATTCCTACTTCCGGCTTACAAACAACAACTCCAGCATGCTGAGCCAGTCAAGAAAACCGTGCAGCGCGGGTCCGAGGAATCTGAGGACATCCTCCGCGACTGCTTGGAGACTGTGGACTGGCCGCGGCAGCTAACCTGGACGAGTACGCAACCACCGTCACAAATTTCATCAGTAAGTGTGTCGAGGACTGTGTACCAAAGAAGACAATACGGGTATTCCCCAATTGAAAACCCTGGCTCAACCAAAAGGTTCACTCCCTGCTGAAGTTCTGGACAGAGGAGTTCAAGTCTGACGACCCTGACCTGTATAGGAAATCCAGGTACGATGTACGGAAAGCCATCAGGGATGCAAAAAGACAATACCGCATCAAACTAGAGTCCCAGGCCAACGACACTAACCCACAACGACTATGGCAGGGCCTACACAAGATCCCAGGCTATAAAGTAAGGGGCTGGAGTATCCCTACCCGATGATCTGAACAAGTTCTATGCCCGCTTTGAGCAGTCAGCCAATGTATCAGTGCCACCCGCCCCAACAGCTCTGGACACACCCATACCCACTATGGGATTGGATTGGATTTGTTTATTGTCACGTGTACCGAGGTACAGTGAAAAGTATTTTTCTGCGAGCAGCTCAACAGATCATTAAGTACATGGGAAGAAAAGGGAATAAAAGAAAATACATGATAGGGCAACACAAGATATACAATATAACTACATAAGCACTGGCATCGGATGAAGCATACAGGGTGTAGTGTTAATGAGGTCAGTCCATAAGAGGGTCATTTAGGAATCTGGTGACAGTGGGGAAGAAGCTGTTTTTGAGTCTGTTCGTGCGTGTTCTCAGACGTTTGTATCTCCTGCCCGATGGAAGAAGTTGGAAGAGTGAGTAAGCCGGGTGGGAGGGATCTTTGATTATGCTGCCCGCTTTCCCCAGGCAGCGGGAGGTGTAGATGGAGTCAATGGATGGGAGGCAGGTTCGTGTGATGGACTGGGCGGTGTTCACAACTCTCTGAAGTTTCTTGCGGTCCTGGGCCGAGCAGTTGCCGTACCGGGCTGTGATGCAGCCCGATAGGATGCTTTCTATGGTGCATCTGTAAAAGTTGGACATGCTGAATTTCCTTAGTTTCCTGAGGAGGTATCGGCGCTGTTGTGCTTTCTTGGTGGTAGCGTCGATATGGGTGGATCCACGGCTGTATTACAGCCTCAGAGGTAAGAGCTGCCTTCTTGAAAGTGAATCCGCGGAAAGCGACGGGCCCTGACGGAGTCCCTGGACGAGCACTCAGAGCCTGCGCAGACCAGCTGGCGTGTATATTTGCAGATACCTTCACCACCCCACTCCTCGGCTCTGAGGTCCCCACCTCCTTCAAGAAGACCACCATAATACCAGTACCAAAGAAGAACAAGGTAGTCTGTCTCAACGAGTACCGACTGGTGGCCCTAACATCTGTTATCATGAAATGTTTCGAGCGGCTAGTCCTGAGACAGATCACTGCCAGCCTCCCAGATGGTCTCGATCCACTGCAGTTTGCCTATCACTGCAACCAGTCCACAGCAAATGCTATCTCCCTGGCTCTACAATCAACACTCGAACACCTCGACAACAAGGACACCTATGTAAGACTGCTGTCCATAGACTACAGCTCCGTCTTCAACACCATTATCCCCACAAGACTAATAACCAAACTCTGCAATCTTGGACTTGCCCCTCCCTGTTTAGCTGGATCCTGAACTTCCTCACCAACAGACTGCAATCTGTCAGTATAGGTAACAACACCTCCTCCACAATAGTCCTCAACACCAAAGACCCGGAAGAATGTGTCCTCAGTCCTCTACTGTACTCCCTATATACACATGACTGTGTGGCAAGATTGAACTCCAACTCACTCTATAAGTTTGCGGATGATGCGACTGTGGTGGGCCGCATCTCAAACAACGATGAATCAGACTGCAGGAGGGAGATAAATCACTTGGTTGCATGGTGTACCATAAACAACCTCTCTCTAAATGTTGGAAAGACAAAGGGCTGATCATCGACTTCAGGAAGCGCAGCACGACACACACTCCCGTCTGCATCAATGGCTCCGAAGTGGAGTTGGTCGATAGCTTTAAGTTCCTGGGGGTCATCATCACCAACAGTCTGTCCTGGCCCACTCACGTTGATGCAACAGTCAAGAACACGCAACAACGTCACTACTCCCTACGGAAGCTAAAGAAATTAGCATGTCTGCATCGACTCTCACAAACTTCTACAGATGTGTGATAGAGAGCATCCTATCCAGCTGCATCACAGCTTGGTATAGCAACTGCCCGGTCCAAGATCTCAACAAACTGCAGAGTGTGGTGAACTCAGCCCAACGCATCACACAAACCTGCCACCCCCACATTCATTCTGTATCCCTCTGCCTCAGGAAGGCAGACAGCATTATCAGAGACCCCTCCCACCCAGGCATTGCCTTCTTCCAGACCCTTCCATCAGGCAGAAGGTACAGAAGTCTGAAGACTCGCACATCCAGACATAGGAACAGCTTCTTCCCCACAGCTACAAGACTCCTCAATGACTCCCCCTCGGACTGATCTGTTCCCTGTAAGAACACTATTCATGACGCCCTATGCTGCTCTTTCTCATGTATTTGCTTTGTTTGGCCCCATGATCCGCACTGTAACCGATCAAAATCTATGTCCAATGGTCTTAATTGACATAACTTTCATGGTCATCATTAGATTTTTAATTCCAGATTTTTATTCAATTCAAATTTCACCATCTGCCATGGTGGGATTTGAACCCGGGTCCCCAGAGCATTATCCTGGGTCTCTGGATTACTAGTCTAGCAACAATACCACTGCGCCACTCCCTTTTTATGGAAGCAAAACCAGTGACTTTCACCCGCTGTGCACCGTCACCTGATTCTGGTTATACAAACAGCCCCTCAGAATCCAGAGCAGGCATGCAATATTTATGTTAATCATGAGATATATGGCGCTGTTGGCCACTCTTTCTTTGCTAGATTTCTATATGTGCGCCATCTTCTTCCACATCTGTTCCCATGTGTATACAGCATTGAAGTTATTATTAATAATAATAATAATAATAATAATAGCTTATTGTCACAAGTAGGCTTCAATTAAATTACTGTGAAAAGCCCCTAGTCGCCACATTCCGGCGCCTGTTCAGGGAGGCCGGTAGGGTAATTGAACCCGCGCTGCTGGCCTTGTTCTGAATTACAAGCCAGCTGTTTAACCCACTCTGCTAAACCAGCCCCTGGCAATCATCCTGTTGCCAGGAATGCTGCGCTGTGGAGAGTACTCTGACTGAGCAATATTTCATGCACCCAGTTTATGGTATTGATGCTGGACTAGTAAAGTAAGTCTATTCAACCCACCATCCAAACAGAACATGAAAGCACTGTAACCATTCTGCCAATTATCCACAAAATCTGTTTTGTGCCTTCCAGTTGGGTTTTCCTTTAACTTTATTTATGCTCGTCACTTTTCCACCACCCCTTTCCCTAACTTGGCCAAGACTGAAAAATATCTAAAATTAATGTTGAAGCTTGATAAAGGTTAAACAAATATGTGTCTCCATTTGAAGCCACTTATCTTTTAAAACTGGTTTAATTTGGAGCGGCTGACCAGATTTTTCACTGCCTCCAAAGGCCAAAGCTGCATTGTCAGCTTTGAATAATTATTGAGATGAGACGAGGTGGAAAATTGGGGCAGTCAGTTCACAGTGTTGCTAACCAGCTTTCCTTAGTAATGTGGCACGAAAACTTTGACTGTTCCAATACTGGAAAATGCACCCGTTAGATGTTCGAAACAAAGTTTATAATAAATGACCCAAATAAGCCAACCCATGACCAAATCTATTGATTACTGAGGTAAATTTGCATTAATAACTGTCAGTAAGCATTGTTAGCAGTTTTAATATCTGTTTTGAATATTCAATGAGTTTTGTGTTCATCAAGGTGTGGAATACCAATGCTGAGAAATTAATATTTAAATGTAGTTTACACCCATGTTGACATACTTCTTTTAAAATTTAGAGTACCCAAATCATCTTTTCCAATTAAGGGGCAATTTAGCGTGGCCAATCCACCTACCCTGCACATCTCTGGGTTGTGGGGGCGAAACCCACGCAAACACGGGGAGAATGTGCAAACTCCACATGGACAGTGACCCAGAGCCGGGATCGAACTTGGGACCTCGGCGCCGTGAGGCAGCAGCACTAACAACTGGGCCACCGTGCTGCCCTATACAGGGGGTATCTTGTGAAGGTGGCAGGGTCTCGGCCTCCAGCTGGTCGGCTGGTGGGAGCCCCATGTCGCCTCTTTCCAGAAGCTCCTGCCGCATCCTGTTCCATTAAACAAATGACAACCCCTGGGGCTGACCTTCCCCTAGGCCCAAAGCCCCGCCTGCCAAAGGCTGCTGTCTAATTAGGGGTTGGAAACGCCACTGAACAGAAGTGCCATGGGGAGGTGGTGGCTGCAGCCGGTTCGAAACCCAACCAAGAATTGTCGCTGGATACCAGGCCAGATGTAAATAATGGTACGAGGGGGGTCGTAGGGCGGAAGTCATGGGGAGTAGGGTCAATGGCAAGGACAGAGAGTTGGCTCTCAGTGGCCCCCTGTGGACAGCATGGTAGCACAGTGGTTAGTGGTTGATACACAGCGCCAGGGCCCCAGGTGCGATTCCTGACTTAGGTCACTGTCTGTGTGGAATCTGCACGTTCTCCCCGTGTCTGCGTGGGTTTCCTCCGGGTGCTCCGGTTTCCTCCTTCAAGTCCTGAAAGACGTGCTGTTAGGTGAATTGGATGTTCTGAATTCTCCCTCTGTGTACCCGAACAGGCGCCGGAATGTGGCGACTAGGGGCTTTTCACAGTAACTTAATTGCAGTGTTAATCATAGAATTTACAGTGCAGAAGGAGGCCATTTGGCCCATCGAGTCTGCGCCAGCCCTTGGAAAGAGCACCCTACCAAATCCCACACAGCCACCATAACCCAGTAACCCCACTTAACCTTTTTGGACACTAAGGGCAATTTAGCGTGGCCAATCCACCTAACCTGCAGATCTTTGGACTGTGGGAGGAAGCTGGAGCACCCGGAGGAAACCCACGCAGACACGGGGAGAACGTGCAGACTCCTCTCAGACAGTGACCCAAGCCGGGAATCGAACCTGGGACCCTGGAACTGTGAAGCAACAGTGCTAACCACTGTGCTACCGTGCCGCCCTATGTAAGCCTCCTTGTGGCAATAAAGATTATTATTATTATTATTCCTGATGTTGGGTCTCTCAATCAGGGATCCACCCTGGAGGTTTCCAAGTAACCCCAAGGGGGCTTGCTTATTGTGCTTCCTGCATGTTAAGACCCCACCCGTCATTGGATTAATAATAACAGCGGCAGGGAGGGGCCCTTAAGTGGACATTAATTAGCAACCTGAGATACTCAGGTGGCAACTGAGGGGGGGGGGGGGTCTGTTCTCAGGCCTTCCCACTACAGAATTAATCAAAGTGGAGGCAGGAAAATTGTGGGGTCCCTACCCCCTACCCTCCCACCTGATTAAACGCTCTCCTGCAACCAAATTCGCCATGGCGGAGGACACACAATGCCGTCCACAGTTTCCCATGTCAAATGTTATGTGGATTAGATGCAGTGCTAATCTTCTTCTACATTGCCGCAATAACATGCCAACTCTACAACAATCCCTCAAAGCCCTTGTAAAACCTCCCTTTGATTCTTTTGGCATCTCTGAGTGTGTTGTCATATGGATTAGATGTGGATAGTACCTCCCAGTCTTGTGATCTACTCCAAGAAGAAGGACAAAATGAGCAGTGTCATGGAGGAATCATCTCTTCCAAGTTCCCCTTCAAGTACACCATTCTTTATTGTACATGTTGTGCCTTATTTTAATTGGGGCAAATTCCTGAAATTTGCTTGCTAACACTGATCCCAGAAGGAAAAATCAGTTCAAAATCGCCAAATCCCAGTATAAGCCAGTAATACTGGAGGTCAATTTTAAGCTATAAAAGACAAGTTTGGGTAAATTTCACTGGTTCCTGCCATTTCCATAAGACCATAAGAAATAGGAGCAGGAGTCGGCCATTCAGCCCCTCGGGCCTGCTCCGCCATTTCATAAGGTCATGACTGATTTAACACTCGCTTTGTCCACTTTCCTGCCTTATCTCCATAACCCTTAATTCCCCAACTGATGAAAAACCTATCGATCTCAGCCTTGAAAATGATGAAGACTCGGCCTTCACAGCTTCCTGGGGTAAGCAATTCCAAAGATTCACCGCTCTTTGAGAGAAGAAATACTTCCTCAAATCCATCTTAAAATGAGCACCCCCTTATTCTGCGACGCTGACCTCTGGTCCTGCACTCTCCCATGAGTGGAAACAGCCTCCCAACATTCACCCTGCCTAACCCCCTAAGAATGTTATATGTTGTCTCGGTCACCACTTTTAATTCTTGATTTAATAATTGAATTTAAATTCCACCAGCTGTCAGGGTGGGACTTGAACCCATGTCTCCAGATCATTAGCCTGGCCCTCTGGATTGCTAATCCAGTGAGATGACTGTAGTTCCGTTCCATAACCTATGGTGATCTTGCATTATTTTTCCTCCATTTGTAACCAAGCCACCTCTGCAGGGCAGCTCTTATATTTACTACAATGTTCTAAATAATAGAGCTAGTCCTCTCAGCGACAACAGTCTCAAGAACAATTTTCCATTGTATGTTCTCAGTTTAGGAGCAATTAGGGATGGGCAACAAATGCTGACCTTGCCAGCGACACCCAGATCCCATTGAAAGAAGAAAAATAATGTATATTGCTTGAGGATGTTAGAAACAGCAGAAGTGCAAATTTCTGTCAGAGTCCTTCTTGTTAAGAACCCCTGTACTGTTCAGCAAAACCCATTCCCAAGAGAGAGTTTTCATGCCATACTAACATTAAGCAGTGATCATTTGTCACCAGTAGAGGGTGCAACTGCTTCAGAATTGTCCTTTTCTACCACTTACCCTGTATTGCAGTGCCTACATTAATCTTCATCAGTCTCAGTTAGCAAGAGTAGAGCAGTATATGTTTATCATTGGACATACCTTGTTTCTTCCTCCAAATCTCAGTTGGTTAAATGGTGATGTTCTTGGATTAAAATTATCTCTTAAAATCGTTAAATTCTATTGCGGGAGCCATCCTTTTTATTGCATAGTGAATGATTTATTGTTTTGTTAAATTGATGAATTATGTGTGACGATGGACTTTCCACTCTACATAAATACATAAATAAAATAAATACACATCTAATTGTAATATTCGGCACCTCAACATAGAAGATTCTCAAACTTCACCGTTTTTTAAAGAAACTGTACTTGAACTGATTATGATTCAAACAAAGGTGTCAGATAGATGGATGATCACTTAATGTTTCTGAAAAGCCTGATTGCAATCAAAATTAGATGTGATGCCAACAGAATCAACACTGACTATTATTCAAAGAATCAACATTTGTGTATTCTCTCTTTCTCTAGTCCATGTTATCGAATAAAATTCATTGAATTTCAGCTGATCATCGCTCATTCAAAGAGGGAATGAAATTGATTCTGAAATATGAAAGTCTCAAATCTTGCAGGGTGAGATAGTGGTGTATTGTCACTGGCCCAGAGACCGAGGGTAATGCTCTGGGGACCTGGGTTTGAATCTCACCATGGCAGATGGTGGAGTTTGAATTTAGTCAATAGAAATCTGGAATTAAAAGTCGAATGATGACCGGTGTTGACTGACATAAAAACCTACCTGGTTCGCTAATGTCCTTTAGGGGAGGAAATCTGTCGTCCTTACCTGATCCGACCTTCAAGTGACCCTAGGCCCAAATGCTCACTGAAATGGCCTGGCAAACCACTCATATACCAAACCGCTAGAAACCCGGCATTGACTTAGGCACTGGAAATGACAACGGCACAACGGCAAACTGAGACCTGTCGACTCTGCAAAGTCCTCCTTACGTTTGTCTAGTGCCAGATTTGGGAGAGCTGTTTCGCTGACTAGCTGACCACCCCTGGGTATATACTTTCCCACCAGCAGGATGGATCTAGCAGAGGTGGGGGGCACAGTGACATACAGTCAGGAGGGAGTTGCTCTTGGAGTGTTCAACAGCGACTCTGGACTCCATCATGTCTCATGGCATCAGGTCATAGATGGGCAAGGAAATCTCCCGCTGATTGCCATATACGTCAACATGCCCCCCCCTTTCCCCACAGCATCCCCCCAAATCCTGCCCCCCTCTCAGCTGATAAACACAGTTGGAGGAAGGACTGAGGGTGGCAAGGGTGGCAAGGTAATTTGGACATTCTGAATTCTCCCTCTGTGTACCCGAACAGGTGCCGGAATATGGCGACTAGGGGCTTTTCACAGTAACTTCATTGCAGTGTTAATGTAAGCCTAACTTGTGATAATAAAGATTATTATTATTATTAAGAGTGTACTCTGATGTCCATTGTCAAGAGTGACTCAGTAGCACCACTACTGACCAAGCTCACTGAGGCTTGGGTCTGCAGTAGGTGGTTAGGGCACCAACAAGAGGGAAAAACATACTTGACCTCGTCCTCACCAATCTGCCTGCCGCAGATGCCACACAATGACCATCTCCAGCAAGAGAGAATCTAACCATCGTCCCTTGACAGTCAATGGCATTATCATCACGGAATCCCCCACTATCAAGATCCTGGGGGTTACCATTGACTAGCAAAGAGATAGCACAGAAAGTGAACTGGACAAGCCATATAAATAATTTGGCTACAAGAGCAGGTCAGATGTTAGGAATCCTGCAATGTGTAACTCACTTCCTGACTCCCCAAAGCCCGCCCATCATCTACAAGGCACAAGTCAGAAATGTGATAGAATACTCCTCCCTAGCTTGGATGAATACAGCTCCAACAACACTTAATACGTAGCTAACTTGATTGGAATCACCTCCACAAACATTCACTCTCTCCCCCACCAACGCACAGTGGTAGCAGTGTGTACCATCTGCAGGATGCATGCAGGAACTCACCAAGGCTCCTTAAACAGTACCTTCCAAGCTCACGACAGCTACCATTTAGAAGATCAAGGGCAGCCGATGCATGGAGACACCACCACTTGAAAGTTCCTTTCCAAGTCACATACTATCCTGACTTGAAGATATATCAGTGTTGCTTCACTGTTTCTGGGTCAAAATCCTAGACTTCCTTTACTAACAGTTCTGTAGACCACAAGGACTGCAGGAGTTCAAAAAGGCAGCTCACCACTATCTTCTCAGGGACAATTGGATGGGCAATAAATACTGGCCTAGCCAGGGATGCTCACATCTCATGAACAATAAAAAATATATTGCACTTTCATGCCATGATTGACACGATTGCCTATTTACAAACAGAATTCCAAATTTTACAGGTTACAACACCTTTTTATTTGGTTAGTGAAACCATTCTTGTTATATTGTCACTTATTTCATGCCACCTTCTTTTCAGATTTGTTGAGCCCCAATCATTGTAGCTACAGTATTAGAGCAGAGGTACTTATTAGGAAAACAAAGCCATCAGATGAGAAAAGATCAAACGGCTTATTGCGTGTAACACTCTATCACCCTGACTAGGGAATTTTCACAGTAACTTCATTGCAATGTTAAGGTAAGCCGACTTGTGACACTTATTATTATTAGAGTCAAATACGTTGTGAACTCCCGCAGTGTTATCCTCTAAACAATTCCAATGGGTTAATTATTCTGAACACTTACCATTCTTTGAGTAAAGATAGTTTTTTGAATCTGCTTAAATTTAAGTTTTCTGGTCCCACTTTTCAGCTTTCCATTGAAATAATATCGTCTAATGACATGAGATAGTCCTCTAGATAGAGTGAGTTCTCCCAGTGAGACAGAGAAGACAGCCAGAGTGAGACAGCAAAGAGTGAGTTTGGGAATTTGAATCGAGGTGGGAATTGAATTGAATTAAATTGAATCAGTAAGGCAGCTCCTTTTAAATTTCAGGAGTTTAAATTAATCTAGAATTGTGCAGTGTAGGTTAACAAGGGCTGCCCCACCCACTTACATAACTGGTTGGCAGTTAAGTGTCAGTCACTTTAATCTACTTTGATCTGAAAGCAGGTGGGGGAGGGGAGTCAATTCAGGACAGTTTAAAAAGGAGCAACTTGTAACTCACTCCCAGTGAGTTCTCCCAGTGAGACAGAGAAGACACAGCCAGAGTGAGACAGCAAAGAGCGAGTTTGGGAATTTGAATTGAGGTGGGAATTCAAAGCTGGGTGGGGAGGAAGTGTTTTTTGTGACTGGTAAGTAGTGTTTCTGTTTTTCTGTTTCTTTTCATTGGTATATATATATATATATATATATTTTTTTTTTCTTCATTGTTTATTTATTTAGTTGAATTTTTGGGGGGGAAATTGAAATTGTTCAAGTTAACCGAAGGTTTAAGACATGGCAGGAGATCTCAGACCCGTGTCATGCTCCTCGTGTGCGATGTGGGAGCTCAGGGACACGTCCACTGTCCCTGGCTCCTTCACGTGCAAGAAGTGTGTCCAGTTGCAGCTCCTGTTAGACCGCTTGACGGCTCTGGAGCTGCGGATGGACTCACTTTGGAGCGTCCGCGATGCTGAGGACGTCGTGGATAGCACGTTTAGCGAGTTGGTCACACCGCAGGTGAAAGGTACTGAGGGAGATAGTAAATGGGTGACCAAAAGACAGAGCAAGAGTAGGAAGGCAGTGCAGGTGTCCTCTGCGGTCATCTCCCTGCAAAACAGATATACCGCTTTGGATACTGTTGAGGGAGATGGCTCACCAGGTGAAGGCGGCAGCAGCCAGGTTCATGGCACCGTGGCTGGCTCTGCTGCGCAGCTGGGCAGGAAGAAGAATGGCAGGGCTATAGTGATAAGGGACTCAATTGTAAGGGGAATAGACAGGCGGTTCTGCGGACGAAATCGAGACTCTGGGATGGCATGTTGCCTCCCTGGTGCAAGGGTCAAGGATGTCTCGGAGCGGCTGCAGGACATTCTGGGGGGGGAGGGTGAACAGCCAGCTGTCGTGGTGCACATAGGCACCAACGATATAGGTAAAAAACGGGACGAGGTCCTACAAGCTGAATTTAGGGAGCTAGGAGTTAAACTAAAAAGTAGGACCTCAAAGGTAGTAATCTCAGGATTGCTACCAGTGCCACGAGCTAGTCAGAGTAGGAATGTCAGGATAGAGAGGATGAATACGTGGTTCGAGAGATGGCGCAAGAGGGAGGGATTCAAATTCCTGGGACATTGGAACCGATTCTGGGGGAGGTGGGACCAGTACAAACCGGACGGTCTGCACCTGGGCAGGACTGGAACCGATGTCCTAGGGGGGGGTGTTTGCTAGAGCTGTTGGGGAGAGTTTAAACTAATGTGGCAGGGGGATGGGAACCGATGCAGGAAGTTGGGAGGTAGTAAAACAGGGACAGAAATAAAAGGCAGTAAGGGGGAAAGTGTAATGCAGAGAAGCCATAGTCAAAAATCAAAAGGGCGACAGTACAAGGTACAGTGACTGAGGGGAGCTCAGTGAATAGGACCAGGAATACTAAAAGAAATAAAACGGGAAGTGAAAACATTAATGGTAAGCGATGCGGCAGTTTGTTACAGGAAGATGTGGGTTCGACGACAAGGAAAATTAGGAGAAAGGTTAAGAGGAAATATAACTTAGGAGAGGTTACTGATCGAGGTGTTAAGATTAAGAACAGAGGTAAAAAAGCCAACATAAGTGTACTTTACCTGAATGCTCGTAGTATTCGGAATAAGGTAAATGAGTTGATGGCGCAAATCATCGTGAATGACTATGATTTAGTGGCCATTACTGAAACATGGTTAAAGGATGGTCACGACTGGGAGTTAAATATCCGAGGGTATCAAACTTTTCGGAAGGACAGAGTGGATGGTAAGGGAGGTGGTGTAGCTCTGTTATTTAAGGATGACATCCGGGCAACAGTAAGGGATGACATCGGTGCTATGGAGGATAAGGTTGAATCCATTTGGGTGGAAATCAGGAATAGTAAGGCGAAAAAGTCACTGATAGGAGTAATCTATAGGCCACCAAATAGTAACATTATGGTGGGGCAGGCAATAAACAAAGAAATAACAGATGCATGTAGAAATGGTACAGCAGTTATCATGGGGGATTTTAATCTACATGTTGATTGGTTTAACCAGGTTGGTCAAGGCAGCCTTGAGGAGGAGTTTATAGAATGTATCCGCGATAGTTTCCTCGAACAGTATGTAATGGAACCTACGAGGGAACAAGCGGTCCTAGATCTGGTCCTGTGTAATGAGACAGGATTGATTCAGGATCTCATAGTTAGGGATCCTCTCGGAAGGAGCGATCACAATATGGTGGAATTTAAAATACAGATGGAGGGTGAGAAGGTAAAATCAAGCACTAGTGTTTTGTGCTTAAACAAAAGAGATTACAATAGGATGAGAGACGAACTAGCTAAGGTAGACTGGGAGCAAAGACTTTATGGGGAAACAGTTGAGGAACAGTGGAGAACCTTCCAAGTGATTTTTCACAGTGCCCAGCAAAGGTTTATACCAACAAAAAGGAAGGACGGTAAAAAGAAGGACAATCGACCGTGGATATCTAAGGAAATAAGGGAGAGTATCAAATTGAAGGAAAAAACATACAAAGTAGCAAAGATCAGTGGGAGACTAGAGGACTGGGAAATCTTTAGGGGGCAACAGAAAGCTACTAAAAAAGCTATAAAGAAGAGTAAGATAGATTATGAGAGTAAACTTGCTCAGAATATAAAAACAGATAGTAAACGTTTCTACAAATACATAAAACAAAAAAGAGTGGCTAAGGTAAATATTGGTCCTTTAGAGGATGAGAAGGGAGATTTAATAATGGGAGATAAGGAAATGGCTGAGGAACTGAACAGGTTTTTTGGGTCGATCTTCACAGTGGAAGACACAAATAACATGCCAGTGACTGATGGAAATGAGGCTATGACAGGTGAGGACCTTGAGAGGATTGATATCACCAAGGAGGTAGTGATGGGCAAGCTAATGGAGCTAAAGGTAGACAAGTCTCCTGGCCCTGATGGAATGCATCCCAGAGTGCTAAAAGAGATGGCTAGGGAAATTGCAAATGCACTAGTGATAATTTACCAAAATTCACTAGACTCTGGGGTGGTCCCGGCGGATTGGAAATTAGCAAACGTGACACCACTGTTTAAAAAAGGAGGTAGGCAGAAAGTGGGTAATTATAGGCCAGTGAGCTTAACTTCGGTAGTCGGGAAGATGCTGGAATCTATCATCAAGGAAGAAATAGCGAGGCATCTGGATGGAAATTGTCCCATTGGACAGACGCAGCATGGGTTCATAAAGGGCAGGTCGTGCCTAACTAATTTAGTGGAATTTTTTGAGGACATTAACAGTGCGGTAGATAACGGGGAGCCAATGGATGTGGTATATCTGGATTTCCAGAAAGCCTTTGACAAGGTGCCACACAAAAGGTTGTTGCATAAGATAAAGATGCATGGCAGTAAGGGGAAAGTAGGAGCATGGATAGAGGATTGGTTAATTAATAGAAAGCAAAGAGTGGGGATTAATGGGTGTTTCTCTGGTTGGCAATCAGTAGCTAGTGGTGTCCCTCAGGGATCAGTGTTGGGCCCACAACTGTTCACAATTTACATAGATGATTTGGAGTTGGGGACCAAGGGCAATGTGTCCAAGTTTGCAGACGACACTAAGATAAGTGGTAAAGCAAAAAGTGCAGAGGATACTGGAAGTCTGCAAAGGGATTTGGACAGGCTAAGTGAATGGGCTAGGGTCTGGCAGATGGAATACAATGTTGACAAATGTGAGGTTATCCATTTTGGTAAGAATAACGGCAAAAGGGATTATTATTTAAATGATAAAATATTAAAACATGCTGCTGTGCAGAGAGACCTGGGTGTGCTCGTGCATGAGTCGCAGAAAGTTGGTTTTCAGGTGCAACAGGTGATTAAGAAGGCAAATGGAATTTTGTCCTTCATTGCTAGAGGGATGGAGTTTAAGACTAGGGAGGTTATGCTGCAATTGTATAAGGTGTTAGTGAGGCCACACCTGGAGTATTGCGTTCAGTTTTGGTCTCCTTACTTGAGAAAGGACGTACTGGCACTGGAGGGTGTGCAGAGGAGCACTAGGTTAATCCCAGAGCTGAAGGGGTTGGATTACGAGGAGAGGTTGAGTAGACTGGGACTGTACTCGTTGGAACTTAGAAGGATGAGGGGGGATCTTATAGAAACATATAAGATTATGAAGGGAATCGATAGGATAGATGCGGGCAGGTTGTTTCCACTGGCGGGTGAAAGCAGAACTAGGGGGCATAGCCTCAAAATAAGGGGAAGTAGATTTAGGACTGAGTTTAGGAGGAACTTCTTCACCCAAAGGGTTGTGAATCTATGGAATTCCTTGCCCAGTGAAGCAGTAGAGGCTCCCTCATTAAATTTTTTTAAGATAAAGATAGATAGTTTTTTGAAGAATAAAGGGATTAAGGGTTATGGTGTTCGGGCCGGAAAGTGGAGCTGAGTCCACAAAAGATCAGCCATGATCTCATTGAATGGCGGAGCAGGCTCGAGGGGCCAGATGGCCTACTCCTGCTCCTAGTTCTTATGTTCTTATGTTATTCTGTTCTCTCCTTTATGATGCTCGAGTTACAATGACAGGCACTTACAACGTTTATAAATTGGCACCCCGTTTTGACTTTACAACATCGGTTTTGACTTAATGAAACCATGCCAGCACATTCAGAGGCATGCATTAACGTTCTATGCCACCTATGTGTATGACTGGACAGTCGAACCAACTTTATTTGGGTGGAAACACGTGTTTTATTCTGTTAATTTATTTGGTGTAACCGTCATGATTTTAATGCATTGAAATGCGCTTATATTGTATTTAATATCTGCTCAGACTCATAGAAGTTCAAGGTTAAACAGGCAACTGCCATTGATTGAATGGCTTCATTATATCCCCCACACTAACCGAGGAACTTGTGCTAAGGTGTGCAGGCGTCAACAGTCGCCTCAGCGACTTGACAGGGCAAGAGTTGAGATCATTTTACACCACCAGATGCCCCATGAGTGATTTCCAGCCCTGGCTCAGGGACCAATTCCTCATTTATACCATTGTTCTGGTGGAAAAATCTGTTCCAACTTTTGACTTTACGACTTACAACGTGGTTTTCAGGAACCAATTGTGTGAGGAAAACAAAGGTAGTTTTAAGGGATTTATATTTGTCAACATTAGAAATAAGGTGTAGTTTTAATTGGGTTCAAGTTAATGTTTCTGCACCTGGAAGGGTAAAACCTATAGTTCGATTCATGCTGGACAAAGGTGTTTGTATGTGTAGGGGTTGGTTAAATTCCAACTGTGATTATATTGTGCTTGGAAAGGGCTGCTGTGCGAAGAATAAATAGGCCAGCAGAGGTATGTGGGCAATGATTAGCAACTATAAGGTAGAGAAGTTTTATGTTTTGGTGAACTAATTAGTTTGCAGTTGGAGATAGGCAGTGAGAGAGAGGCAGCTCTCAAAGCTCTGCTAGAAGCAGTTGGTTTTAGAAGGCAAAATAGGGAACATCTCCCTTAGCCTTGCTAGAACAAAAGCCATACTATGAAGTAATAGTTAAGAAATCAAGTACTGGAAATTTAAGGTCCAGCTAGTTAAGGAAGCTAGAGAACTGAAGAGAGGTTTCCAAGAAGTCTGGGGTTAATCAAATAGAAGAATCTGTGAACAGCCCCTTAATTGGGGAAAAAAAGAATTGGGTACTCTAAAATTAAAACAAAAGGGTTAGAATCCTACAGTGCAGAAGGAGGCCATTTGGCCCATTAAGTCTGCACCGACCCTCCAACAGAGCACCCTACCTAGGTCCACTCCCCTGCCCTATCCCCATAACCCCACCTAACCTGCACATCTTTGGACACTAACGGGCAATTTAGCTTGACCAATCCACCTAACCTACACAACTTTAGACTGTGAGAGGAAACTAGAGCTCACGGAGGAAACCACTCAGACATGGGGAGAAAGTGCAAACTCCAATCAGACAGTCACCCAAGGCTGGAATCGAACCCGGGTCCCTGACACTGAGGCAGTAGTGCTAACCACTGTGCCCCCATGTGAAATTACTACAGTTTGCGAGACATTGTTTGGAATAATTGTGGAAATCGGTGGCTGGACCTCAAATGTTATATCCTCTATGTGCCACAAAGAGAAAAGGTATGGGCGTGCCACACATCTGGATTTCTTACAAACACAATGCGAGGTTTATTAGTAGATGTTGCTCAAACATTCTAAGATGGAGAACTGAAAGCCCATGCAAACAACATCACTACAGATCACATGATATTCCACCAGCAGGAATGTTTTCTTTAATAACACCCTTCCTCCCTAGCATTAACAACAGACCCGTTTATTCATGAATTTCATTACTTTGCACCATTACCTTTTTACATATATACAATTTAATAAGATAGTCTCTCAGGTGGAAGTATGTTCCTTTTGGATTGTACCAGACATTCTGGATCCTGGCTACTCAAGACCTTTGAAGAGCCTTCTTTTTCTTCAGTAGGTAGTGCTTCCTGGGAAGACGTCTGTCTCCATAGGCATAGAAAAATCCTCACATACAGAATCTGAATTTGTCTCTGTGTTTGGTCTCTGTCCAGAAGTATCACTGATTAGATTTTCCATAGGAAATACTGCTTGAGAAGTTTCAGGTTGAAGCTAGTATTGGACATTCTGAATTCTCCCTCTGTGTTGGACAGGTGCTGGAATGTGGCGACTACGCTCTTTTCACAGTAACTTCATTGCAGTGTAAGCCTACTTGTGACAATAAAGATTATTATTATTATATTATTGGTTAGCATGATGTTGCCAAACTCTTTCATCATCCGTCTGTACAGTGTATGATATTGGACCTGCCTTTGCTAGGATAACAGCTGGTATCCATTTCTCATTTGTAGTGTAGCTTCTTCCTAGTACTGACTCTA
Source organism: Scyliorhinus torazame (assembly GCF_047496885.1). NCBI lineage: Eukaryota > Metazoa > Chordata > Chondrichthyes > Carcharhiniformes > Scyliorhinidae > Scyliorhinus > Scyliorhinus torazame. The sequence goes on along the minus strand of NC_092708.1, from coordinate 362,208,799 downwards.
CCTGAGTGAAGACTCGTCTTTTAGAGTTTTATTCCCTCCTGGCTTCCTATGCTTGTTGTTGTTGTTTGACAATCTCTGAAGGATCAGGTGGTATCAAAAGGACAACATTTTGTCCTTAGCTTCCTTTTGAAAAGCAGCATTGCTGGTGAACTCTGTGTCATTGCGCATGGTTCGGGATGGCATCGAAAAATGATTCACTCTTCTTGACAATGTACAATGGTTCCTTGATTTGAGTGTTTAGGTTACTGTATGAATCATTCAGCCAAACCATTTGCGGCAGGATGGTATGGAGCTGACTTTATGTGCTGTCTATCTTTTCCTTTAAAGTAGTCTTCAAATTCCTTGGAAGTGAACTGTCACTTACAACCTGCTCTGGCAAAACTTTCATCCAACTTGTCAACAGTTAGCTCTGCTGTCGTGGGTCCCCATTGGCGCACGCCTCCTGGGATGACCCGGCCTGGCATGGTGCCACCCTGTTCTGCCCACTGCCCACCAGATACCAGGGACAGGAGGGAGGGGAGTCCGAGGTTCAGCGGTGTTCCAGCAGCTCCCCTGTAAGAGTCACTGGCACGGGCCCCAGCACGCCCTCCTCCCTCGGGGTGCCCCATGGCCCCCGGGCTACTCCATTGGACGGGGATGCGAGCAGAACCATCCCCTGAGCCCCCCCCCCCCCACCGGCCACCTGGCGCTGCCAATCCTGGAGGCCCGCTCTGGTCTTGACCAGGGTCTGCATATGCGCAGCCATGGAGCAGAGGGAGTGGACCATCGCTGTCTGGGACTGCACCACATCACGCTGCGACTGTGCCTAGACAATGCCGCTGACGTTCCCAGTCATGGCCTGATGTGACTGGGCCATGCTCAGGAGCGCCGCTGCAATATCCAGGTGGCTCTGGTACATGGCTGCCTGTGAGAGGGCAGCCCTGTCCTGGGCCTCAGCCACAGGCTGCACCGAATGCCCCAGGCCATGGACAGGCTGAACCATAGCCAAAACCATCGCCTCCAATGCCTCCACCACGGACACCACTCGTGTGGTGTCGGCCTGGGTGGCACGCATGACCGGCACCACCCTCTGCTCCTGCACGCTGATGGACTCCTCCACCTGCACCTGCAGGTGCTAGATACCCTCTTGTGGTCCCTGGGTCTCTGACTGCATCTGCACTGTGGCTGGGACTGGATGTTCCAGAAGCCCGAGACCCCTCTGGACGGCAGCTGGTTCCTGGGGCCGTCCTGCCCTCTGACCGTCCGTCCCCACGGCTGCTCCTACCTCCACCTGCTGCACCCGATGGGATGTGTGATGCGTACCAGATAGTGTCCCGGGAGCCCCTTCACTAATGCTCCCAACCGAGGTGATAGTCTCTGGAATGGTGGAGAGTGTAGGAGTCAGCTCTGACGGAAAGTCAATGGGTGATGGGGTGTGGGGTGGGGGGGTCCTCACATGTGTCATGGGGATCCGCAACTAAGCAGGGTCTCACTTCCTCGCCTCCGTGTCGTTGACTTCCCTTTCCTCCGGGCCACCAACCACATCCAGTGCCATCTGCTCGGGCATGGTGAGAGGCCCCCGGTCTGGTGGACCCCCTCCGATCTTCTCCCGCTCCTGGCGGTTGTGGGAGGGGGGAAAACACATACATCAACACCGTTAGACGGTCCGACGTATGTAGGTTGGGGTGATGGTGGCCTCAGAGGCCAGGGCACCCGGCCATGGTGGCTGGCATGGGTGCTGGCATATGGGGCACGGTGGGAGTTCGGCTGTCCCCCAGGGGGGAGGGGGCCGGGTTACAGGTGTGCAGGGGGGAGGGGTCAGTGCCAGGGGCACGGAGCAGCCAACTCACCCTGGCCGTTCTGAGTAGGTCGTGGAGTTTCTTCAGGCACTGCATGCCAGTCCGGACAACGTTGCCCACGGCTCTGACCACCTCTGCCACCTGCGCCAAGGCATGGTGAACGGCGCGCCTGGCGGCCTTCCTCCCGGGCCGGGGTATAGGGTCATCCTTCTCTCCTCCATGGCATCGGGGAGTGTGCCCAGCTCAGCGCCCCTGAACCATGGCGCTGCTCTTCTTCCAGCCATCTTGTTGACTGGAACGATGCGTGTGTGTGTGTGTTGGGGGGAGGGGGGGGCATTTAAGTGCTGCTGCGGCGTGTGTGCCTCATGTGCGGCAATAACAGACCCGGCAAATCCAGCACCATTTCCCATTGAATTGATTGCGTTCCACGTGGCGATGGTGCCAGCCCATTTAAAGTAGCTGAATCGGTGCAGCAGTTGTGCCATTTTGTCTGTCGTAAAACGGCACGGTTCCCACGCCGACGTAGTCTCAAAATTGGAGAATCCAGCCCTTAGTCTCAGAACCAGAGAATCCCGCACATGGTCTTATGAGCCAGGGTTCTGTCATAATATACACACAAGTATATGATGGTGCACAGACAGTGAGTGACACAAAGGATGACCAATGAACATACAGAACACAGCAGCCAATCACCAGACAGGACACGGCCACTATAGAACCAGGGGGCACTAGTTTTCCCGCTCTCTTGGGATGCAGCCTCTGAGACAGTCAGTGCCCGTGAGCAGCAACTAGAACATACACCATGTGGTAGTAAGATAGTCTGGTCAGGTTAGCCTCAGGTCTCCAGTCAACTCAGCATAGTGTCAACCCACAGTTCAAGCATGTTTAATAGTTGAGAGTTTAATAAAATCGAGTTGCATTTCTGCAAGTGTTGGAAACCTGTCTCTCTCTCTGCTGCAGTAAACGCAGTCCTCGCAGACCCAGCTTACCCAACACATCATGTTAGGAGTGAGTTATGTTTGAGTTTGACGGACCTACCTCGAGATAGTCTGCCTTTGCCTTTGACCAGCGATCAGCCATCCGGTAACATGGACAGCGTCCGCCCTCCCCCGCAGCTCCGCATCGCCGGCAACCTCGGTGCGAACTGGAAGATTTTTAAGCAGAAGTTTCAGCTGTATCTTGAAGCCATCGACCTCGAGGCCGCATCGGACAGCAGAAAGGTTGCTCTCTTCCTCTCTACAGCCGGGGACCACGCTATCCACATCTTCAACTCCCTCACCTTTGCAGAAGGCGAGGACAAGACAAAGTTTAAAACAGTCCTGCTGAAGTTCGACAGCCACTGACATCGAAGTCAACGAAAGCTTTGAACGCTGTGTGTTCCAGCAGAGGCCTCAGGGTAAGGATGAACCTTTTCAGTCCTTCTTAACCCATCTCCGTATCCTCGCGCAATCCTGCAACTACGGCTCCACTTCCGACTCCATGATCTGCGACCAGATCGTTTTCGGGGTCCATTCTGATCCCCTTTGCCAGCAACTCCTCAAAGTTAAGCAGCTAACCCTCACCATCGCCATCGACACCTGCGTCCTACATGAGCACGCTAATGACAGGTATTCCCATATCAAGGCGGCAGAGACGGCGCGGCAAGGCCCCCACGATGCGGAGTGGGTGCAGGCGGTAAAACAGCTCCAGGGCCTGAGTCTGGATGAGGGAAGCCATTTCGCGCGCTTTTCCCGGCTTCCTGCGCATGCGCACAACGACTGAGGGGACAGCGAGGCCGAGCATCGAACTGCGCATGTGCGCACATCTTTCGACTGCACCGCGCATGCGCGGTGGCGCACGGAGTGTCCTGACGTCGGCGTCATGACGTGCAACAACTGTGGCTCTGCCCACTTAAAGCGGCAATGTCCCACAAAATCTCGACGCTGTCTCCAGTGTGGCAAGCTTGGCCAATACGCAGCCCTGTGCAGATCTGCTCAACTGCCCACCACACAGCGATCCCAGCCACAGCGCAGGAACGTCCAGTCAGTGCAGCAACCCGTTGCAGACTCCAACTCCGACATGGTTCCAGATCCCGACACCGAGGATCTCACATCCCCATTCCGGGTGGGCATCATCACCAAGCATACAATGCTTTCCAAAAAAAAGGCTAATCCACTCCCAGTGCTGAGCATTGATCCGGACGACGAGTGGTGTGCCACCCTTACGGTCAACTAATCTTGCATACGCTCCAGGATGGACACCGGCGCTTCAGCGAACCTCACTTCGAAGTCTGACCTGGACACCATCCACGTCAAGCCGAGCATTCTTCCATCGGCCTGCCAGCTAATCGACTACCATGGCAATGCCATTGCTGCCAGTGGCTCATGCCAGCTTGTGGTTTCTCATAGTTCCTCAAGAGCCACCCTGCATTTTGAAATAGTCGTGTCCAACAGAGCTTCCCTGCTCGGTGCTCAGGCCTGCAAAATCCTGAATCTTGTGCAGCGGGTTCACTCCATGTCGCCCGCTGAGGCATCAGCCTCGCCAGATGCCAACTTTCAAACCCAATTAGATGACATCATAGCACAATACCACAGTGTCTTCGAGGGTATGGGCACACTCCCCTACACATACAAGATACTTCTGAAACCGAATGCCACACCCGTGGTTCATGCACCGCGTCGGGTGCCAGCACCCCTTAAGGACCGCCTCAAGCAGCAGCTGCAAGATCTCCAAGACCAGGGCGTCATTTCTAAGGTCACGGAACCCACGGACTGGGTTAGCTCCATAGTTTGTGTCCAAAAAGCGTCAGGGGAACTTCACATTTGCATCGACCCCAAAGATTTGAATCGTAACATCATGAGGGAACACTACCCCATCCCTAAGTGAGAAGAGCTCACTAGCGAAATGGCTCACGTCAAGTTATTTACGAAGCTGGATGCCTCCAAGGGGTTTTGGCAGATGCAGCTGGAGACATCCAGTCGAAGGCTCTGCACTTTTAACACCACATTTGGTCGTTACTGTTACAACCGGATGCCCTTTGGCATCATCTCCGCCTCTGAGGTGTTCCATTGAATAATGGAGCAAATGATGGAGGGCATCGAGAGGGTGCGACGAGAGGGTGCGAGTGTTTGATGGAGGGCATCGAGAGGGTGCAACAAGAGGGTGCGAGTGTTTGATGGAGGGCATCGAGAGGGTGCGACGAGAGGGTGTGAGTGTTTGATGGAGGGCATCGAGAGGGTGCGACGAGAGGGTGTGAGTGTTTGATGGAGGGCATCGAGAGGGTGCGACGAGAGGGTGTGAGTGTTTGATGGAGGGCATCGAGAGTGTGTGAGGAGAGGGTGCGAGTGTTTGATGGAGGGCATCGAGAGGGTGCGACGAGAGGGTGCGAGTGTTTGATGGAGGGCATCGAGAGGGTGCGACGAGAGGGTGCGACGAGAGGGTGCGAGTGTTTGATGGACATCGAGAGGGTGCGACGAGAGGGTGTGAGTGTTTGATGGAGGACATTGAGAGGGTGTGACGAGAGGGTGCGAGTGTTTGATGGAGGGCATTGAGAGGGTGCGACGAGAGGGTGCGAGTGTTTGATGGACATCGAGAGGGTGCGACGAGAGGGTGCGAGTGTTTGATGGAGGGCATCGAGAGGGTGTGACGAGAGGGTGCGAGTGTTTGATGGAGGGCATCGAGAGGGTGCGAGGAGAGGGTGTGAGTGTTTGATGGACATCGAGAGGGTGCGACGAGAGGGTGCGAGTGTTTGATGGAGGGCATCGAGAGGGTACGACGAGAGGGTGCGAGTGTTTGATGGAGGGCATCGAGAGGGTGTGACGAGAGGGTGTGAGTGTTTGATGGAGGGCATCGAGAGGGTGCGAGGAGAGGGTGTGAGTGTTTGATGGAGGACATTGAGAGGGTGTGACGAGAGGGTGCGAGTGTTTGATGGAGGACATTGAGAGGGTGTGACGAGAGGGTGCGAGTGTTTGATGGAGGACATTGAGAGGGTGCGAGGAGAGGGTGCGAGTGTTTGATGGAGGGCATCGAGAGGGTGCGAGGAGAGGGTGTGAGTGTTTGATGGAGGACATTGAGAGGGTGCGATGAGAGGGTGTGAGTGTTTGATGGAGGACATTGAGAGGGTGCGAGGAGAGGGTGTGACGAGAGGGTGAGAGTGTTTGATGGAGGGCATTGAGAGGGTGCGACGAGAGGGTGCGAGTGTTTGATGGAGGGCATTGAGAGGGTGCGACGAGAGGGTGCGAGTGTTTGATGGAGGGCATCGAGAGGGTGCGAGGAGAGGGTGCGAGTGTTTGATGGAGGGCATCGAGAGGGTGCGAGGAGAGGGTGTGAGTGTTTGATGGAGGACATTGAGAGGGTGTGACGAGAGGGTGCGAGTGTTTGATGGACATCGAGAGGGTGCGATGAGAGGGTGCGAGTGTTTGATGGAGGGCATCGAGAGGGTGCGAGGAGAGGGTGCGAGTGTTTGATGGAGGGCATCGAGAGGGTGCGAGGAGAGGGTGCGAGTGTTTGATGGAGGGCATCGAGAGGGTGTGACGAGAGGGTGCGAGTGTTTGATGGACATCGAGAGGGTGCGATGAGAGGGTGCGAGTGTTTGATGGAGGGAATCGAGAGGGTGCGAGGAGAGGGTGCGAGTGTTTGATGGAGGGCATTGAGAGGGTGCGAGTGTTTGATGGAGGGCATCGAGAGGGTGTGACGAGAGGGTGCGAGTGTTTGATGGAGGGAATCGAGAGGGTGCGAGGAGAGGGTGCGAGTGTTTGATGGAGGGCATTGAGAGGGTGCGAGTGTTTGATGGAGGGCATCGAGAGGGTGTGACGAGAGGGTGCGAGTGTTTGATGGAGGGCATTGAGAGGGTGTGACGAGAGGGTGCGAGTGTTTGATGGAGGGCATCGAGAGGGTGCGAGGAGAGGGTGCGAGTGTTTGATGGAGGGCATCGAGAGGGTGCGAGGAGAGGGTGCGAGTGTTTGATGGAGGGCATCGAGAGGGTGCGACGAGAGGGTGCGAGTGTTTGATGGAGGGAATCG